>NC_053390.1:139010824-139332609 GCF_905171765.1 Bufo bufo | reverse complement strand
AATAAGAAGGCTGCAATATAATTGACTTTAGGAGTAGTAGTGTTTGCGAATTTTGCTCTATATTCGTTTTTTTTGAATATTCGCTATATTGCTATATATTCTTGTTTTAGAATATTATGAATATTCGAAAAAACGAAGTTATAGCAATATAGAGAATATTCGAAAAAAAATCGAATAGAGCAATTTAGCTAATATAGTGATATAATCTTCTTTGTCTAATAGTTGTAAGTGTAAAAATTCGCTATAAAAAATTTGAATTCCGAAAATTCGCATATTACACAATCATTACCTTTCCGATTTTTTGAGTAAAAAAAATATCGCAAATTCGAATATGACCCCTGCCGCTCATCACTACTATTGGCATGGCTGTGATTGCCCAACTGCAGCATGTGACCCAGCCTCTATTTAAGCTGGAGTCACGTAGCGCTGCCCGTCACTCTGCTCGGATTAGTGTAGGGAGAGGCTGCAGCTGCTGTGAGGGAGAGATCAGGGAGAAATCTTATGAAGAACTGCTTTTTTACTCGGCGATCTACAGCAAATGTGTTTTGTGGGTGCAGTGCACAATTTTTTTAAGCCTGCCCTGAGCCAACTACTGCTGAAAATGAACTTTTTTTACTTCAGTTTGTCAATATCAATACATAATCGGCAGCAATTTTATGCAACGATAGTGCACCAGCACAGGATATCAGCATGTTTGCAAGTCCAGAAATACAGCTTTTTGCATATAGTGCACATCTAGGATTAGACGTGCATAAGTGAGTGTCACATTTAGGCCAGAAATACAGCTTTTTGCTTACTGGGGTGAAAAAAAACCATCTGTTTCATATAGTGCACATCTAGGATTAGACATGCAAAAGTGAGTGTCACATTTAGGCCAGAAATACAGCTTTGTGCTTACTGGGGTGGACAAAAAACCATCTGTTTCATATAGTGCACATCTAGGATTAGACATGCATAAGTAAGTGTCACATTTAGGCCAGAAATATGGCTTTGTGCTTACTGGGGTGAAAAAACCCTCTGATATACTGCACATCTGGGATTAGACGTGCATAAGTGAGTGTCACATTTAGGCCAGAAATACGGCTTTGTGCTTACTAGGGTGGGAAAAAAAACCATCTGTTTCATATAGTGCACATCTGGGATTAGACATGCATAAGTAAGTGTCACATTTAGGCCAGAAATACAGCTTTGTGCTTACTGGGGTGAAAAAATCCTCTGATATACTGCATATCTTGGATTAGATGTGCATAAGTGAGTGTCACATTTAGGCCAGAAATACGGCTTTGTGCTTACTGGGGTGGATAAAAACATATCTGTTTCATATAGTACACATCTGGGATTAGACGTGCATAAGTGAGTGTCACATTTAGGCCAGAAATATGGCTTTGTGCTTACTGGAGTGAAAAAACCCTCTAAAATACTGCACATCTGGGATTCGACGTGCATAAGTGAGTGTCACATTTAGGCCAGAAATACAGCTTTGTGCTTATTGGGGTGGGAAAAAAAACATCTGTTTCATATAGTGCACATCTGGGATTAGACATCCATAAGTGAGTGTCACATTTAGGCCAGAAATACGGCTTTGTGCTTACTGTGGTGGAAAAAAACCCATCTGTTCCATATAGTGCACATCTGGGATCAGACGTGCATAAGTGAGTGTCGCATTTAGGCCAGAAATACAGCTTTTTGCTTACTGGGGTGAAAAAACCCTTTGATATACTGCACATCTAGGATTAGACGTGCATAAGTGAGTGTCACATTTAGGCCAGAAATACGGTTTTGTGCTTACTGGGGTGAAAAAACCCTCTCATATTCTGCACATCTGGGATTCGACATGCATAAGTGACTGAAATTTAGGCCACAAATTCGGCTTTTTGCTTACTGGGGTGAAAAAACCCTCTGATATACTGCACATCTAGGATTAGTCATGCATAAGTGAGTGTCACATTTAGGCCAGAAATACGGCTTTGTGCTTACAGGGGTGAAAAAAAATACATCTGTTTCATATAGTGCACATCTGTGATTAGACGTGCATAAGTGAGTTTCACATTTAGGCCAGAAATACGGCTTTGTGCTTACTGGGGTGAAAAAACCCTCTGATATACTGCACATCTGGGATTAGAAGTGCATAAGTGAGTGTCACATTTAGGCCAGAAATACGACTTTGTGCTTACTGTGGTGGAAAAAAACATATCTGTTTCATATAGTGCACATCTGGGATTAGACGTGCATAAGTGAGTGTCACATTTAGGCCAGAAATATGGCTTTGTGCTTACTGGGGTGGAAAAACCCTCTAATATACTGCACATCTGGGATTCGACGTGCATAAGTGAGTGTCGCATTTAGGCCAGAAATACAGCTTTTTGCTTACTGGGGTGAAAAAACCCTCTAATATAGTGCACATCTGGGATTCGACGTGCATAAGTGAGTGTCGCATTTAGGCCGGAAATACAGCTTTTTGCTTACTGGGGTGAAAAAACCCTTTGATATACTGCACATCTAGGATTAGACGTGCATAAGTGGTGCTTACTGGGGTGAAAAAACCCTCTGATATACTGCACATCTGGGATTAGACGTGCATAAGTGAGTGTCACATTTAGGCCAGAAATACGGCTTTGTGCTTACTAGGGTGGGAAAAAAAAACATCTGTTTCATATAGTGCACATCTGGGATTAGACATGCATAAGTAAGTGTCACATTTAGGCCAGAAATACAGCTTTGTGCTTACTGGGGTGAAAAAATCCTCTGATATACTGCATATCTTGGATTAGATGTGCATAAGTGAGTGTCACATTTAGGCCAGAAATACGGCTTTGTGCTTACTGGGGTGGATAAAAACATATCTGTTTCATATAGTACACATCTGGGATTAGACGTGCATAAGTGAGTGTCACATTTAGGCCAGAAATATGGCTTTGTGCTTACTGGAGTGAAAAAACCCTCTAAAATACTGCACATCTGGGATTCGACGTGCATAAGTGAGTGTCACATTTAGGCCAGAAATACAGCTTTGTGCTTATTGGGGTGGGAAAAAAAACATCTGTTTCATATAGTGCACATCTGGGATTAGACATCCATAAGTGAGTGTCACATTTAGGCCAGAAATACGGCTTTGTGCTTACTGTGGTGGAAAAAAACCCATCTGTTCCATATAGTGCACATCTGGGATCAGACGTGCATAAGTGAGTGTCGCATTTAGGCCAGAAATACAGCTTTTTGCTTACTGGGGTGAAAAAACCCTTTGATATACTGCACATCTAGGATTAGACGTGCATAAGTGAGTGTCACATTTAGGCCAGAAATACGGTTTTGTGCTTACTGGGGTGAAAAAACCCTCTCATATTCTGCACATCTGGGATTCGACATGCATAAGTGACTGAAATTTAGGCCACAAATTCGGCTTTTTGCTTACTGGGGTGAAAAAACCCTCTGATATACTGCACATCTAGGATTAGTCATGCATAAGTGAGTGTCACATTTAGGCCAGAAATACGGCTTTGTGCTTACAGGGGTGAAAAAAAATACATCTGTTTCATATAGTGCACATCTGTGATTAGACGTGCATAAGTGAGTTTCACATTTAGGCCAGAAATACGGCTTTGTGCTTACTGGGGTGAAAAAACCCTCTGATATACTGCACATCTGGGATTAGAAGTGCATAAGTGAGTGTCACATTTAGGCCAGAAATACGACTTTGTGCTTACTGTGGTGGAAAAAAACATATCTGTTTCATATAGTGCACATCTGGGATTAGACGTGCATAAGTGAGTGTCACATTTAGGCCAGAAATATGGCTTTGTGCTTACTGGGGTGGAAAAACCCTCTAATATACTGCACATCTGGGATTCGACGTGCATAAGTGAGTGTCGCATTTAGGCCAGAAATACAGCTTTTTGCTTACTGGGGTGAAAAAACCCTCTAATATAGTGCACATCTGGGATTCGACGTGCATAAGTGAGTGTCGCATTTAGGCCGGAAATACAGCTTTTTGCTTACTGGGGTGAAAAAACCCTTTGATATACTGCACATCTAGGATTAGACGTGCATAAGTGGTGCTTACTGGGGTGAAAAAACCCTCTAATATACTGCACATCTAGGATTCGACGTGCATAAGCGAGTGTCACATTTAGGCCAGAAATACGGCGTTGTGCTTACTGGGGTGAAAAAAATACATCTGTTTCATATAGTGCA
Organism: Bufo bufo; assembly: GCF_905171765.1. Lineage (NCBI taxonomy): Eukaryota > Metazoa > Chordata > Amphibia > Anura > Bufonidae > Bufo > Bufo bufo. The sequence continues at coordinate 139,328,418 of NC_053390.1, read as the reverse complement.
CATCTGGGATTAGACGTGCATAAGTGAGTGTCACATTTAGGCCAGAAATACGGTTTTGTGCTTACTGGGGTGAAAAAACCCTCTGATATACTGCACATCTGGGATTAGACGTGCATAAGTGAGTGTCACATTTAGGCCAGAAATATGGCTTTGTGCTTACTGGGGTGGAAAAAAACATATCTGTTTCCTATAGTGCACATCTGGGATTAGACGTGCATAAGTGAGTGTCACATTTAGGCCAGAAATACGGCTTTGTGTTTACTGGGGTGAAAAAACCCTCTGATATACTGCACATCTGGGATTAGACGTGCATAAGTGAGTGTCACATTTAGGTCAGAAATACGGCTTTGTGCTTACTGGGGTGGAAAAAAACATATCTGTTTCCTATAGTGCACATCTGGGATTAGACGTACATAAGTGAGTGTCACATTAAGGCCAGAAATACGGCTTTGTGCTTACTGGGGTGAAAAAACCCTCTGATATACTGCACATCTGGGATTAGACGTGCATAAGTGAGTGTCACATTTAGGCCACAAATACAACTTTGTGCTTATTGGGGTGAAAAAACCCTCAGATATACTGCACATCTGGGATTATACGTGCATAAGTGAGTGTCACATTTAGGACAGAAATACGGCTTTGAGCTTACTGGGTTGAAAAAACCCTCTGATTTACTGCACATCTGGGATTAGACATCCATAAATTACTGTGAAATTTAGGCCACAAATTCCGCTGTCATATAGAGTTTAAAAAATAATTTTTTTGTGCAATACCCTACATCAGGGTTTTTATTGGCGGTTATTTATTTTTAACAGACTTAACCACTTTTTACTTTGCTTTGTGAATGCTAACTATGAGGCAAACATCTGATAAGGGACGTGGTCATGTTTGTGGTGGTGGTGTTGGTAGAGCCTCTGGTGCAGTGAGAGGACATGGCCGTTCTGCCACAGCTACACGTTCTACTGAACCTACTACCTCAGGTCCCAGTAGCCGCCAGAATCTACAGTGATATTTGGTCGGGCCTAATGCCGTTCTAAGGATGGTAAGGCCTGAGCAAGTACAGCCGCTAGTCAATTGGGTGGCCGACAGTGGATCCAGCACTTTCACATTATCTCCCACCCAGTCTTCTGCAGAAAGCACACAGGTGGCGCCTGAAACCCATGCCCATCAGTCTGTCACATCACCCCCGTGCATATCGGGGAACCTGTCTGAGCCTCAAGTCATGCAGCAGTCTCTTATGCTGTTTGAAGACTCTGCTGGCAGGGTTTCCCAAGGGCATCCACCTAGCCCTTCCCCAGGGGTGGAAGACATAGAATGCACTGACGCACAACCACTTATGTTTCCTGATGAGGACATGGGAATACCACCTCAGCACGTCTCTGATGATGACGAAACACAGGTGCCAACTGCTGCGTCTTTCTGCAGTGTGCAGACCGAAAAGGAGGTCAGGGAGGAAGACTGGGTGAAAGACGATGCAGGGGATGATGAGGTCCTAGACCCCACATGGAATGAAGGTCGTGCCACTGACTTTCAGAGTTCGGAGGAAGAGGCAGTGGTGAGACCAAGCCAACAGTCTAGCAAAAGCGGGAGCAGGGTGCAAAAGCAGAGCAGCCGTCGCCAAAACAGTTCGCCTGCTACTGGCCAACGTCACCAGGGACCGAGCACACCAAAGGCAGATTCAAGGAGTTCTCTGGCATGGCACTTCTTCACACAATGTGCTGACGACAAGACCCGAGTGGTTTGCACGCTGTGCCATCAGAGCCTGAAGCGAGGCATTAACGTTCTGAACCTTAGCACAACCTGCATGACCAGGCATCTACATTCGAGACACGGCCTGCAGTGGAGTAAGCACCTTCAAAACCAAGAAAGGCCCCTCCTGCTCCCTCTTCTGCTGCTGCCTCAGCCTCTTCCTCCACCTCTGAAAGAACGTTTGCACCTGCCGCCCAGAAAACAGAGGATGTGCCACCAACAACACCACCTCCGTCACCAAGCATCTTCATCATGTCACACGGAAGCGTTCCGCTCTCTATCTCACAAACCTTTGAGAGAAATCGTCAATTCCCACCTAGCCACCCTGGATCCCTGGCCCTGAATGCCAGCATTTCTAAACTACTGCCCTTTGAAATGCTGTCATTCAGGCTGGTGGAGACGGACAGCTTCAAACAGCTCATATAGCTTGCTGTCCCACAGTACGTCGTTCCCAGCTGCCACTACTTCTCCAGGAGAGCCGTGCCCTCCTTGCACAACCAAGTATCGGATAAAATCAAGTGTGCAGGGACTTCCGGTTCCGGCGCTGGAATGCAGGACGTGGAGTAAGTGAGCTCGGGCGCCTGTCTCCCTGTTATCTCCTGCGTTCCATTCCCAGCGGCATCACGGGATTCTGAAAGTTACCAGGGAGTACCCACACAGCGGCAGTATCCAGTCCATGTACCGTTATCTATTGCGGAGCAGCAGACGGCAAATTAAGAGCGGGACAAGGCAGACTGCAAATATCAAGCTGGACAAGATGGCGGACTCCCGCCCTGCATCCCCGATTAATAGCACAGGAGTTGATAAAGCGGCAGCAGACAGCAGAATTGATTACAAAACTTTAGCCATTGAAGTGGCCAAGTACCTAGCTCCGGACATTAAGGAGACACTCGCTAAGACTCTTACACAGTCTCTGCATGAACTGCATGATACCTTAGCAAGGCATGAAGTGAGCATAGAAGAGCTGGAACAAAGGGTCGCGACAATGGAGGAGGATGTCTCCAGATACAATCGCGATAACCAAGATCTGTTTAAGCAGAACATTGTACTGGAAGACCGCTTAGAAGACCTAGAAAATAGGACTCATGTAGTTCATATTTTGCCTGCATTTTGAGATAGTTACGCTGCAAAGAGTGTTACTGGGATAAGCAGGGGGATGACTCTACAGCGCTACCATTATGTTTGGTTCAATGTATGTTACTGCATATTATGCGGTTTGCACCACTGTGGTTCAGGGAGACAGGTAGTCAGTCTATGCAGTCCAGAAAAAAGAGAAGTCAGGAGAATAGTGAGAGGGTAATGCACAGATTAATGTGGTACGGTGGGAGTTCAGTGCCAGGGGATATTCCTAATAGGCAAGGGGGGGGGAGGCGGGGAGTTCTTTATTGTGTTATAGGGGTTGGGGTTCATGTTTATGCATCTGCCGACGCTCACTTCCGGATTTATTCGATCATGGGTTATGTCCAACCAGTAGCAATCCTCGTTGTTAGTATGTCGTATTTTGAGAATAGTTGGGAATATGAAAATAGTTAGCTGGAATGTAAAAGGCTTACGCTCACCGCAGAAGAGGTGGATGATCCTCCGCCACCTTAAGAAAATGAAACCTGACATAGCTCTGCTTCAGGAAACCCATCTGTTAGCTGGGGATTTTGGGAGAATGAAAAAATTGTGGGTTGGACAAGTGATTGGATCATCTTCCTCTGAGCGGAGAGCGGAAGTCCTGATATTGTTTAACAAAGCTTTCAATTTTACCCTGTTAGGTTCGATAGCAGATGACAAAGGGAGATGAGTCAAGGTATTGATACGAGTCCAAAATGGAGTATACTATTTATAATGTGTATGGCCCGAATTCCAATAACACTCAATTTTTTAGGGTTCTAGAGAGCAATCTACTCATAGATAGGACCTCTAACCTAATAGTAGGGGGCGACTTCAATTCAGTAGTGATGGGGAAGGAGGATAGAAAAACCAAGTCGACAGACATTAGGGCAAACGTGGCTCGGGACGCAGTTTTAGGGCCTATGATGGATTCGGTGGGACTGGTAGACCCTTGGCGGCAACATCATCCAGATGAGAGGGCGTTCACGCCAGAGACTCATGGTCACGCATTGACAATATTTTCACTCAGGGCACCTTATCAGGCTTAGTGGAACATACTGATATTGGAGATATAGCTATATCAGATCATGCTCCAGTAACTCTGGTTTTGAGGGACACTTTCTTAAAGGGTACGGGCTATCTGTGGAGGTTTCCCTCGAGTTTACTAGAAAATGAAGATTTTAAAAATAAACTTATAGGTTGGTGGGAGGAGTATAAAGAGAATAATCAGGCTCACTTAGATTCGCCGGAACTTTTCTGGCACACGTCTAAGGCGGTTTTGAGGGGGCGTATTATGGGGTATGTATTTAGCAGAAAGAAAATATGTCAGCAATCTTTGGAACAAGCGAGTGCTAAAGTTAGGCAAATGTACAGGCAGTATACAGAAGTTCCCTCTGCTGAAAATAAAGCAAATTGGGTTGAAGCACGCCAAACCTTTGAAACAAGCGGAAGGGAAAGAGAATCTCTCAAGCAAACACAATTTGAAGCCAAAATGTACAGGCATGGGAACAAAGCTGGCCGCTTGTTGGCAAATTTAGCTAAAGGCCAGAGAATGCCTCTTTTTATTTCCAGTCTCAAAGATAGTAAAGGGAAAGTGGTTATTGACCCAGCAGGTATAAATGAGGTGGTAGGCCATTATTATGTGGCTTTGTATAAGGATGACCCCCATCTCCATCTCCATTAGTTGATACCCTATTAGAACGGGTAGAATTGCCCACTGTAAAACCTGACCAACTTCAGAGATTAAATGCAGACGTGACCTTGGAGGAACTTCAAATGGTCATCAAAGGTCTAGGGAATGCCAAAGCCCCAGGGCCTGGTGGATTTTCGGGGGAATATTACAAGATGTTAATTTCACAAGTATCCCCAATAATGTTGCAGCTTTACAATGACATATTGAAATGCAGAATACATCCAGATAAGGAAAATATATCTTACATCAAGCTTTTACCCAAACCAGGGAAAGATCCCTTATTACCTGGCTCGTATAGGCCTATATCACTAATTAATGTTGGCACAAAGATCTTGTCTAAAATTATAGCCGACAGGCTAGCTTCCTTTCTGCCATCCCTGATAGGGGTCGAACAAGTTGGGTTTGTTCAGGGCCGCTCGGCAGTTATGAACATCAGGGCAGTGTTAGCGGTTTTGTATAGAGTCCGCCACAGACCTAAGTATGGGGAGTCCCCAGCCATGCTCACCTTGGATGCTGAAAAAGCTTTTGACAATGTTAGGTGGGCATGGCTGGAGGCAGTGTTGGACAAATTAGGATTTGAGGATGCATTTAGGACTTTTATTGCAAATTTATATAAAAACCCGAAGGCAAGGGTGTACACTCAAGGTTATCTCTCAAAATCTTTTGATTTGAAGAAGGGTACGAGGCAGGGGTGTCCGCTTTCTCCTTTGATGTTTAACTTGGCATTGGAACCTCTAGCACGGCTCTTATGTTCATCGGATCTGTTTGATGGAATAGAGGTGGGTTCGTCACAAGTGAAGGCAGCACTCTTTGCTGATGATGTGGTACTATTTCTGGCTAAACCGGAGAAACATATCCCAATTGTCTTTCAGGCTTTGGAGACCTGCGGAAGCTACTCTGGATATAAGGTGAACATATCTAAGTGTGAATTCCTGCCTCTATTGCCGATGAGTGAGGTCCTAAAAAAACTGATCAGGGCACTAGGAATTACCTTGGCCAAATCATTTATAACTTACCTGGGGTAAAAATTGGGAGGGATCATCATTCCTTATATCAGCTAAATTTTCCACCATTAATATCCGAATCAGAGCTGACTTAGACAGATTGCAGGGACTACCTCTTTCTCTAATGGGGCGGTGCTGCTTGGTGAAAATGATGGGGGTTGCGAAACTGTTATACCCCATGCATACAATCCCTCTTTTGTTGCGTCATGCAGATGTGAAACTCCTGGAGAGTAGATTTATACAGTTTATATGGCAGGGCAAAAAGTCAAGGTTTGCTCTGAATAAACTAAAAGTGAGGAAGGACTTGGGTGGCATCAACTTCCCAGACATTCGAGGCTATAATATACAGTTGCAAGAAAAAGTATGTGAACCCTTTGGAATGATATGGATTTCTGCACAAATTGGTCATAAAATGTGATCTGATCTTCATCTAAGTCACAACAATAGACAATCACAGTCTGCTTAAACTAATAACACACAAAGAATTAAATGTTACCATGTTTTTATTGAACACACCATGTAAACCTTCACAGTGCAGGTGGAAAAAGTATGTGAACCCCTAGACTAATGACATCTCCAAGAGCTAATTTGAGTGAGGTGTCAGCCAACTGGAGTCCAATCAATGAGATGAGATTGGAGGTGTTGGTTACAGCTGCCCTGCCCTATAAAAAACACACACAAGTTCTGGGTTCACAAGAAGCATTGCCTGATGTGAATGATGCCTCGCACAAAAGAGCTCTCAGAAGACCTACGATTAAGAATTGTTGACTTGCATAAAGCTGGAAAGGGTTATAAAAGTATCTCCAAAAGCCTTGCTGTTCATCAGTCCACGGTAAGACAAATTGTCTATAAATGGAGAAAGTTCAGCACTGCTGCTACTTTCCCTAGGACCTAGGAGTGGTCGTCCTGTAAATATGACTGCAAGAGCACAGCGCAGACTGCTCAATGAGCTGAGGAAGAATCCTAGAGTGTCAGCTAAAGACTTACAAAAGTCTCTGGCATATGCTAACATCCCTGTTAGCGAATCTACGATACGTAAAACACTAAACAAGAATGGATTTCAAGGAAGGATACCACAGAGGAAGCCACTGCTGTAAAAAAAAAACATTGCTGCACGTTTAAAGTTTGCACAAGAGCACCTGGATGTTCCACAGCAGTACTGGCAAAATATTCTGTGGACAGATGAAACTAAAGTTGAGTTGTTTGGAAGAAACACACAACACTATGTGTGGAGAAAAAGAGGCACAGCACACCAACATCAAAACCTCATCCCAACTGTGAAATATGGTGGTGGGGGCATCATGGTGTGGGGCTGCTTTGCTGCGTCAGGGCCTGGACGGATTGCTATCATCGAAGGAAAAATGAATTCACAAGTTTATCAAGACATTTTGCAGGAGAACTTAAGGTCATCTGTCCACCAGCTGAAGCTCAACAAAAGATGGGTGTTGCAACAGGACAACTACTAAAATCATAGAAGTAAATAAACAACAGAATGGCTTAAACAAAAGAAAATATGCCTTCTGGAGTGGCCCAGTCAGAGTCCTGACCTCAACCCGATTGAGATGCTGTGGCATGACCTCAAGAAAGCGATTCACACCAGACATCTCAAGAATATTGCTGAACTGAAACAGTTCTGTAAAGAGGAATGGTCAAGAATTAATCCTAACCGTTGTGCATGTCTGATCTGCAACTACAGGAAACGTTTGGTTGAAGTTATTGCTGCCAAAGGAGGTTCAACTAGTTATTAAATCCAAGGGTTCACATACTTTTTCCACCTGCACTGTGAATGTTTACATGGTGTGTTCAATAAAAACATGGTAGTATTTAATTATTTGTGTGTTATTAGTTTAAGCAGACTGTGATTGTCTATTATTGTGACTTAGATGAAGATCAGATCACATTTTATGACCAATTTGTGCAGAAATCCATATTATTCCAAAGGTTTCACATACTTTTTCTTGCAACTGTAGCTTGTCACAGCAGGTATATATTGGACTGGGCAAACCATACATCTTTTTATTTCAACCTTGAACTGGAAAAACAGCTAGCAAAACCTTGGGACCTGGTGGCGTTGTTGCATACCAGTGTCTCTAGATTGCCAGAGCCAATCAAAAAATCCCTGGTGTTGAGGGACACAATTATTGTATGGAAAATATTGCGTAAGATGTATGGTTTGCCTTATCAAATGTCCAAACATCTCCCAATAGGGGCTAATCCTAGTTTTGAACCAGGTAGGAATGGCAAATTCATGACTGCCTGGGCACAGAAGGGGATTAGAAAGATGGGTGACTTATTTTACGAGACAGAACCTAGATGGATGATGCAGATAGAATTGAAAGAGAAATGGAATTTGAAGGAACCAACCTTTTTGCCGTTTATACAGCTTATGTCGTACTGAAGTCTATGCAAAGACCTGACTAGGGAATGGAAAACAAGTAAATTCGACTCGCTTCTTAAAATAAAAACCAGGCCGTCGATTTCGCTTCTTTATCAATCCCTTAGGGACAAATGGGAGAGAGTGAATCCCAAAAAAAGTTTCAAAAGTGGGAGTCAATTCTAGAGGTGAAGGACATACACCAGTCTATATGTTCAGGTATAGGGGCATTATACAAAGCAATTCCAAGTGAGCAGTGGCGAGAAACCCATTTAAAGATTTTGCATCATGCAATATATGGCTTTGACATTCCCAGCTCAGATGCGAGACGAGACAGGCTGACTGCTTGCCCAAAATGTAGTCTTGTCCGAAGTTGGAGTATTGGATGAACGTGGCTATTCTGCTGAAAAAATGTGTCGTGGCAATGGTAGTACTACATATTCAAATTGTTGGGTCCGGACAGTCGGACGATTATACAACGGCACCTGTCACGCTAATGGGGCATAAAATTCTGCTGGGGCAAAAAGAAGTATATTAAAATTTTGGCTCCAACCTCAGGTCCCTTCTATTTCCATGGTTATTACTCAACTTAAACACATATTTCACCTAGAGTGGCTTGAGGCATTGCAACACAAAGAAACTCTAGGGAAAAAGTTGTACTTAACCACCTCCGGACCGCTGTACGCACAGACGCGTCCTGGAGGTGGTTGATTCATTCCGAGTGGACGTGCCGGCGCGTCCTCTCGCGAGACGCGAGATTTGGGTCACAGCCGGCCCGCGCATGCGCATCGCGGGCCGGCAAAAGTTCGAGGACAATTGCATCAGCAACCTGCCAGCCAATGATCGTCGCTGGCAGGTTGCTGATTTTTTAAAAATCGAATCACAAGCCATATAACAGATCATATTAGTAAATATGATCTGTTATATGGCTTCTCTGCTCCTCTGCTGGTCCTTTTCGTCGGTTGGATCCAGCAGAGGAGCAGACTTCACAGTGAGTAGCACCAACACTACACCTTAGCCCCAGATCACCCCCCTGCACCCCAATTAACCCTTTGATCACCCCTTTGATCGCCCCTGTCAATCACTAGTGAAAGACAAAAAGTGATCAGTGTAAACTGTCACATTTTTTTTTTCACTAGTATTGGCTGTTAGGTTTTAGGGATAGTTTAGGCCCCTTGGTTAGGTAGTTAGCGTCAGTTAGCGCCCAGCCCACCGCACCGCAGTCACTTTTATTCGCTGATTAGCGTATCGCTAATCAGCATTTGTACTTTTATAGTATCTGTAAGTGATCAAAACTGATCACTGTCAGATCTATAATTGTATTAGTGTCACCTTAGCTCGCCCTCCACCCAAAACGCAGTGTTTGCCCGATCAGGCCTGATCGGTCGCCCACACGCGCGTTCACCCACGCCAGCCCCACCGCAGTGACAAAAAATTATTATTTTTTGATCACTGCACATTCATTTTACACGCACTGCGGCGATAAAAAAAATCAGTTTTGATATTTTTTATCAACCGCAGCGGCCTCCGGTACTTCGCTAGCCTCCCCTTTGTAAGACAGGTTTGCTTTTTTTCTTGGGTAGTCTCAGGGAATACCCCTAAATTTAGTAGTCCAAAATGTCAAACAGGGGGTATTCTTCTGAAGAGGCCTACAGGATTCTGACCCAGTCGGATGAGGAATGGGAACCCTCATCTGACGAATCTAGCGGGTCAGAATATGAACCTGTGGAAAGCAGTGGCTCTCTGACCCAAAGTTCGGACGAGGAGGTGGAGGTCCCTGATAGAACCAGGCGTACCCGGCCTCGTGTCGCTAGACCACAGGTTACGCAGGATCCGCTTCAAGAGCAGCAGAGTGGGGCTGTCGCTGCCGGATCACGTGGTGAGGCATACACCAGCAGCGCAGCCCTTCCTGGACCTAGTACCAGCACTGCCGTACAACCTGGTGAAGTAGCGAGCACCAGAAGGGCAGTTGAAGCTGGTACGGTGGCACGTGCAGTAGTAACCCCGTCGCAGCCACCGCACAGACAGGCCCGTAGAGCCCCTAGAATCCCTGAGGTGCTGGCAAACCCTGATTGGCAGTCACCAACTTCAGCCGCACCAGTAGTTCCCCCTTTCACCGCCCAGTCTGGAGTTCGGGTTGAGACGGCTCAAATCGGTTCGGCCCTGGGATTTTTTGAGCTGTTCTTGACTGCGGAGCTCTTGGACTTAGTCGTGGCAGAGACAAACCGGTATGCCACACAATTTATAACCGCAAACCCGGGAAGCTATTATGCCCAGCCTTTCCGGTGGAAACCAGTCCAAGTTTCCGAACTTAAAATTTTTCTGGGCCTTCTCCTCAACATGGGTCTAACTAAAAAGCATGAATTGCGGTCATATTGGTCCACGAACCCGATTCATCACATGCCCATGTTCTCTGCTGCAATGTCCAGGACACGATTTGAGACCATCCTGCGTTTTCTGCATTTTAGCGACAACACCACCTCCCGTCCCAGAGGCCACCCAGCTTTTGACCGGCTCCACAAAATTCGGCCTCTCATAGACCATTTCAACCAGAAATTTGCAGATTTGTATACCCCTGAGCAAAACATCTGCGTAGACGAGTCCCTAATACATTTTACCGGGCTTCAAACAATACATCCCAAGCAAGTGTGCCCGGTATGGGGTCAAATTGTATAAGCTCTGTGAAAGGGCCACAGGCTATACCCACAAATTTCGGATCTATGAGGGAAAAGATCAGACCCTGGAGCCGGTCGGTTGCCCTGACTACCTGGGGAGCAGTGGGAAGACAGTCTGGGACTTGGTGTCACCCTTATTCGGCAAGGGGTACCATCTTTATGTGGACAATTCTTACACAAGTGTGGCCCTCTTTAGGAATTTGTTTCTAGAACAGATTTGCGCCTGTGGCACTGCGCGAACTAGTCGCGTGGGCTTCCCCCAACGGCTCGTTACCACCCGTCTTGCAAGGGGGGAGAGGGCTGCCTTGTGTAATGAAGAACTGCTCGCGGTGAAATGGAGAGACAAGTGTGACGTTTACATGCTCTCCTCCATTCACGCAGACACGACAACCCAAATTGAAAGGGCAACCCGTGTCATTAAAAAGCCCCTCTCAGTCCACGACTATAATGCGCTCATGGGAGGGGTGGACTTCAATGACCAGATGTTGGCTCCCTATTTAGTTTCCTGCAGAACCAGATGCTGGTATAAGAAGGTGTCTGTATATTTAATTCAATTGGCGCTGTATAATAGTTTTGTTCTCTACAGTAAGGCTGGGAGAACACGATCCTTCCTCAAATTCCAGGAAGAGATCATCGAGAACCTCCTGTATCCAGAAGGTTCCGTGGCCCCATCCACCAGTGTAGTTAGCTGTCTACACGAGCAACATTTCCCCAGTGTTGTTGCTGGTACCTCAACCCAACCGCCACCCCGAAAAAAATGTTGTGTCTGTAGCAGGAGTGGAATAAGGCGTGACACCCGCTATTTCTGTCCTGACTGTCCTGACCACCCTGCCCTATGCTTAGGAGAGTGTTTCCGGAAGTACAACACACAGGTACACCTAGCATAGGGATTGCATCTCACAGGACAGGCACACAGGGCTATTAGGGCCCTTTTACTCACAGATGCTGCAAACCTCTCCTTTCACCTGGGATAAAGTGCATAACGTACTTCGCCACATCTTTGGGCGATTTGCGCTTTGCACATTGTCCCATGGGGAAGTAGAGGTTTGTTCTATAAAGGTAAAAAAAACTAAACAAAAAAAAAATTACCGGTAAGTAAAAAAGTTAAAAAAGTTAAAAAAAGTTAATATGTTCTGTTCTGAAGTTAATAAATTTATTGCGTTGCGGCCTGGTTTTTTCTTTTTTGTTTTGTTTTTTTTACCTTCCAGGTGGACCAACCGATCGACTAGCTGCAGCACTGATGTGCATTCTGACAGAAGAATTGTGCTGCTGTCAGATTACACGCAAGTCGGTGTATGCGGCGCGGCAAGACGAGATTTCTCCTCTGCAGTAAAAGATACGTTTGCCGAGGCATATGAGCTGAGGAGGTGGCGGTGTTCCTATGCTTTGGCAAACACTTTGTATATATATAAAAAAAAAAAAATCCCGGCAATGATTTATTCATTCACATCGATTGATGTGAATGGAGAAATCTGGTTTGCCAGGGCATACGAGCTAAGTGGGTATGGATGTTGGGCGGAGCTCCTATGTCCTGGCAGACGCCTTTCCCCTCCTTTTTCTTTTTTTGGCAGAGATTTTTTCATCCACATTGATCGATCCGAATGAAGAAATCTGTGCCGTTCATTTTTTTCTTTCAGCCCAGAGGCTGAACGGAAAAAAAAATCTCATTACCCGTATGCTCAATATAAGGAGGATAGCAGAAACTCCTAATGCTGGGCATACATGTAATGATTGCGGAGACCCTCAAATGCCAGGGCAGTACAAACACCCCACAAATGACCCCAATTTGGAAAGAAGACACCCAAAGGTATTTGCTGAGGGGCTTATTGAGTCCATGAAAGATTGAAATTTTTGTCCCAAGTTAGCGGAAAGGGAGACTTTGTGAGAAAAAAAATAAAAAATCAATTTCCGCTAACTTGTGCCAAATTTTTTTTTTTCTATGAACTCGCCATGCCCCTCATTGAATACCTTGGGGTGTCTTCTTTCCAAAATGGGGTCACTTGTGGGGTATTTATACTGCTGGCATTTTAGGGGCCCAAAAGCGTGAGAAGAAGTCTGGTATCCAAATGTCTAAAAATGCCCTCCTAAAAGGAATTTGGGCCCCTTTGCCCACCTAGGCTGATAAAAAGTGTCACACATGTGGTATCTCCGTATTCAGGAGAAGTTAGGGAATGTGTTTTGGGGTGTCATTTTACATATACCCATGCTGGGTGAGATAAATATCTTGGTCAAATGCCAACTTTGTATAAAAAAATGGGAAAAGTTGTCTTTTGCCAAGATATTTCTCTCACCCAGCATGGGTATATGTAAAATGACACCCCAAAACACATTCCCCAACTTCTCCTGAATACGGAGATACCACATGTGTGACACTTTTTTGCAGCTTAGGTGGGCAAAGGGGCCCATATTCCAAAGAGCACCTTTCGGATTTAACAGGTCATTTACATACTTACCACACATTTGGGCCCCTGGAAAATGCCAGGGCAGTATAATTACCCCACAAGTGACCCAATTTTGGAAAGAAGACACCCCAAGATATTCTGTGAGGGGCATGGCAAGTTCCTAGAATTTTTTATTTTTTGTCACAAGTTAGTGGAAAATTATGATTTTTTTTTTTTCATACAAAGTCTCATATTCCACTAACTTGTGACAAAAAATAAAAACTTCCATGAACTCACTATGCCCATCAGCGAATACCTTGGGGTCTCTTATTTCCAAAATGGGGTCACTTGTGGGGTAGTTATACTGCCCTGGCATTCTAGGGGCCCAAATGTGTGGTAAGGAGTTTGAAATCAAATTCTGTAAAAAATGACCAGTGAAATCCGAAAGGTGCTCTTTGGAATATGGGCCCCTTTGCCCACCTAGGCTGCAAAAAAGTGTCACACATCTGGTATCTCCGTATTCAGGAGAAGTTGGGGAATATGTTTTGGGGTGTCTTTTTACATATACCCATGCTGGGTGAGATAAATATCTTGGTCAAATGCCAACTTTGTATAAAAAAAATGGGAAAAGTTGTCTTTTGCCAAGATATTTCTCTCACCCAGCATGGGTATATGTAAAATGACACCCCAAAACACATTGCCCAACTTCTCCTGAATACGGAGATACCAGATGTGTGACACTTTTTTGCAGCCTAGGTGGGCAAAGGGGCCCATATTCCAAAGAGCACCTTTCGGATTTCACTGGTCATTTTTTTACAGAATTTGATTTCAAACTCCTTACCACACATTTGGGCCACTAGAATGCCAGGGCAGTATAACTACCCCACAAGTGACCCCATTTTGGAAATAAGAGACCCCAAGGTATTCGCTGATGGGCATAGTGAGTTCATAGAACTTTTTATTTTTTGTCACAAGTTAGTGGAATATGAGACTTTGTAAGAAAAATAAATAAATAAAAAAAATCATCATTTTCCGCTAACTTGTGACAAAAAATAAAAAGTTCTATGAACTCACTATGCCCATCAGCGAATACCTTAGGGTGTCAACTTTCCGAAATGGGGTCATTTGTGGGGTGTTTGTACTGTCTAGGCATTGTAGAACCTCAGGAAACATGACAGGTGCTCAGAAAGTCAGAGCTGCTTCAAAAAGTGGAAATTCAGATTTTTGTACCATAGTTTGTAAACGCTATAACTTTTACCCAAACCATTTTTTTTTTACCCAAACATTTTTTTTTATCAAAGACATGTAGAACAATAAATTTAGAGCAAAATTTATATATGGATCTCGTTTTTTTTGCAAAATTTTACAACTGAAAGTGAAAAATGTCAATTTTTGCAAAAAAATCGTTAAATTTTGATTAATAACAAAAAAAGTAAAAATGTCAGCAGCAATGAAATACCACCAAATGAAAGCTCTATTAGTGAGAAGAAAAGGAGGTAAAATTCATTTGGGTGGTAAGTTGCATGACCGAGCAATAAACGGTGAAAGTAGTGTAGGTCAGAAGTGTAAAAAGTGGCCTGGTCTTTCAGGGTCTTTAAGCCATAGGGGCTGAGGTGGTTAACTTGGCGAAAATTCGTTTTGAACCATATAGAACCCTGTGAATACGCAAGAATTATGTCTCCTTTCAAATTGACGACATGGTATTTGTTGGAGGATCTGAAGGATGCGCTGGGGGCTCTAAAGGTGATATAAACCCGATGACATACTTATACAATTTAGTGACTGGATGTGGAGTTTAGGCTGATGCAGGGGACCGGGGGAAGGAGGAGGGTGGAGTTATTTAAGGTTTTTTTTTTAATGTTATTTTATTTTTTCTTTCTATTATATTAGGCATCATAATGTGACAAGCTGTATAATCATATTCATGATTCTTTTGATACTTCATGTTTATGATTGATGCCATATGTCTGAGATGCTATGATTGTTATTCTTTTTGATTGGGAGAAAATTAATAAAAATTATATTGGAAAAAAAAAATCAAGTGTTCACTGCGCAACGCCATCTGTGGCAAGGTCCACCTAACCACAGATACGTGGACCAGTAAGCACGGCCAGGGACGCTATATCTCCCTAACTGCACACTGGGTAAATTTAGTGGCGGCTGGGCCCCAGGCGGAGAGCTGTTTGGCGCACGTCCTTCCGCTGCCAAGGATCGCAGGGCAACATTCTTTGCCTCCTGTTGCCTCCTCTTCCTACTTGGCTTCCTCCTCCTCTTCTACCACCTCCTCATCCGATCAGTGACAGACCTTTACCACCAACTTCAGCACAGCCAGGGGTAAACGTCAGCAGGCCGTTCTGAAACTGATGTGTTTAGGGGACAGGCCCCACACCGCGCAGAAGTTGTGGTGGGGTCTAAAACAACAGACCGACGAGTGGTTGCTGCCAGTGAGTCTCAAGCCCGGCCTAGAGGTGTGCGATAATGGGCGAAATCTCGTTGCAGCTCTGGGACTAGCCGGTTTGACGCACATCCCTTGCCTGGCGCATGTGCTGAATTTGGTGGTGCAGAAATTCATTCACAGCTACCCCGACATGTCAGAGCTGCTGCATAAAGTGCGGGCCGTCTGTGCACGCTTCCGGCGTTCTCATCCTGCCGCCGCTCGGCTGTCTGCTCTACAGCGTAACTTCGGCCTTCCCGCTCACCACCTCATATGCGACGTGCCCACCAGGTGGAACTCCACCTTGCACATGCTGGAGAGACTGTGCGAGCAGCAGCAGGCCATAGTGGAGTTTCAGCTGCAGCACGCACAGGTGAGTCGCACTGCGGAACAGCACCACTTCACCACCAATGACTGGGCGAGATAAATATCTTGGTCAAATGCCAACTTTGTATAAAAAAAATGGGAAAAGTTGTCTTTTGCCAAGATATTTCTCTCACCCAGCATGGGTATATGTAAAATGACACCCCAAAACACATTGCCCAACTTCTCCTGAATACGGAGATACCAGAGGTTGCCAATGCAGCTGTGTCAGCGCCAGCACCGCAGAAGGCAGGGTTAGCATGGCCGACATGTGGAAAAGCTTTGTCACCTCGCCGCAACAACCAGCCCCAACTGCTGATATGGAGCGTGTTAGCAGGAGGCAGCATTTGAAAAACATGGTGGAACAGTACCTGTGCACACGCCTACACGTACTGACTGATGGTTCTGCCCCATTTAACTTCTGGGTCTCCAAATTGTCCACATGGCCAGAGCTTGCCCTGTATGCTTTGGAGGTGCTGGCCTGCCCTGCAGCCAGTGTACTCTCTGAACGTGTATTTAGCACGGCAGGAGGCGTCATTACAGACAGCCTGTCCACAGCCAACGTGGACAAGCTCACGTTTATTAAAATGAACCAGGTCTGGTTCCCACAAGACTTGCCTGTACGTTGTGCAGAATAGACAGTTCTAACAGCCTCAACCATCCATCCTTGTACTCAAGTGCACTTATTCCTTTTTTTTTTATTATATCTCCCAATATTTTTGGGGATACCCCTATGTAAAAATGCAAAATAACACACATCTGTGTTGGCTACCTATTCCTCCTTCACCACCGCTTCCACCTAGACCGCCACGTGAGCCTACACGGCCACATCCACCCATTCACAGCCTCCTCAACCTCTTTCTCCTACATCATTGCTAATTTTAATTTTTTTAAGGCCTTTTATGTTTTTTTAATTCATTTCCCCATCCACATTTGTTTGCAGAGCATTTGCCATGCTTATAAGCACATTTTGCTGCATTTTGCAGCCCTCTAGCTCTTTCCATGACATTTTTACAGCCATTTTAGTGCTCAAAAGTTCAGGTCCCCATTTACTTCAATGGGGTTCGGGGTCAAGTTCGGGTCAAGTTCAGGTCCCGAACCCGAACATCCAGGTTTACGCTCAACTCTACTCAAATGCACTATATACACTCACCTAAAGAATTATTAGGAACACCATACTAATACGGTGTTGGACCCCCTTTTGCCTTCAGAACTGCCTTAATTATACGTGGCATTGATTCCACAAGGTGCTGACAGCATTCTTTAGAAATGTTGGCCCATATTGATAGGATAGCATCTTGCAGTTGATGGAGATTTGAGGGATGCACATCCAGGGCACGAAGCTCCCGTTCCACCACATCCCAAAGATGCTCTATTGGGTTGAGATCTGGTGACTGTGGGGGCCATTTTAGTACAGTGAACTCATTATCATGTTCAAGAAACCAATTTGAAATGATTCGAGCTTTGTGACATGCTGCATTATCCTGCTGGAAGTAGCCATCAGAGGATGGGTACATGGTGGTCATGAAGGGATGGACATGGTCAGAAACAATGCTCAGGTAGCCCGTGGCATTTAAACGATGCCCAATTGGCACTAAGGGGCCTAAAGTGTGCCCAGAAAACATCCCCCACACCATTACACCACCACCACCACCAGCCTGCACAGTGGTAACAAGGGATGATGGATACATGTTCTCATTCTGTTTACACCAAATTTGGACTCTACCATTTGAATGTCTCAACAGAAATCGAGACTCATCAGACCAGGCAACATTTTTCCAGTCTTCAACAGTCCAATTTTGGTGAGCTTGTGCAAATTGTAGCCTATTTTTCCTATTTGTAGTGGAGATGAGTGGTACCCGGTGGGGTCTTCTGCTGTTGTAGCCCATCCGCCTCAAGGTTGTGCGTGTTGTGGCTTCACAAATGCTTTGCTGCATACCTCGGTTGTAACGAGTGGTTATTTCAGTCAACGTTGCTCTTCTATCAGCTTGAATCAGTCGGCCCATTCTCCTCTGGCCTCTAGCATCCACAAGGCATTTTCGCCCACAGGACTGCCGCATACTGGATGTTTTTCCCTTTTTACACCATTCTTTGTAAACCCTAGAAATGGTTGTGCGTGATAATCCCAGTAACTGAGCAGATTGTGAAATACTCAGACAGGCCCGTCTGGCACCAACAACCATGCCACGCTCAAAATTGCTTAAATCACCTTTCTTTCCCATTCTGACATTCAGTTTGGAGTTCAGGAGATTGTCTTGACCAGGACCACACCCTTAAATGCATTAAAGCAACTGCCATGTGATTGGTTGACTAGATAATTGCATTAATGAGAAATAGAACAGGTGTTCCTAATAATTCTTTAGGTGTGTGTAGAAAGTATATAATTTTATATAACACGACTGCTTCAATTAGTTTTTTTGGGGGGCAACTGGTATATCATACCAGTAGAAATGAATTGTTCTAATGGCTTTTATCACTATCTGTAGCTGAGATAACGCAGCAAAACCGCTAACAAATGCTGCAATACCCAAATGCACTATGTAGAAAGTATATAATTGGTATATAACACCCTGTTTCAATCAGTTTTTTGGGGGGCAACTGGTATATAGCACCAGTAGAAACTATTTGTTCCAATGGTGTTTGTCACTATCTGTAGCTGAGGTAACGCAGCAAAACCGCTAACAAATGCTGCACTAACCAAATGCACTATATAGAATATATATAATTGGTATGTAACACCCCTGCTTCAATCAGTTTTTTTGGGGGGCAACTGTTATATCACACCAGTAGAAATTATTTGTTCCAATAGCATTTGTCACTCTGTGTAGCTGCGATAACCCAGCAGAACCACACACACAACTGCTGTACAATACAAATGCACTATAATATACTGTTACGCTGAGCGCTCCGGGTCCCCTGCTGGCCTCGGAGCGCTCACAGCGTATGCCCCCAGGCAGCTCTCCAGTGTCTCGGCGTGTGCGACCTCGCTCTCTAGGGCGCGCGCGCGCCGGGACTCTTAGATTCAAAGGACCAGTGCACCAGTGATTGGTGCCTGGTCCAAAGGGGTTATTAAGGGTTAAGGTTGTGAGAGGCAATGCTGACTTAATTAGGCTGCACCTGTGCACTGCCCATTTATACCTTCTCCTCTCACAGCTTTCTGCTGGATCTTTGTGCCTTGTGCCTCAGAGAAAGCGTTCCCTACTATGTTAGTTTGCCTTACCTGTTGCCGTACCCGTTGCTGCCGTCCACTCGCCTTTGAACCTTTGCCGCCTGCCCTGACCGCTGCTACGTCCGACTACGCTGTTATCTTCTCCCTGTGTACCACGCCTTATCAGCTGCCAGAGAGGTCGAGTTGTTACTAGGGGACACGACCTGGTAGTTACCGCCGCGGCAAATCCATCCCGCCTTGCGGCGGGCTCTGGTGAAGACCAGTAACTGCTTAGAACCGGTCCTCTAGTACAACCCGCGCCATCGCCTCTCTGGTCCAGAGGATTCACTACCTGTCCTGCCGGTTCGTGACAGTAAGATCCGGCCATGAATCCCGCTGATGTTCCCCTGCCAAGCCTGGAGGACCTCACCACCATTGTGGCCCAGCAGGGTCAACAGCTGGCCCAGTTGACCGCTATGTTGCAGCAGCTCCTGCCTTCTCTGCAACAGCTAGCTCCTCCGTCTGCTCCTGCTGCATCACCTCCGCCTGCACTTACCACCGGTTTCAGAATCCGTTTGTCCTTACCAGACAAATATGACGGAGATCCTAAGCAGTGCCGTGGGTTCTTGTCGCAGTGCTCTCTCCACCTCGAGCTTCTGTCCGACCAGTTTCCTTCTGAGCGAGCCAAGGTAGCCTTTGTTCTCAGTTTACTGTCCGGGAAGTCCCTGGCCTGGGCTACACCACTATGGGACCGCGCAGATCCTGCCACCGCTTCCGTCCAGAGCTTCTGCCTAGAGTTCCGGAATGTTTTTGAGGAGCCTGCCCGGGTTACATCCGCAGAGACTGCCTTACTAAATTTGACCCAAGGAGGTTCTTCCGTGGGTGACTATGCCATTCAGTTCCGCACCCTGGCCTCTGAGCTGAACTGGAACAATGAAGCCCTTTGCGCCACCTTCAAGAAAGGACTTAACAGTGAAGTAAAGGACGTTCTGGCTGCACGTGAGCTTCCTTCCACTCTTAGTGACCTCATCTTGCTGGCCACTAGGATAGACAAACGTTTCGCCGAAAGACAAGAGGAACTCCTCCTTGAAAAGGAAAAAGCTCGTCCTAGACGCTTTCCTCCTCTGGCTCCCGTTTTTCCACATCCACCTCAACCCGCTACTGGGTTTTCCGCCGTGGAAGCCGCCGCAGAAACGAGAACCTGTGTCTGTACTGTGCCAGTACCGAGCACTTCCTTAGAGATTGTCCTCTCCGTCCACCGCGTTCGGGAAACTCTCGCACCTAGTAAGCGTGGGAGAGGCGTTGCTAGGTGTGGATTCTTCCTCTCCACGTCTCATCATACCCGTGCATTTGATCAGCTCTTCCAAGTCCTCTTTCTCCGCAGCCGCCTTCTTGGATTCCAGTTCAGCTGGCAACTTCAAGCCGTTTTTCATCTCTACTGTTAACGGTGAGAGACTCTCAGCCACCGTGCAGTTCCGTACCCAGCCTCTGCAGATGGACATCGGAATATTTCATACCGAGACTTTAGAGTTCTTTGTCCTTCCCTTCTGTTCCTCCGAACTCCTCCTGGGTCTGCTGTGGCTCCAACGTCATAGCCCTGTCCTGAATTGGTCCACCGGTGAGATCCTGCGTTGTTGCTCCTCCTGTTCGGACCGCTGTCTCAAGCCTGCTCTGGTCAAACAGAACCCGCAAGTTTCTCCGCCTTCTGGGCTGCCCAAGCCATACCATTCCTTCACGGATGTCTTCTGCAAGAAACAAGCTGAGGTTCTTCCTCCTCACGGATCCTATGATTGCCCGATCGACCTGATACTCGGTTCTACTCCACCTCGGGGCAGAATTTATCCTCTCTCACCTCCTGAGACTCTTGCTATGTCCGACTATATACGTGAGAACCTACAGAGAGGATTCATAAGAAAATCTTCTTCTCCTGCTGGGGCCGGTTTTTTCTTCGTGACTAAAAAAGACGGCTCCCTCCGCCCCTGCATTGACTACAGAGGTCTTAATAAAATTACCATCAAGAACCGTTACCCTCTGCCTCTAATCTCTGAGCTATTTGATCGTCTCCGAGGGGCTAAGATCTTCACTAAATTGGACCTTCGAGGGGCCTATAATCTGATCCGTATCCGTGAGGGAGACTAATGGAAGACCGCCTTTAACACAAGGGACGGCCATTTCGAGTATTTGGTGATGCCCTTCGGCCTCTGCAACGCACCTGCTGTCTTCCAGGAATTCGTCAATGATATTTTCAGGGACTTACTTTACACCTGCGTGGTCGTATACCTGGATGATATCCTCATCTTTTCCTCCAATTTGGATCAACACCGGGTCCATGTGCAACAAGTTCTTACTCGTCTTAGGAGAAATCGCCTGTACGATAAACTTGAAAAATGTCTTTTTGAACGGACCTCCCTGCCTTTCCTGGGATACATTATCTCAGCCCAAGGACTTCAAATGGACCCAGCCAAACTCTCGGCGGTTCTGGATTGGCCACGTCCCTCTGGTCTCTGAGCCATACAAAGATTTCTGGGCTTTGCGAATTACTACAGGCAATTCATCCCTCACTATTCCACTCTGGTAGCTCCTATCGTGGCCCTCACTAGAAAAGGAGCTAACCCCAAATCTTGGCTTTCCCAAGCCGAGGAAGCCTTCCAGTCCCTGAAATCCGCCTTTGCCTCTGCACCCGTTCTCTCTAGACCAGATTCCACCAAGCCCTTCTCTCTTGAAGTGAATGCCTCCTCGGTGGGAGCCGGAGCTGTCCTCACCCAGAAGTCTTCTCGGGGCAAGTCTTCAACTTGTGGTTTCTTTTCTAAAACATTCTCTTCCGCAGAGAGAAATTACTCCATTGGGGACAGGGAACTGCTGGCTATTAAATTGGCACTGGAGGAATGGAGACATTTACTCGAGGGCGCCACACATCCTGTGTACATCTTCACGGACCACAAGAACCTGGTTTATCTCCAGTCTGCTCAGAGATTAAATCCACGTCAGGCTCGTTGGTCTCTGTTCTTCGCCCACTTTAACTTTGAGATCCATTTCCGTCCGGCTTGTAAGAACATTAGGGCAGATGCTCTGTCTCGTTCCTCTGATGTGGTGGGCGACGAGTTAACACCTCAATATATTATCCCTCCAGAACGCTTTATTACAGTCGCTCCCGTGGACCTGCGCCTTCTTCCTCCTGGCAAATCCTACGTACCTCCACGTCAGCGACTGCGAATTCTCAAGTGGGGCCACGCCTCCCCTTTTGCCGGTCATCCAGGGGTCCTAAAGTCTCTCCAACTAATCTCCCAAAGGTACTGGTGGTCTTCTCTGGAGAAAGATGTCTCGGACTTCGTCCAGGCCTGTACGATTTGCGCCCAGGATAAATCGCCTCGCCAGAAACCAGCGGGTCTCCTCTTGCCTCTACCTGTTCCTGAAGTTCCCTGGTCTCACATCGCCATGGACTTTATTACAGATCTTCCCTCCTCCCATGGCAAGTCCGTTATTTGGGTCGTGGTGGATCACTTCTCCAAGATGGCTCACTTTGTACCCCTGCCCGGTCTACCCTCTGCACCCATGTTGGCCAAACAATTTTTCCAACACATCTTCCGTCTCCATGGCCTTCCCAAACATATTGTCTCGGATCGTGGGGTACAATTCGTCTCCAAATTCTGGAGGGCTCTATGTGCTCAGTTCGGGATCAAATTGGACTTTTCTTCTTCGTACCATCCTCAGTCTAACGGCCAAGTAGAACGGGTGAACCAGATTTTGGGTGACTATCTGCGTCACTTTGTATCCTCACGCCATGACGACTGGGCTGATCTACTTCCCTGGGCGGAGTTCTCCTACAACTACAAACAATCCTCTGCCTCTAACAAGTCTCCTTTCCTTGTAGTTTTTGGCCGTCATCCTCTTCCACCTCTGCCGCAGTCTCCCACTCCTTCTTCTGTACCTGCCGTTGACAGTCTTGTACAGGATTTTTCCTCCATCTGGCGAGAAACCCACGCTGCTCTCCTCAGGGCTTCCGCCCGTATGAAGGTTCCAGCTGACAAGAGACGCAGATCTCCACCGGAATTTCGTCCGGGTGACAAGGTGTGGCTCTCCTTTAGGTACATCCGATTTAGGGTCCCAAGTTACAAGTTGGGCCCTCGTTTCTTGGGACCCTATAAAATCAAGAGTCGTATCAATCAAGTTTCTTATCAGCTCCATCTTCCTCCCTCCCTCCGAATCCATAACTCCTTCCATGTCTCCCTTCTCAAACCTGCTGTCTTTAACCATTTTTTCTCCCAAGCTTGTTTCTCCCACCCCTGTCGCCGGTACCTCCGATATATTCTCTGTCAAGGAGATCTTGGCGACCAAGATCTCCCGGGGGAAAAGATTTTTTTTGGTCGACTGGGAGGGCTGCGGTCCTGAGGAGAGGTCATGGGAGCCGGAGGAGAACATCCTGGACCGCAGTCTCATCCGCAAGTTCTTCGGTACCAAAAAGGGAGGGAGACCAAGGGGGGGGGGTACTGTTACGCTGAGTGCTCCGGGTCCCCTGCTGGCCTCGGAGCGCTCACAGCGTATGCCCCCAGGCAGCACTCCAGCGTCTCGGCGTGTGCGTCCTCGCTCTCTAGGGCGCGCATGCGCCGGGACTCTTAGATTCAAAGGACCAGTGCACCAGTGATTGGTGCCTGGTCCAAAGGGGTTATTAAGGGTTAAGGTTGTGAGAGGCAATGCTGACTTAATTAGGCTGCACCTGTGCACTGCCCATTTATACCTTCTCCTCCCACAGCTTTCTGCCGGATCTTTGTGCCTTGTGCCTCAGAGAAAGCGTTCCCTACTATGTTAGTTTGCCTTACCTGTTGCCGTACCCGTTGTTACCGTCCACTCGCCTTTGAACTTTTGACGCCTGCCCTGACCGCTGCTACGTCCGACTACGCTGTTATCTTCTCCCTGTGTACCACGCCTTATCAGCTGCCAGAGAGGTCGAGTTGTTACTAGGGGACACGACCTGGTAGTTACCGCCGCGGCAAATCCATCCACCTTGCGGCGGGCTCTGGCGAAGACCAGTAACTGCTTAGAACCGGTCCTCTAGTACAACCCGCGCCATCGCCTCTCTGGTCCAGAGGATTCACTACCTGTCCTGCCGGTTCGTGACATATACTTTCTATGTTAGAAAGTATATTATAAGTATATCACACCCCTCAGTAACTCACACCTATCGATAGCACACATATACCAGTCTTTAAAAGGACTTTTGTGACCCTATTAGATAGCGTTTGGTGTCCCTAATAGTCTGTCCCTACTCTATACAGCAACCTCTTCCTACACTGGCAAAAGACTGAATGTAAAATGGCGGCCAGATCGGGTATATAGGTACGTCTCAATTGGCTCTCCTGTGCCACCTGATGGATGTGTCATGGGTCAAAGTTCTTCACAATGTAAAAAAATATGGCGCTGGCAGACATCGCCATATGTTCGCCCATTTGGCGAAACGACCGCCGGGCGAAGCGCAAGGCCATCTCTAGTAATAAATAATCTATCTATCTATATCTACCTATCAATCAACAGACTACAAATTATATAAATCAATTGTATATCAATATATTTGGACTGGAAACAGATCTTTAATGGCAACATCATTTGACCTGTTTTCTTGCACTATTGATCTGTAAGCTGAATAAAAAACAATAAATAATAGATTATATGCTGATGTTACATGGTCCACACACTAGTGTGGTTAGGATCTTGTAAATCACAGAAAAAAATGCACCAAACGGATATGCCACTGACTATACTAGCTAGTCATACAAGCAGATATTAAAAGCTGAGACTTTTGCCAATATATTCCTGTCGGGAACACATCGGAGCCCCTCATGCTTTACGTCACGGTCACTCAGCATGGCAAGGGGTCCTACCACTACGCTAACTATGGTGTGAACATGGTCTGAAGGTGATGAAATCCAGCTCACAGCCAAGCTTCCACACAACCCTATAGCATGACACCTAATGCAATGTGAATAAAGCAAGACTGTAAGCCACACCCATATCAGACCATGTGATGGAGGTTACCAGGTGCAAAAGAATGTTTAAATGGCACATTCAATACATATAAAACAAAATCACAGAAATATAGTGGGAAGTATGGGGGAGCTGCTCAAACCCCAAACACTGTAGCATGTTTCTCATTGGGGGAGCAGTCCCACCGCTGCGGTCCACATGCGGTGGGACTGCTCCCCCAATGAGAAACACGCTACAGTGTTTGGGGTTTGAGCAGTTCCCCCATATTTGCCACTATATTTCTGTGATTTTGTGGTTAGGATCTTGCCCTTGGTGTTGTTTTCTCCTCTTTAGTAAATTAACAGAAGTGATTTGAACTTAGTTATAATAGGTCCTGTAGTCTGACCTTACTACTGTATGTATTTTGTACATTGCTCTTAACAATGGATTTTGTCCTTGTGCTGTAAATATCCTACATTTTATGCTTTATAATAATGAAGGACTACAAGGGCATGCACATGATTTTGAAAGTACAAATAATACACATGTTCAATGTGAGAGAGAATCTAAATTGCACATCCTCAATACTATGCTTTTGATATGCTTTTGATATAAACAACTGCGTAACATAACAGCATGATACAGCGTGACAATACAGCGCTATTTTCAATATATTGCTGTGCACTATTAGGAGGCATTAGTATACAGTTTGATCAAAGAGAATAGGCCCACTTACCACGACAAGGTTGCCTCTATCAAGTGGGGACCTACTCTAACTTTGGCACGGCACAGTGCGGTGACCGTCGCGCGCCCCCACACCGTTCCAGCAGGCAACGGGACCCAGCAGCCGCACAGCGCCCTCACTGTGCGGCAAAGCCACCTAGGCCCTGGGACCCATCACTCCACCAGCACAGCACAAACGCAGCGACGGCCACTGTCCAGCACCGCATAATGTGAACAGGTGCAAAGAGCTCACCTGGTCACAGGCAGCCTCTCAGGAACTCCAACTGGGAGGTAGTAGGAATTTATAAACCCTTTGCAGACTTCTGCTAATTAAAAGCACCTAAGCCGTCCCAGGGCCTAGGTGGCTTTGCTGCACAGTGGGCGCTGTGTGGCTACTGGGTCCCATTGCCTGCTGGAGCGGTGTGGGGGCGCAATGGTCGCCGCACTGCGCCGCGCCATAGTTAGAGTAGGTCCCCACTTAAAAGAGGCAACCTTGTCGTGGTAAGTGGGCCTATGCTCTTTGATCAAACTGTATACTAATGCCTCCTAATAGTGCATAGCAATTTATTTATAATAGTGCTGTATAGCCATGTTTTATCATGCTGAAATTTAGAACAGTTGATTATATCAAAAGCATAGTAATGAGGATGTCCGATTTAGATTCTCTCTCTCACATATTGTATACAAATAATACACAGATTGTATATTAAACATGAATGATTTGCTCTTATCAATACTGGGATGTGTGTAATTCTCGGACTAGAGATGATAATACATGAATGGTATATTAAATTAACTGCTTTTCACTTATTAGATACAATTGGTTAGGTAGATTGACCTTTATATGTGTTTTGTGCAATATTTATTACAAGACGTGACCTTGCACTCTGAGGATTCTTACATTGTACGCTTTATAATACCAAAGAACTACCATAGAATGTATTAAATTCTGGAAACACCAATAAATACATGGATGGTACAATGGTCCCTCAAGTTGCAATATTAATTTGGCCCAAGAGAACAACTGTATGTAAAAACATTGTAACTACACCATAAGTTTATAGAAAACTAGAAATGGGTTCAGTCTACAAAATGTCATCTCAAAATAAGAAAAAAAGGAAAATATTAAAATAAGTATTACAGATTAAACAGATCCTTATATATAAAATTCTGAAAATGTTGCTAGAAGCTACATTCAATAATTGCTAAATCACCTTAGTTTAAAAAACAAAAACTATGCGTAATGCAGGTAAAATGTTGCCTTCTTTACTACAGGCCCCAATTCAACTGGAAATCTCCCCATTTAAGAATGCGTCTAGATATCGACACTGGCCACGTGGCAGCTGCCACGACCAGGATCAAAGGGACATCGTAATGTAGCAGTGATCTAATAAAAATGAATGAGATTACAATGCGAGTCGCTGGAGTGTCGCAACAGCGCTCTTTGAAAGGCAAAAATTCCACTAAACTGGATATTTTGTGAGTCAGGTTTCGCAGTCACAGAACACATGCAACTTGCGATGCGACCTTACCGCTACACTATGATTCCCGTTCGATCATGGCCGTAACAACTGTTGCATGACCAGTGTAGCCATACCCTTAAAAGCTGCATGTTCCCCGATGCCCAACAATGGATTTCCAGTTCAAATTCTCCTTGGATGAATGGTCTAAGGCCATTGTCAAAAATATGATTGAATAATATGCTGGAAGCTACTGGATTGATATTCCGAATTCATTAGATTAATCCAATATGGCATATCACCCATTTTAAATGTGATATATTATTTATGATGTATTATTTTTACATTTTCATTATACTTCACTGTGTATTTCAGCAGATGGCGTATTGATGAAAGGGTAGAATGTTGACAGTGGAGGAAGACATACAAGTGCACTTGAGGAT
This sequence comes from Bufo bufo, assembly GCF_905171765.1. NCBI lineage: Eukaryota > Metazoa > Chordata > Amphibia > Anura > Bufonidae > Bufo > Bufo bufo. Next base: position 139,300,915 of record NC_053390.1, on the reverse strand, counting down.
GCTGTACACATATAGTACACAATATTAGGCAATTACAGAAGCTATCCTAAATAATAATAGGCTATGCAATCAAAAAAATAATTTGGTTAAAATATGTAAACTACAGGGGTATCAGCCAATTCACTATGCAAATTATTCAGATCTGTAAGGTCTAATGATTGAGATGAGTGGAAAAAAAACCAAATATATAATTTTAGCAAGTATTAGTAAATCCATTTAGTACCTCTTCAGAAGCATTAAAAGCAATTAGTGATTTAAATCGGAGTTGTACTAATTGCTTTTATTGCTATTTGTCTGAGAAAAAGTGCCACTTGTGTGCTTGACAAATTGTTTATAATGATTATCATTGTGCAGGTGTAGCGCTTCAAAATGTGCAGTATGTAATATCATACCAGATAAAGATAATGCAATGCCTTCCGAACAATGAAGTGCAAACACATAAAGTAAGCAGATTAAAAGAGAGACAACAGCAGAAAGGAGGCACAGAGAGAATGTAGGCATGTAGTGTTAGCTCCAAGCTCACAAAGTACATTTTGTAATTGTACATATTATTGTTAGTCACTTACATAAATTGGTTGCATTTAAAAATATATGGATTTTTTTTTTTATGTGATGAATTTGAGAGAAATGTAAATAATTAAAGTGTAACTGCTGTTTCATTTGTATTTGTGCCGAACTTTGACGCATGACACACATCAGGTGGGACAGGACAGCAAATTGAGATGTTTCAGCACATGGACACATCCCCACCCTATAACAGAACCCTATCTGGCAGCCATTTTACATTCTGTGTTTTGCCAGTGTAGGCAAAGGTTGCTTTGTGAGGCAGGGACAGACTGTTAGGGACACCAACGCTAGCTAATAGGGCCACAAAAGTCCTTTTAAGGACTGGTATAGGTGTGCTATCGATAGGTTTGATATACTGAGGGGTGAGATAACATAGAAAGTATATAGTGCATTTGCATTGTGCAGCAGTTATGTGCGGTATTGCTACGATACCGCAGGTATAAAGAGGGACAAATGCTATTGGAACAACTATTTGCAATGAGTGTGATATACCCAAAAAAACGATTGAGGAATGCAATATACCTGCTTCCACAAAATACTGATTAAGGGGTTTGATATACCTGTTCCCACAAAATACTGATTGGGGGGTGCGATATACCTGCTTCCAACAAATATTGATTAAGGGGTTCTATATACCCGCTTCCACAAGATACTGATTAAAGGGATTGATATTCCTGCTTCCACTAAATATTGATTGAAGCCTGCGATACACCTGCTTCCACAAAATACTGATTAAGGGGATTGATATACCTGCTTCCACCAAATATTAATTGAGGCCTACGATACACCTGTTTTTGCAAAATACTGATTGAGGGGATTGATAATCCTGCTTCCACAAAATACTGATTGAGTGGTGCGATATACCTACTTTCACAAAATATTGACTAAGGGGATTGATATACCTGCTTCCACAAAATACTGATTGAGGGGTGCAATATACCTGCTTCCACCAAATATTGATTAAGGGGTTTGATATACCTGATTCCACCAAATACTGATTAAAGGCCTGCGATACACCTGCTTCCACAAAATGCTTATTTAGGGGATTGATATACCTGCTTCCACAAAATACTGATAAAGGGGACTGATATCCCTGCTTCCACCAAATATTGATTGAGGCCTGCGATACACCTGCCTCTACAAAATACTGATTAAGGGGTTTGATATACCTGCTTCCACCAAATATTGATTGACGCCTGTCATACACCTGCTTCCACAAAACATTGATTAAGGGGATTGATATAACTGCTTACACCAAATATTGATTGAGGCCTACAATACACCTGCTTCCCCAAAATACTGATTAAGAGGATTAATATACCTGCTTCCACCAAATATTGATTGAGGCCTGCGATACACCTGCTTCCACCAAATATTGATTGAGGCCTGCGATACACCTGCTTCCACAAAATGCTGATTAAGAGGATTGATATACCTGCTTCCAAAAAATACTGATTAAGGGGATTGATATACCTGCTTTCACTAAATATTGATTGAGGCCTGCGATACACCTGCTTCCACAAAATGCTGATTAAGGGGTTCGATATACCTGCTTCCACCATATATTGATTGAGGCCTGCGAGATACCTGCTTCCACAAATTACTGATTAAGGGGCTTGATATTCCTGCTTCCACTAAATATTGATTGAAGCCTGCGATACACCTGCTTCCACAAAATACTGATTAAGGGGATTGATATACCTGCTTCCACCAAATATTAATTGAGGCCTACGATACACCTGCTTCCACAAAATGCTTATTTAGGGGATTGATATACCTGCTTCCACAAAATACTGATTGAGGCATGCTATACACCTGCTTCCACAAAAAAGTGATTAAAGGGGATTGATATACCTACTTTCACCAAATATAGATTGAGGCCTCATTTTTTTTACATCACAAAAACCTGACATTTTAACAGGGGTGTTGACTTTTTATATCCACTGTACCTGCTTCCCCAAATACTGCTCTTCTCTAGGGTCTTTGGCATAGGGTCATTTTGAGAATGACAGGCAGAGGAAGAGGCAGGCCATTCCACAGGGGTGGTAGTGGTCTGGCAGGTGCACAAGGCCAAAGCCTAAGTGGGAAGTTGGAGAAGGTGCGTGCGATTACTTCAAAGGACACACCAGAGTTGGTTGAGTGGCTCACATAGCCTTCCGCTTTTGCACCCTCCTCATCGTCTGTATCTTCACCCTCCTCACTCTCTGATGTGTTCACCCACAAAGACACCACCACCATTATAGACCCTCCACTCGAGTCAGACCAATTATTTACTGATCCATTCCAGGACCTTACCGATGCGCAGCCATTCTTGGCATTGGATGAGGAAGAGGAGATAGCAACGGCCGCCACCCAGCGGTCTAACAACAGTACCAAGATCAGCCCAAGGAGGGTGGTCCCCGCTGTTACTGCCTACTCTGAGATTTCTAATGTCAGTGGTGGTGAAGGTGACGATGATGACGTGTCGATGGACGTCACGTGGGTGCCCACCAGAGAGGAAGAGGAGGGGAGTTCAGAGGGAGAGACGGAACAGCAGATATGGAGGAGAAGGAGGAGAATCAGGCAGAACTCGCAGTGCACCAGAGGCAAAAAGCAGACTGCAAATGTATCTGGAGCGAGCCATCCACCATGCATGGTCACATCTTGCGCTCCCAGGATTCTGGCACATGGGTCCACAGTGTGGGCTTTTTTAACGTGTCAGCTGCTGACAAAAGTGTTGCCATCTGCAGTCTCTGCTGTCAACGCATAAGTCGCGGTAAGCCCAACACTCACCTAGGGATGACCGCCTTAAGAAGGCACCTGGCCTCCCATCACCGAGCCCAGTGGGAGCAATGCAGTCAGAACCCACAAAGCCACACTCCCGGCGCTTCACGTCCTGCCTCTTCTCCTTCTCCTCTCTCCTCCCATTTGTCCTCCACTACACCTTCTACCGTGCCTAAATGTTCTAATGCAAAAAGTTGATGACGGCGGATAAACATCTTGCCCAACGGCTGACCACTGGCTTGTCGGAACTGCTAGCCCGCCATACTACTGCCATATAAACTGGTGGACTCGGAGGCCTTTAGAAAATTTGTAGTCATTGGCACACCGCAATGGAAAGTACCCGGAAGGAAATATTTAATCCAGAAGGGCATCCCGGAGCTATATGGCCACGTTCAGCGGCAAGTGAATGTATCTCTGGAACATAGTGTTGGTGCCAAGATACACCTGACCACAGACACGTGGTCTAGCAAACATGGGCAAGGAAGGTACATAGCTTTTACTGCCCACTGGGTGAACCTTCTGATGGCAGTCAAGCATGGCCGTAACCCGTGGCACCCGTGTGGATTTGGTGTTACCGCCACGGATTTCATGCAGGCCTGCCTCTTCTTCTCCTTCTCCTACTCCATCCTTGGTCTCCTCCTCGGCTGACTCCTCCTTTTCCACTGATACCGCCTCTTCCGCTGCATCCCCCAAACATACCCAGAACCCATTCAACGTTCCTAGTGAGAAGTTGAGATTGTAGAAAAAAACGCAGCACTCCAGCTGCTCAAATAAATCCGTGTTTATTGCTCAATCATCTGGTTGAGAAATAAACACAGATTTATTTGAGAAGCTGGAATACTGTGGTTTTTTCTACAATCTCTGCATCTTGGGGGATCTTTGAGGCCAGGATCTGACACCACAGGCACCGCCACTGTTTGACTGTTTGGACTTACTGAAACAACTCAGCAAAAGATAGTGCTGTCCTCCTTATCTCTTTTTTTATATGTACAGGTGAGAAGCCATGCTGTGATGCGGCTATTGTGCCTGGAAGCCAAGAGCCACACCGGTCCTGCACTGCTTTCAGCTCTGCGGTCACAGGCCGATCAGTGGCTAACCTCGCTCAATTTGACAGTTGGTAAAGTGGTGTGCGACAATGGTGCCAATCTGCTGAGTGCACTAAAACAGGGCAAAATGACACATGTCCTGAACTTAGTCACGCAGCTAATCGTTACCAAATATCCCGGGGTCCAGGACATCTTGCGGCAGGCCAGGAAAATCATTTTAGAAGATCTTACACTGCCATGGCTCACCTTGCTGACGTTCAGCGGCGACACCACTTGCCCGTCAGACATATGGTTTGTGACAGACTGACGCGATGGAACTCCACCTTGGAAGATGGAAGATGGAAGATGAAGAAGATGCTGAATGAATTCCCAGGGGGGCTACTCCATCTGAGACAAATCAGCAGGAGTCTGAAGAGGAGTGAGAGGAGGATGATGGCTGAGGGAAAGAGGAGGAGGAGAAGCAAGAAGAGCAGGCTTTGAGGGGGACATTAAACTTTTTGGGGATCCCTGGTGTTGTCCATGGCTGGGGGGAGGAGTCCGAGGATGACATTCTCATGGGTGATCAGCAGGAGCAAGGGCGCTCCACCGCTTCCAATTGAGTGCAAATGGGGGCCTTCATGCTCCAGTGTTTGAAGGGGGACCCACATATAAAAAGCATAAAGGGCAAGGACCAGTACTTGGAGGCAAAGTACTTAGATCCCGCGGCACAAACACAAAATGGCAGACATGTTACCAGCATCACAGAGGGCTGTCATAATGCAGAGTTTCCAGGGCTTTCTTGCTAGATATGCATGCGCGACGCATGTAGATTTCTGCGGCCATTTGATGAGATCACCAAACTGGTCAGTCGCAGCCAGGGCACTATCAGTGACATCATATCTTACGCCTTCTTTCTGGAGAGTGCATTGCGTCATGTCATTGATCAAGCCATCGAGGAGCAGGAGCAGGAAGATGAGGAAGTTGCAATGCTAAATTAATTCCCAGGGGGGCTACTCCATCTGAGACAAGTCAGCAGAAGTCTGGAGAGGAGTCAGAGGAGGATGGTGCCTGGAGGGGAGGAGGAGGAGCAAGAAGAGCAGGCTTTAAACTTTTCTGGGATCCGTGGTGTTGTCCGTGGATGGGGGGAGGAGACCGAGGATGACATTCTCATGACTGATCAGCAGGAGCAAGGGCGTTCCACCACTTCCAATTGAGTGCAAATGGAGGCCTTCATGCTTCAGTGTTTGAAGGGGGTCCCCCGTATAAAAAGCATAAAGGGCAAGGACCAGTACTTGGAGGCAAAGTACTTAGATCCCTGGTACAAACTCTGTCATAATGAAGAGTTTCCAGGGCTTTCTTGCTAGATATGCTGCATTCTGCTGTTGCGGGCTCTGGCAGAGGAATTTGCACCCACAGAGAAACAGTTGCGGGTACTAATCCTACCGCGCCTACAAGAAGAGGGCGATTTGAAGATGTCTTGGGCACTTCAGATATGAGATCATTCTTGCAACCAACCCATTGACAGCCGCCCTCCGGATCCAGCCTCAGGGAATGTCTATACCGACAGGTGTCCGACTACATCGGGTTAAAGGCCGATGTGGACACTCTGAGAAGCGAGGAACCCCTGGACTACTGGGTGTGCAGGCTTTTCCTGTGGCGAGAGCTGGCACAATTTGCCATGGAACTCTTGGCTTGCCCCTCATCCAGTGTCCTGTCCGAAAGGACGTTCAGCGCAGCAGGGTGAAATCGTGACCGATAAGCGCACTCGCCTAGCTCACGACAGTGTGGACTAACCTACATTTCTAAAAATGAATGAGGCATGGATCTTGGAGGAATTCAACACCCGTGCCAGTAGCCAGAGCCCCCCCATATCATGTGTCAGTAGCCAGAGCCCCCTATATCATGTGCCAGTAGCCAGAGTGCCCCCAATCATGTGCCAGAAATAAGAGCCCCTCCACCATCATGTGCCAGTAGCCAGAGCCCCTCATATCATGTGCCATTAGCCAGAGCCCCCCCATATCATGTGCCATTAGCCAGAGCCCCCCCATATCATGTGCCAGTAGCCAGAGCCCCCCCCATATCATGTGCCAGTAGCCAGAGCCCCCCCATTATCATGTGCCAGTAGCCAGAGAGCCCCCATATCATGTGCCAGTAGCCAGAGTGCCCCCATATCATGTGCCAGAAATAAGAGCCCCCCCACCATCATGTGCCAGTAGCCAGAGCCCCCCATATCATGTGCCAGTAGCCAGAGCCCCCCCATATCATGTGCCATTAGTCAGAGCCCCCCCATATCATGTGCCAGTAGCCAGAGCCCCCCCATATCATGTGCCAGTAGCCAGAGCCCCCCCATTATCATGTGCCAGTAGCCAGAGTGCCCCCATATCATGTGCCAGTAGCCAGAGTGCCCCAATATCATGTGCCAGTAGCCCCCCATATCATGTGCCAGAAGCCCCCCCTTATCATGTGCCAGCCCAGTAGTCCCCCCTTATCATGTGCCAGTAGCCACCCCTTATCATGTGCCAGCCCAGTAGTCCCCCCTTATCATGTGCCAGCCCAGTAGTCCCCCCTTATCATGTGCCAGCCCAGTAGCCCCCCTTATGTGCCAGCCCAGCCCAGTAGTTCCCCTTATCATGTGCCAGCCGAGTAGCCCCCCTTATCATGTGCCAGCCCAGCAGTCCCACCTTATGTGCCAGCCCAGTAGCCCCCCTTATCATGTGCCAGCCCAGCCCAGTAGTCCCCCCATTATCATGTGCCAGCCCAGTATTGTACCTATATAAAAAAAAAAAAAAAAACACTTATACTTACCTCCAGCGATGGGATGCGATGCAGGCCGCCTCTTCCGTCTGTGTCCCTCGCTATACGGCTCAGGTGACGCGATGACGTCATCGCGCCGCCTGCACCGGCCTCTGATAGGCTGCCAGCACTAGGCCGGCAGCCTATCAGAGGAACAGGACGGGACACACCTCTCCCTCCTCTGCCGCAGCACAGGCATCTGTATTGCAGTCCTGAGGACGGCAATACAGATGACTATGGAGATGAGCGCTTCCACAATGGAGGCGCTCATCTCCTGCTCTGCCCTGCCGCCGGCCGCGGCCACCCCCACTTGTCAACAGGGCCGCGGCCTTGCGGCACTCAGGCTTGCCGGCCTACCGGGAAATTTCCCGGTATCTCGGCAGGCCAGTCCGGCCCTGCGCCTAATGTACCTCCAGCCACATAATCACTTGTTCTTTTCTGTCAGGTGAATGCCTAATTTTTGGGGCATGTACTGTCCTACAGTAAAATTGTTATCCAGTGACCACCTAATATACCTACAGCCACATAATCACTTGCTCTTTTCTGTCAGGTGAATGCCTAGTTTTTGGTGCCTGTACTGACCTACAGTAAAATTGTTATCCAGTGACCGCCTAATGTACCTCAAGCCACATAATCACTTGGTCTTTTCTGTCCGGTGAATGCCTAATTTTTGGGACCTGTACTCCACTGGCCTACAGTAAAATTGCTATTTAGTGACCGCCTAATGTACCTCCAGCCACATAATCACTTGTTCCTTTCTGTCAGATGAATGCCTAATTTTTGTGGCCTGTACTGTCCTACAGTAAAATTGTTATCCAGTGACCGCCTAATGTTCCTCCAGCCACATAATCACTTGGTCTTTTCTGTCCGGTGAATGCCTAACTTTTGGTGCCTATACTCCACTGGCCTACAGAAAAAATGGCTATTCAATGACCGCCTAATGTACTTCGAGCCACATAATCACTTGTTATTGTCTGTCAGGTGAATGCCTAATTTTTGGGGCCTGTACTGTTCTACAGTAAAACTTTATCCAGTGACCGCCTAATGTACCTCCATCCACATAATCACTTGTTTTTTTCTGTCCGGTGAATGCCTAACTTTTGGTGCCTATACTCCACTGGCCTACAGAAAAAATGGCTATTCAATGACCGCCTAATGTACTTCGAGCCACATAATCACTTGTTATTTTCTGTCAGGTGAATGCCTAATTTTTGGGGCCTGTACTGTTCTACAGTAAAACTTTATCCAGCGACCGCCTAATGTACCTCCATCCATATAATCACTTGGTCTTTTCTGTCAGGTGAATACCAAATGTTTGGGGCCAGTACTGGCTTACAGTAAAATTTGTATTGAATGACCCTCTAATATACCTCCAGCCACATAATCACCTGTTCTATTCTATCAGGTGAATGCCGAATTTTTGAGGCCTGTACTCCTGTGGCCTAAAATAAAATTTTTCTAGGCTCCAACAGGGCACATTTTTGAGAGTTTCCCTTTAAGACGCATAAAAATGGCCCCTGATTAAAATACATAATTTTTCTGTGAATTTTTGCCATTGAGCCCCCTCTGGTATGTCACTGTCCTTGTTGTGGGACTATTTGTGCACTTTTAGTAAGTATTTGGTGGCTGCAAATATGACTTGAAGGTTTTTCAAGTTCGCCTGCCATTTAAGTGAATGGGGCCCACCGCGAACGTGCGGTTCCCGTACATTTGATTGCAAACGCGCGTTCGCAAAATGTCCCGGCCGATGTTCGTCTATCACTAATTTAATTGCTCATGACAGAGATGAAACTTCTCCCTGCTGGGTGAGAGCCATGAGTTTGGCAGTAATCCTTTTGTAAATGTAAATGTCAATATCAGTGGCATTTGCATTTATAGATCGTGATGGAGATAACAATAATTTTTACTACAACAAGATGGACAATAAAAGATGGTTTTATTGTTTATCGTTGATCTTTTGCTAATTTACAGTAGTCATTTCATGTTAGGATGGGGTTAAGGTCTTTTGTCATTGACCTAATTACCAGTATATACAGACATTTGCATGCTCTCTCCTATCTCTTTCCTCTTTATCCTGGGAGCTGACATTATAAACATAGATCTATTTCTCCTAATGGAAGTCAAAGCCTGGAAGAAAATAGGTAAAGCATGTAATTAAAATACATATAATAAATAAATAAATGAATATTACATTTTCTGAAATACAAAGTAACAGTTCCTAGAAATATATCTATATTATTCTTAGCCAATGTAACAGTAGTCATTTTTCTGGTTTAGTCCGTCCCGTCCATTACACTCACCTTCCATAAGTTTTGCAGCATTTAATACATCTGTTTCATATTCATGTACAGAGAAAATGAGTTGTTCTTGTGTTTATATTTAGATGTACATACCCTCGTTGCGTATTATACATTGTGAACTATATGCTTTCATCAATGACTCTATAATGGTGAAGCAAAGTAAAATGAGTTCTGATTTTAAAGCATTACAGACAATAAACTGCTAATGATAATTTACATTACACTGTTCTGTCATTTAAAATATCAAATGGGAATCTCTCACTAGCAATAGAAGCAAATTAGCATAACGTTATTTCTATTTCCATGTATAGAAAGTGCACTTTACATTAACTGTTCCAGAAGATTGCTTTACATCAGAAAGAAGCACATATTTCATAAGGCTACTTTCACACTAGCATTTTAGTTTTCCGGTATTGAGTTCATAGGGGCTCAATACTGGAAAAAAACGCTTCAGTTTTGTCCCCATTCATTGTCAATGGGGACAAAACTGAACTGAACAGAACGTAATGCACCAAAATGCATTCCGTTCCGTTTAGTTGCGTTCCCATACTGGAGAGCAAACCGCAACATGTTGTAGTTTTCTTTCCGTCCTGGGATGTGGAGCAAGACAGATCCTGCATGACCCCCAATGGGGATGGATCCGTTTTCTCTGCCACAATCTGCCACAATAGAAAACAGATCTGTCCTCCATTGAATCTCAAAGGAGTTCATGATGGATCCGTCTTGGCAATGTTAAAGATTATACAACAAGATCCAGTGAACACATGCGGGCTGCCATCTTGACTCTCAAGTCTGGCGATGCACAGGTAAGCCCTTACCTGTCCCTGTGCCAAGAGCCGGTCTGAAATCAAATGCGGTCACCGGGAGCAGGCAGTTCCGAGAACAGCCGCCAGGGGCCTTCATCGGGCTGTTCTCGGAACTGCCTGCTCCCGGTGACCGCATTTGTTTCAGACTTGCTCCCGGCACAGGCACAGGTAAGGGCTTACCTGTGCATCGCCGGACTTGTGAGTCAAGATGGCAGCCCGCATGTGTTCGCTGGCGAACACTGCAAACTGCCCATCACTGCTCCTGAATCCTGGGAGAACAGAGGATTTTGTATACCAATTTCCAGGGCAATTGGAGCCAATTTGGTTAAGCCCGAACAGATACAGGTTCGAACCAAACTTTTTTTAAAAAAATTGCGAACTTGATCTGAACAGATCCTCGACAAGTTCGCTCGTCTCCACAATATATATTGAAATTGTAATGGAAAAGTTTAGGCACCCCTGGACAAAAGTACTGTTACTGTATACATTTAAGCAAATTGAAGATTAAATGATCCGCAAAAGGCATTGTATCAGCGGCTGCTGTGCGCCGCTGTTCCCCTGCTTACTGCCGCGGTCCCGGGGGCCGTGTTCAGCGGTGGTCTGCTGTCAGTGCTTACCATTCACCGCTGCAGTCCTGGGCTCTGTCTGTGTAGGTACTGTTGTTCTGGGATCCGCTATACAGTTCCCTCTCAGCCCTGGCCACAGCATGCTTGTTGCTTGTTTCCTGCAGCACTTCTTTAAAGGCCGACGCGTGTCACTTCCTGTGCTTTATGGGTTAGGTCATGTGACCTCGCTGACCAATCCTAGCCCTCCTGCATATATATAAGTGGTTCAGCCCCCTTCTCAGATGCCCCAGTGTCAAGGTCCTTGTGTCCTGCTAAGGTTCCTGATATCCGTTTGTGTTCATGTGTTCCTGACTCGTACTTGTATTCCTGGACTCTGCTACCTGTTTGATCCCTGCCTGCTTGCCTTGACTCGGATTGCCTGACCTGTACTTGTGCCACCTGCCCTATTGCCTGTCTGACTTCACCTCTGCCTCATACTTCAGTCCTGCACTGTTGCTCCTGGTTACGGCTCAGCCTGCTGACAACGCCTGTACCTCTGGTACCTTTCTCAGGTACCTCCTGGTCCGCCTGGACCAGCTGCCTCATGTGTCTATCCTCTTCAAGAGGTTGCGACCTGGTTTTCCCCTCGGGAAAAGTCTATCCCCACCATCGGGGTTACTGTGAAGATGGAGGGGTTCACTTAGACAATGCCCTTAGGGAGGTAGGACATGTGGCACAGTGGGTTCACACCCATTGGTTTGTGACAGTACACTGAGGCCATGGACCCCGCTAGTGAGGCATCAAAGTGAACATCAGGATATCATGATGCAGTTCATGCAAAATTTTGGTGCTTGTCTGGAAGCCATCTCTTCTACAGCTAATGCAGGGTCGCCAGCCGCTGCTACCCCTGCAATACCCACACCAGTGAATCCGGATTTGTGTGCCTCTGGTGTGCAACTCCCTCTGCCATCCCGCTATGGTGGAGATCCAAAAACCTGTCATGGATTCCTGAACCAGTGCCTGATCCACTTTGAGTTGCATGGGCAGAAGTTTCCTACTGAGCGGTCAAAGGTTGCCTTCATTGTATCCCTGCTGTCTGATGAGGCTATTGCTTGCGCAAATCCTATTTGGGAATATGGAGGTCCAGAGACCACTAATCTGCAGTCTTTCCTGGCTACCTTACGGCTGGTCTTTGAAGATCGCGGCCGCACTTCCTCCGCTGCATCAGCTCTGCTTCATCTACGACAGAGTTCCTCGTCTATGGGTCAGTACGCCATGCGGTTTCATACCCTGGCTGCCGAACTTGCATGGAACAATGAGGCTCAACTGGCGGTGTTCTGGGAGGGCCCTTCAGACTGGATTAAGGATAAATTAGCTGGTCACTACCGTCAGTCTACTCTGAATGACCTCATCATCTTGGCCACAAGGATAGATATGCATTTCAGGGAACGTTCTAAGGAGGTCGCATGCACCAGAAGACCACCTCGTTTGGCTCCATCCTTCCAGAGGCCGTTTTTTCCTCTAGTGCCCACCCTATCTGAAGAGCCTATGCAAATAGAGCACCTTTGTTTGTCTGACCAGGAATGTTTACGCTGCAAAGCATAGAACCTGTGCCTGTATTGTGGAGGCAAGGCACACTTTGTGCGTAATTATCCACAACAGCTGGGAAACGCCAATGTCTAGGATCAGTTGGAGAGGTGGTCCTAGACCAGGAGAAGTCCTCTCTGAAACTTTCAGTTCTGGTGACTCTCTCTCACAAGGGAGTCACACTGTCCGTGCCTGCATTCTGGGACTCTGGGTCAGCCGGTAACTTCATTCAGCAAGCTCTGGTCCATCTGTACCGGCTCCCTACCATCCATCTAGAAAGGCCTCTGTCTGTGCCTTCCATAAATGTACTGCCAATTCCTAAACCTGTGCTTTCTGTTACTATGCCCCTTAAGTTGCAAATAGGGGATCGGCATTCAGAGATGATCTTCTTCTATGTGCTACCAGCGTCCATGAATCTGGTTATCATTGGTCTTCCCTGGAATCCTGGAAATCTACTTCACCAGCCGGTGCCGGGATCTGCTTTGTGCAGAAAAAAGATGGATCCTTACGGCCCTGTATCCACTATCGAGGTCTGAATAAGGTCACAGTCAAGAATTGATACCCTCTTCCGCTAATCTCCGAACTCTTTCACAGGATCCGGGGAGCTAAGCTCTTCACAAAATTCGACCTGTGCGGCGCATACAACCTTATCCGCATTCGAAAGGGCGATGAGTGGAATACTGCTCTCAACACTCATGATGCCCTTCGGTCTGTGCAATGCTTCTGCGGTATTCCAGGAGTTGGTAAACGATATCTTCCGGGACCTGCTCTATGTCTGCGTAATAGTGTACCTGGACGATATACTGATCTATTCTCCAGATTTGAGCACTCACTGGAAGAATGTACGTTTAGTTTTGCAATGTTTGAGAGAGAATTGACTATATGCCAAACTTGAGAAATGTATCTTTGAAAAATCTACTGTACCGTTCCTAGGATACATCATCTCTGATGCCGGGTTGCAGATGGATCCTGAATAATTGAATGCAGTAATGGACTCGCCCTACCCACATGGTCTTTGTGCTATACAGCGCTTCCTTGGATTTTCTAATTTCTATAGTCAGTTCATCCCGAATTTTCATCTCTTACATTTCCGATCTCGGCTCTTACTAAGAAAGGGGTGAATGCCAGAGACTGGACTCCTGAGGCGAGGCCGCCTTTGTCCTATTAAAGAGGTCCTCTGCTTCTGCACCTGTTCTGCATCATCCCGATGTCTCCCGCCAATTATTTTTAGAAGTAGACGCCTCCTCCATAGGAGTCGGTGCTGTTTTACTACAGAAAGGTTCCAAGGGCAAGATGTTTACATGTGGATTCTCCTCCAAGCTCTTCTCCCCTGCTGAGAGGAATTACTGTATAGGAGACAGAGAGCTTCTGGCCATAAAACTTGTCTTGGAGGAGTGGTGTTATCTATTGGAAGGACCCCAGCATCCAGTGATAATCTTCACCGACCACAAGAACCTTACACATCTGCAGATGGCCCAACGTCTGAACCCTCTCCAAGACAGATGGGCACTTTTCTTTTCCCATTTTGATTTTTAGCTTCACTTTTGCCCGGCCGAGAAGAACATCAAGGCGGATGCTTTGTTTCGATCATTTGGCTTCTCCCACCAGCAGGAGGAGCCCCAGTACATGGTAGATCCTGCTCGCTTGATCACAGTGGCTCCTGTCCTGGTAAAAGACATCCCTCCCGGGAAGACATTCGTGCCATCTGCAAAGAGAAAACGTATTCTAGCTTGGGGGCACAACTCCAAACTGGCTGGTCACCCTGGGATCCGCAAGACCACAGAACTTTTGTCTCGCCACTACTGGTGGCCCACACTGTCTAAGGAACAGCGTGATTATGTGTCTGCCTGCACCGTCTGTGCTCAGAAAAAAGTCTCCAGAACCAAACTACCTGGGCTGTTGTTACCTCATCCTGTTCCTGATGCCCTATGGCAACACATTGCCATGGACTTTGTTACAGAGCTGCCCTCTTCTACCATATGTACAGCTATCTGGGTGGTCGCGGACCGCTTCTCTAAGATGGTGCACTTCATTCATTTGGCTGGACTGCCCTCGGCTGCTGAACTTACTAAACTGTTCGTGAGACACATATTGCATGGTCTACCTTGGCATATTGTTTCCGATCGCGGAGTCCAATTTTTCTCTAAGCTCTGGAGAGCTCTTTGCCGGCTGCTCGAAATTGACCTGGACTTCTTTTCCGGTTTTCATCCCTGACCAACGGGCAAGTAGAGCGAGTCAATCAAATATTAGAGAACTATCTCCGGCATTTTGTTTCAGCCCAACATGACAACTGGGTACAATTGCTACCTTGGGCTGAATTCTCCTATAACAACCACTCTAGTGACTCTACTGGATCCTCTCCATTCTTTGTCGTTTATGGACAACAACCTCGTACTCCTCTCCCTGTTCCAACATCTTCTGGGGTACCAGCTGTGGATTCCTCTTGTAGGGATTCGTGACAGGCATAAAGTTAAAGATCATACATTCCCTTTGTATTTTAAGCAAAAGCAATTTTTTATTTTCATCTTTTACAGTTTTAAAATGACAAAAAAGGAAAAGGCCCAAAGGAAAACTTTGGGCACCCTGCTTGGTTAGTTACACCCCTCCTTTAACAAGTATCACAGCTTGTAAAGCTTTTTGTAGCCAGGAGTCTTTCAGTTCTTGTTTGAGGGACTATCTTCCTTTCTTCCTAATTAAAGTCTTCCAGTTGTGTAAGATTCTTGGGCCGTCTTGCATGCACTGCTTTTTTTAGGTCTATCCACAGATTTTCAATGATGTTCTGATCAGGGGACTGTGAGGACTAGAGATTAGTGAATTAAAGTTGATGAAGTGGAATTAGATCCGAGTTTTAGGAAAAATTGGATTCACACCAAATCCAAATTTCCTCTAACTTCGTGGTAACGAATAATTTTTTTTCCTAAAATAGATACTGCACGTGGGAGGAAATGGAGCAAGGAACTCTGGGAAGGAGGGATCATCCATAATGCCATTCCTGCAGCTAATCAGCAGCCAGCCAGCCTTGTGATGTCACAGCCCTATAAATAGCCTCAGTCATCTTGGATTCTGCCACTTTCCAGTGTACTTAGTGCAGGGAGAGAAGTCAGCAGGCACTAGGGACAGTGCTAGAAAAAACTTAATTGCGCAAACAAAATGATTTACAAGTGCAAGTAAAGATTATTCAAGGTGTAGGGTTCAGTAGGGAAGGTTACAGCCTAGGTAATAAGAACAATCCTATTACACCTTGCGGCACTGACTGGGGACCCAAATTGTCATTATACAGCTCTGTAATTCCAGCAAACCGTTTTTGTTATTGGGGTGTTTCATCCATTAACAGAGTTTATTACAAGGAAATATTTCTATGTCTTATTTGCCCTTGTACGGTGCAGTTATATGTTCTAAAGCATTTTTTGGCTTGTATTAGTGGGAAAAAAGGGCTTATTAGCCGTTGTGTGGTGAAGTGCTAAAATTTCAGCACTTTTTGTTGTGTATAGTGATGAGTGGCAGGGGTTATATTCGAATTCGTGATATTTCACAAATATTTTGTAGAATATTCGTCATATATTCACAAATTCGTATATTCGTTATATTCTTCATTCTTTTTTTTTGTACGCGAAAATCGGCAAGGTAATGATCGCGTAATATGCGTCATTGGCCCACAAGCAAGAAGCAGGGAGGAATCAGGTGTTCAGATGGAAGAAATGATGAATATTCAATATAACGAATATATAGCACTACAGTCAGGTCCATAAATATTGGGACATTGACACAATTCTAACATTTTTGGCTCTATACACCACCACAATGGATTTGAAATGAAACGAGCAAGATGTGCTTTAACTGCAGACTGTCAGCTTTAATTTGAGGGTATTTACATCCAAATCAGGTGAACAGTGTAGGAATTAAAACAGTTTGTATATGTGCCTCCCACTTGTTAAGGGACCAAAAGTAATGGGATAAATGGCTTCTCAGCTGTTCCATGGCCAGATGTGTGTTATTCCCTCATTATCCCAATTACAATGAGCAGAAAAAAAGGTCCAGAGTTAATTTCAAGTCTGCTATTTGCATTTGGAATCTGTTGCTGTCAACTCTCAAGATGATATCCAAAGAGCTGTCACTATCAGTGGAGCAAGCCATCATTAGGCTAAAAAAAACAAAACAAACCCATCAGAGAGATAGCAAAAACATTAGGTGTGGCAAAACAACTGTTTGGAACATTCTTAAAAAGAAGGAACGCACCGGTGAGCTCAGCAACATTGGTGGATGACCGAAGAATTCTTTCCCTGGTGAAGAAAACACCCTTCACAACAGTTGGCCAGATCAAGAACATTCTCCAGGAGGTAGGTGTATGTGTGTCAGTCAACAATCAAGAGAAGACTTCACCAGAGTGAATACAGAGGGTTCACCACAAGATGTAAACCATTGGTTAGCCTCAAAAACAGGAAGGCCAAATTAGAGTTTGCGAAACGACATCTAAAAAAGCTTTCACAGTTCTGTAACAACATCCTATGGACAGATGAGACCAAGATCAACTTGTACCAGAGTGATGGGAAGAGAAGAGTATGGAGAAGGAAAGGAGCTGCTCATGATCCTAAGCATACCACCTCATCCGTGAAGCATGGTGGTGGTAGTGTCATGGCGTGGGCATGTATGGCTGCCAATGGAACTGGTTCTCTTGTATTTATTAATGATGTGTCTGCTGACAAAAGCAGCAGGATGAATTCTGAAGTGTTTCGGGCAATATTATCTGCTCATATTCAGCCAAATGCTTCAGAACTCATTGGACGGTGCTTCACAGTGCAGATGGACAATGACACAAAGCATACTGCAAAAGCAACCAAAGAGTTTTTTAAGAAAAGAAGTGGAATGTTATACATCGGCCAAGTCAATCACCTGACCTGAAGCAGATTGAGCATGCATTTCACTTGCTGAAGACAAAACTGAAGGGAAAATGCCCCAAGAACAAGCAGGAACTGAAGACAGTTGCAGTAGAGGCCTGGCAGAGCATTACCAGGGATGAAACCCAGCGTCTGGTAATGTCTATGCGTTCCAGACTTCAGGCTGTAATTGACTGCAAGGATTTGCAACAAAGTATTAAAAAGCGAAAGTTTGATTTATAATTATTATTCTGCCCCATTACTTTTGATCCCTTAACAAGTGGGAGGCACATATACAAACTTGTAATTCCTACACCGTTCACCTGATTTGGATGTAAATACCCTCAAATTAAAGCTGACAGTCTGCAGTTAAAGCACATCTTGTTCGTTTCATTTCAAATCCATTGTGGTGGTGTATAGAGCCAAAAATGTTAGAATTTTGTCGATGTCCCAATATTTATGGACCTGACTGTATATTCTAAATATTAACGAATTTTCGAAGTGCCGATATTCGCAATTAAAATTCGTTATTCAAATATTCGCGTTCAACATCAGTCGTCTATTGGTGGCAAAAAATATATATATTTGCCGTTCAGCGGTGAAGTTATATGTTCTAAAGCCCTTTGTGGCGTGTATTAGTGGCAAAAGAAATATATATTTACCGTTCAGCGGTGCAGTTATATGTTCTGAAGCCTTTTGTGGCGTGTATACTGTAAGTGGAATAAGAAAAACACATTTGCCGTTCAGCGGTACAGTTATATGTTCTAAATCCTTTTGTGGCGTGTATTAGTGGCAAAAGAAAAATATATTTGCCATTCAGCAGTGCAGTTATATGTTCTAAAGCCTTTTGTGGTGCATATAAATGGCAAAAGTAAAATATATTTGCCATTTAGCAATGCAGTTATATATTATAAAGCCCTTTTTGTCGTGTAATAGTGGCAAAATATAAATATATTTGCTGTTCAGCGCTGCAGTTATATGTTCTAAAGCATTTTGTGGCATGTATTAGTGGCAAAACAAAAATCTATTTGCCGTTCAGCGTTGCAGTTATATCTGCTAAAGCCTTTTGTGGCATGTATAAGTGGAAATAGAAACATATTTTTGCTGTTCAGTGGTGCAGTTATATGTTCTAGAGCCTTTTTGTTGTGTAATAGTGACAAAATAAAAATATATCTGCCATTCAGCGGTGCAGTTATATGTTATAAAGCCTTTTGTGGTGTGTATAAGTGGAAAAAGAAAAATATATTTGCCATTCAGCGGTGCAGTTATATGTTCTAAAGCCTTTTGTGGTGCATATAATGACGATTAATATATATAATGACGCGGATGATGACAAAACACAGGTGCCAACTGCTGGGGCTTTCGAAAGTGTGCAGACTGACAAGGAGGGCAGGGGTGAAGACTGGGTGGAAGATGATGTGGAGGACCTCAATGTCCTCGACCTCACATGGAATCAAGGTCATGCGAGTGACCTGTGTATTTCGGAAGAAGAGGCGGTGGTCGCACAGATCCACCAGCACAGCAGAAGAGGGAGCAGGGTGCAAAAGCAGAGCGGCCATCCCCTAGACAGTTAGCCTGCTACTGCCCACCACAACATGAGACCGAGCACACCAAAGCCAGCTCCAAGGAGTTCCCTGGCGTGGCAGTTCTTCAGACAATGTGCTGACGACAAGACACAAGTGGTTTGCACGCTGTGCCATCAGAGCCTGAAGCGAGGCATAAACGTTCTCAACCTGAGCACAACCTGCATGTCTAGGCATCTAAGTGCAAAGCATGAGCTGCAGTGGAGTAGACACCTCAAAAACCAAGAAAGGTCTCTGACTCCTCCTGCTTCCTCTTCTGCTGCAGTCTCGGCCTCTTCATCCACCTCTGGAATGACAGTGCCACCTGCCACCCCGCAAACAGAGGATCTGCCAGCAACACCACCACCTGGGTCACCAAGCATCTCCAGAATGTCCCGCGGAAGCATTTAGCTGTCCATCTCCCAAACACTTGAGCGGAAGAGGAAGTACCCCCCTACCCACCCGCGATCCCTGGCCCTGAATGCCAGCATTTCAAAATTGCTAGCCTTTGAAATGCTGTCATTCCGTCTGGCGGAGAGAGAGAGTTTTAAAAGCCTTATGGCGGCAGCTGTCCCACAGTACGTCGTGCCCAGTGACCACTACTTTTACAGGCATGCCATCCCTTCCCTGCACAACCAAGTGGGGGACAAAATCAGGTGTGAACTGTGCAATGCCATCTGTGGCAAGGTAAGCACGGTCAGGAACGTTATATCTCCATAACAGCACACTGGGTAAATGCAGTGGCGGCTGGGCCTGAGGCGGATAGCAGTTTACCGCATGTCCTTCCACCACCGAGGATTGCAGGGCGCTTCAGTTTGCCTCCTGTTGCTTCCTCCTCCTACTCTGCTTCCTCATCCTCTACCGTCTCCTCATTCAGTCAGCGTAACACCTTCACCACCAACTTCAGCATAGCCAGGGGTAAACAACAGCAGGCAGTTTTAAAACTTATCTGTTTGGGGGACACACCCCACACCGCGCAAGAGCTGTGGACGGGCCTTGAACAACAGACCGATAAGTGGTTGGTGCCAGTGAGCCTCAAGCCCGGCCTGGTGGTGTTCGATAAAAGGCAAAATCTCGTAGCAGCCCTAGGACTAGCCGGTTTTATGTACATCCCTTGCCTGGCGCATGTGCTGAATTTGATGGTGCAGAGATTTCTTAAAAATTATGCTGATATGTCAGAGCTGCTGCATAAAGTGCGCGCCGTCTGTGCACGCTTTTAGCGTTCTCACCCTGCTGCTGCTCGCCTGTCAGCGCTGCAGCGTAACTTCAGCCTTCCCGCTCACTGCCTCATATGCGACCTGCCTACAAGGTGGAACCCCACCTTGCACATGCTGGCCAGACTGTGCGAGCAGCAGCAGGCGATAGTGGAGTTTCAGCTGAGGCACACATGGGTGAGTTGCTCTGCGGAACAGCACCACTTCACCACCAATGACTGGGCCTCCATGCGAGACCTGTGTTCCTTGTTGCGCTGTTCCGAGTACTCCACCTACATGGTCAGTGCTGATAACGCAGTTCTCAGCGTTACTATCCCACTTCTATGCCTCCTTGAAAAAACGCTGCTGGCGATGATGGAAGAGGATGTGGCACAGGAGGAGGAAGAGGCTCCGAGGGTGGGTTCCTGCACCCACAAACGCCAAGTACACAATTGTCCAGCCAGGGCACAGTTCTGGAGGATGAGGAAGTGGAGGATGAGGAGGAGGAGATGGAGGAGGAGGAACCATGTTCACAGCAGGGTGGCACCCAGACCAGCTCATGGCCATCACTGGTGCGTGGCTGGGGGGATACAGAGGACAAGGACGATACACCTCCCACAGAGGACAGCTTCACATTGCCTCTGGGCAGCCTAGCACACATGAGTGATTACATGCTGCAGTGTCTCCGCAACGACCGCCGAGTTGCCCACATTCTAACTTGTTCTGATTACTGGGTGGCCACGCTGCTGGATCCCCATTACAAGGACAAGCGCACGCTGGTAGACGCTCTGCTGATGGCATTCCCACCTGACAGTGGGGGCACAGTGGAAGCACAAGGCGAAGGCAGAGGAGGAGGAAGAGTTCGCCAACGCAGCTGGGGCACCACCAGCACCTCAGAAGGCAGGGTTAGCATGGCCGAAATGTGGAAAAGCTTTGTCAGCACGCCACAACAACCTGCACCACTAGCTGATATGGAATGTCTTAGCAGGAGGCAGCATTTCAGCAACATAGTGGAGCAGTATGTGTGCACATGCCTATACGTACTGATTGACGGGTCTGCCCCCTTCAACTTCTGGGTCTCCAAATTGGGCACATGGCCTGAGCTTGCCCTTTACTCCTTGGAGGTGCTGGCCTGCCCTGCAGCCAGTGTATTAGCTGAATGTGTGTTTAGCACGGCAGGGGGCGTTATCACAGACAAGCGCAGCCGCCTGTCCACAGCCAATGAAACCAGGCATGGATCCCACAGGACTTGGGCGTACCTTGTGTAGAATAGACATGTATACCGGCCTTAACCAGCCATTGTTATGCTACAGCGCAATTGCTCATTCTTGTATTTTAGATATTGCACACTCTTTTGGAGTGTACCCTAATAAAAAAAATATTTAAATTATTTAAAACGAAAAAACAGTGTTGGCTACCTCGTCCTCCTCCACCGCCGCTTCCACCTACACCGCTTCGTCCACCGCCTCCTCAAACTCCTACTCCATATGGCATATGGACCTCCACCTCATAAATAAAAAAAAAAATTTATTTGTACGTATTTTATTTTATTTTATGTCATTTCACTAATTTGTCTGTTACATTTTCGGGTAAAATTTACCAATTTCGTTGATAACCGTGATCAACATGGTAGGCTCAGAAAAGAACATCGAAAGTTGATATTCATATGGATCGTGGACGTCATAGTGACGTGCTACATGGTGGAACAGTATGTGTGCACACGCCTACACAAACTGACTGATGGGTCTCTAAATTGGGCACATGGCCTGATCTTGCCCTTTACCCTTGGAGGTGCTGGCCTGCCCTGCAGCTAGTGTATTATCTGAACGTGTGTTTAGCACGACTGGAGGGGGTTATCACAGGTTATATTTCCTAATGTTTTGGGGTGTACCCTAATTTAAAAAAATATATATAATAAATTAAAACCAAAAAGCAGTGTAAGCTACCTCCTCCTCCTTCACCGCCGCTTCCACCTACACCGCCACATCCACTGCCTCTACAACCTCCTACTCCATATGGACCTCGTCCTCCTAGATCAAGATTATAATTTTTTATTTTTATCTATTTTATGTTATTTAAAGTCATTTCCCTATCCACATTGGTTTTCAGAGCACTTGCCATGCTCTTAACCACATTTTGAAACCATTTGCAGCCCTCTATCCATTTCCATGACATTTTTACAGCCATTTTAGTGCTCAAAAGCTTGGGTCCTCATTGACTTCAATGGGGTTCAGGTTCGGGGTCAAGTTCGGGTCCCGAACTCAAACTTTTCTGTAAAGTTCGGCCGAACCCGTCGAACCCGAACATCCAGTTGTCCGCTCAACTCTAGTTATATATTCTAAATCCCTTTTTGTCATGTAATAGTGGCAAAATAAAAATATATTTGCCGTTCAGCGGAGTAGTTATATGTATTAAAGCCTTTTGTGGCGTGTATTAGTGGCAAAAAAAATATATATTTGCCATTCAGCGGTGCAGTTATGTTGTAAAGCCCTTTTTATTGTGTAATAGTGACAAAATAAAAATATATTTGCCGTTCAGTGGTGCAATTATATGTTCTAAAGCCTTTTGTGGCATGTATAAGTGAGAAAAGAAAAATATATATGCCGTTCAGCGGTGCAGTTATATGTTCTAAAGCCTTTTGTGGCGTGTATAAGTGGAAAAAGAAAAATATATTTGCCGTTCAGCATTGCAGTTATTTGTTCTAAAGCCTTTTATGTCAAGTAATAATGTCAAAAGAAAAATATGTTTGCTATTCAGCGTTGCAGTTATATGTTCTAAAGCCCTTTTTGTCATGTAATAGTGGCAAAATAAAAATATTTTTGACGTTCAGCGGTGTAGTTATATGCTTTAAAGCCTTTTGTGGCATGTATTAGTGTCAAAATAAAAATTTATTTGCCATTTTATCGGTCCAGTTATATGTTCTAAAGCCTTTTGTGGCATGTATAAGTGGAATAAAACTATATATATGCCGTTCAGCGGTTCAATTATATGTTTTAAAGCCTTTTGTGGTGTGTATTAGTGGCAAAAAATATATATTTGCTGTTCAGCTGTGCAGTTATTTGTTATAAAGCCATTTTTGTCGTTTAATAGTGGAAAAAATAAATTCATTTGCCGTTCAAAGGTGCAGTTATATGTTATAAAGCCCTTTTTAGTCGTGTAATAGTGGCAACGTTGAAAAATAAATGCCGTTCAGCAGTGCAGTTATATGTTCTAAAGCTCTTTTTTGTGTGCATAAGTGTGAAAAAAAAGGGCTTATTAGCCTTTGTGTGGTGAAGTGAGAAAATTACAAACTTTTTTGGAGTGTTTTAATTTCCTTTTATTTATTTGATCTAACTGTATGTCACACAGATAAGTGCCAGGCCCTGCACAGGAGATTAGCAGAGGGCTAAATTTTTCTGGCGCAGTCAGAGGTCGCAGCAGAGTTAGGCCTCATGCACACAACCGTTTTTTTTTTGCGGTCCGCAAAAACAGGGTCCGTAGGTCCGTGATCCGTGTCCGTTTTTTCTTCCGTGGGTCTTCCTTGATTTTTGAAGGATCCACGGACATGAAGGAAAAAGTCGTTTTTGTGTCCACCTGGCCGTGCGGAGCCAAACGGATCCGTCCTGACTTACAATGCAAGTCATGGGGGACGGATCCGTTTGACGTTGACACAGTATGGTGCAATTGCAAATGGATCCGTCCCCCATTGACTTTCAATGTAAAGTCAGGAGTCCCTATTATACTATCGGATCAGAGTTTTCTCCAATCCGATGGTATATTTTAATTTGAAGCGTCCCCATCACCATGGGAACGCCTCTATGTTAAAATATACCATCGGATTTGAGTTATATCGTGAAAACTCATATCCAACAGTATATTCTAACACAGAGGCGTTCCCATAGTGATGGGGACGCTTCATGTTAGAATATACTAAGAACTTTGCACATGACTGCCCCCTGCTGCCTGGCAGCACCCGATCTCTTACAGGGGGCTGTGATCCGCACAATTAACCCCTCAGGTGCCGCACCTGAGGGGTTAATTGTGCGTATCATAGCCCCCTGTAAGAGATCAGGTGCTGCCAGGCAAGAGGGGGCACACCCCCCTCCCTCCCCTGTATTACATTCATTGGTGGCCAGTGCGGCCCCTCTCTCCCCCCCCCCTCCTAATTAAAGTCCCCCCCTTGGTTAGTTTAATAGCGGTCTGCAACCAGCGCAGGATAAATGTCTGCATGTATCCTGCATTTAAATGTATATATATTGTTTGATACCTCCATTTGCAATATAACACGAAAAAACCTAACATGAGCAAAAGCTGTTCCCTTAGACAAAATAAAGTCAAAAACAAATATTGACTCAACATCATATCTTCTTAAATATCTCAGTGTCTCACTATCTACACACCGCGCACGTCTGACCTGGACATTTAAAATATTCCCTTAAAAAAATATGGGTATATTTTACCTGTTTATAAGCTTATGCTGTTGCTATTTCTCATTGTATATGTACATATATCTCAGCAAGCATGCACTGACTTCTGTATGGCCTTTAAGTCTGGGCCGGCACCAGGTGTAGATGCCCATCATTGGTGGCAGCGAAGAGTTCAGATCGGAGCCCCAGTTTAATCGCTGGGGCTCACAGCCCCCTGTAAGAGATCGGGTGCTGCCAGGCAGCAGGGGGGAGTCATGTACACAGTTCGTAGTATGTTCTAACTTGAAGTGTCCCCATCACTATGGGAACGCCTCTGTGTTAGAATATACTGTCGGATCTGAGTTTGAAGTGAAAACTCAGCTCTGAAAAAGCTTTTATGCAGACGGATCTGCGGATCCGTCTGTGTGAAAGTAGCCTACGGCCACGGACCACGGACGCGGATGTCAATCTTGTGTGCATCCGTGTTTTTTCACGGACTCATTGACTTGAATGGGTCCGTGAACCGTTGTCCGTCAAAAAAATAGGACAGGTCCTATTTTTTTGACGGGCAGGAAACACGGATCACGGCCGCGGATAAACAACGGTGCATTTTCCGAGTTTTCAACTGACCCATTGAAAGTCAATGGGTCCGCAGAAAATCACTGAACAACGGACATGGATGCACACAACGGTCGTGTGCATGAGGCCTAAGGGGCAGTGGCAGCAAGGGTCATTTAGAGAGGCCTGAGCTCCCAGTGTCAGATAGTGATCGTGTCTTGACCAGCAACCCAGCAGTTCTTTTTTTTTTTTGTAACAAAATATAATATTTAATAACAAAAAATATTTAATATTTTGCATTAGCTAAAATAATTCTTTATATTATCTATTTTACATTTTATGCAACGGTACTTGTAATACTAGTAAAATTTACTAGAGAATCAAAAAGGATGTGCTCATATATAGGATGTACAGTACAATATAGCGCACCCATTACTTTTTATTTTATTTTATATCTTTAGTAGTATATAAAAAGAATACACAAGGAAAGAATTTGAGTAAACTCTCAATATAGTTAATACCTTTTTTCCTTTTCCCTTTTCCCTCTTCCCCCCACCCCATCAGTTCTTGAATGGTTGACTCGATTTTAGACTTAATTGCAAAAGACATCAGACAACCCCAGTCAAGAGTCAGTGGGTTCATCAGATACCACCCTTAGTTGGCATGGCCTGGGAGCAGGCCCTGTGCCCTCAACTGTCCTTAACCTGCCTCTGTCCTTTTCTGTTCCCTCAGCTCCACTATACAGTGAGGATGAGCTACTAGAAGACAGTCAGCAGCTACTGGTAAGCCAAGATGTGGAGGAGACATCTGCCGCTTCCTCCACTAGGCGGGCAAGTAGTGATGAAGAGAGTGGCATGGGAGCTGGTGTTGCGAGCGGTCAGGCACTTGACCCAGAGACGGGTGCAGACTGTACTCGATGATGATGATGTAGCTGATCACATTTGGGAGCCGGGTGACGAAAGGGCTTTATTATCATCAGAAGAAGAGGGTGGCAGCTTCTCCGTAGGGCAGCGGTAGAGCCAACAAGTCGCGAGTGTGGCCACGAGTCAGCATGGTGGCAGCAGTGGGGGGTCAGGAGACAAACGTGCCCGAGGTAGACCACCCGCTTTCCCTGGGAAGTAGCAGTGCACGGGTTCACGGAGGCAGCTGCGGTAGCAGTCAGTCAGTGCGTAGTGTTGGGGGTAAAATCACCTACTCAGCGGTGTGGCAGTTTTTTGTTAAGCCGCCAGAGGAAATGAACATGGCCATATGTAGAATCTGTGGGCAGAAGGTGAAGAGTGGCCAGGGTGTCAATGTTGGCCCCACGGCCTTGCGTCAACATATGCAGCATCACCATAAAGTGGGCTGGGAGAACCATGGCTCCGATGTGGTGGTCTACCCTAGTGTAGAAACCGCTGCATCACCCAGTGGCACGCCACACCCAATTTCAGGCAGTCAAGGCTTCACCACATAAGCCGAAGGGAGCTGTCTGTCCTTCCCATAATCTGCTGGTCCTGAAGCTCCTGCTCATCTCCCTCCTTCTCCTGGTCAGTCATTCCGAAAGAATTTTCAAGAGACAACAGTATGCATGTACTCATCCAGCGGTGCATAAGCTGATCGTGCTCCTGCTCAAGTCACTGGTGCTGCAGTCCCTCCCTTTCCAAGTGGTGGACTCTGCACCTTTCAAAGTACTGATGGCTTGTGTCGAACCGAGGCTGAGAGTCCCAAGCAGTAATTTCTTTGCCAAAAAAGGCAGTACCAGCTCTGCATACACATGTAGAACAGAAGGTAGGCCAGTCCTTGAGCCGGTCGGTGTCTGCCAAAGTGCACGGCAGCTCCGAAGTGTGGAGCTGTAACTACGATCAGGGACAATACATGTCCTTTATGGCCCACTGGGTAAATGTGGTTCCTGCACAGCCACACCAGCAACTTGGCCAGGTGATGCTGCTTCCGCCTCCACGTTCTCATGCTGTTGGTCCTGCGACAATGTCTGCCACTTCTTCCTCATCCTCCACCAGGTCCTCAGCCTCCCCTGCAGTACCCTTCCAGCATACCACATGAGCAGGGCACGGCGGTGTCACGCTGTTCTGCACCTTGTTTGCATGGGCGAACTGAGTCACACAGGGGAGGAACTGCTCTGTGTCCTTCATCAAGAAATCGAATCCTGGCTTTCTCTGCCACAGCTCAAAATTGGAATCATGGGGACCGACAACGGGAAGAACATGGAGTAATTCGCCCTGCATGGCACACGTGTTCAATCTGGTTGTCAAGTGGTTCCTGAATAGAGATGTCCCGAACTATTCGCCGGCGAACAGTTCCCGGCGAACATTGCTTGTTTGCGTTCGCCGCGGCGGGCGAACATATGCGATGTTCGGTCCGCCCCTTATACGTTATCATTGAGAAAACTTTGACCCTGTACCTCACAGTCAGCAGACACATTCCAGCCAATTAGCAGCATACCCTCCCTCCCAGACCCTCCCACCTCATATCAAAAAGCAAGGACAGCATCCATCTTAGTTTCATTCGGAAGCTGCAGTGTTAGTGAGAGGAGGGACAGTGCAGCTGCTGCTGATTTAATAGGGAAATCGATAGTTAGGCCAGTGTATTCAGTGTCCACTACAGTCCTCAAAGACTCATCTGATCTGCTGTAAGGACAGCGTCCTGACAGCACCCCAAAAAGCCCTTTTTAGGGCTAGTACATCAGTCTGCTTTTTTTTTTTTCTCTGTAATCTAATTGCAGTTGACTGCCAGCATGTGTGTCAGGCCTACAGAGTGTACTGTGCCCACTACTGCCAGTGTCCAGTGCCACCACTCATATCTGGTGTCACAGTAGCTTGCATTTAAAAAAAAAAAAAAACATTTTCACTGTAATCTAATTGCAGTTGCCTGCAAGCGTGTGTGTCAGGCCTACAGCATGTACTGTGCCCACTACTGCCAGTGCCCAGTTGCACCATTCATATCTGGTGTCACAGTAGCTTGCATTTAAAAATAAAAAACAATTTTTTCACTGTAATATAATTGCAGTTGCCTGCAAGCATGTGTGTCAGGCCTACAGCGTGTACTGTCCCCACTACTGCCAGTGCCCAGTTGCGCCACTCATATCTGGTGTCACAGTAGCTTGCATTTAAAAATAAAAAAATATTTTTTCACTGTAATATAATTGCAGTTGCCTGCAAGCGTGTGTGTCAGGCCTACAGCGTGTACTGTGCCCACTACTGCCAGTGCCAAGTTGTACCACTCATATCTGGTGTCACAGTAGCTTGAATTTAAAAAAAATATATATAATTTTCACTGTAATATAATTGCAGTTGCCTGCAAGCGTGTGTGTCAGACCGACAGCATGTACTGTGCCCACTACTGCCAGTGCCCAGTTGCACCACTCATATCTGGTGTCACAGTAGCTTGCATTTAAAAAAAAACAAAAAAAATTTCACTGTAATATAATTGCAGTTGCCTGCAAGCGTGTGTGTCAGGCCTACAGCGTGTACTGTGCCCACTACTGCCAGTGCCCAGTTGCACCACTCATATCTGGTGTCACAGTAGCTTGCATTTAAAAATAAAAAACTATTTTTTCACTATAGTATAATTGCAGTTGCCTGCAAGCGTGTGTGTCAGGCCTACAGCGTATACTGTGCCCACTACTGCCAGTGCCCAGTTGCACCACTCATATCTGGTGTTACAGTAGCTTGCATTTAAAAATAAAAAAACTATTTTTTCACTATAGTATAATTGCAGTTGCCTGCAAGCGTGTGTGTCAGGCCTACAGCGTATACTGTGCCCACTACTGCCAGTGCCCAGTTGCACCACTCATATCTGGTGTCACAGTAGCTTGCATTTAAAAAAAAACCTATTTTTTCACTGTAATATAATTGCAGTTGCCTGCAAGCGTGTGTGTCAGGCCTACAGCGTGTACTGTGCCCACTACTGCCAGTGCCCAGTTGCACCACTCATATCTGGTGTCCCAGTAGCTTGCATTAAAAAAAAAACAATTTTTTCACTGTAATATAATTGCAGTTGCCTGCATGCGTGTGTGTCAGGCCTACAGAGTGTACTGTGCCCACTACTGCCAGTGCCCAGTTGCACCACTCATATCTGGTGTCACAGTAGCTTGCACGCATAGTACAACTAATCGGAAAAAAAATGACAGGCAGAGGCAGGCCACCCCGCAGGGCTGTCGTGGTCATGGTGCTGTGATTTCCTTTGGCCCTAGAATAATGCCCAGTGTTCAGAGGTCACGTACCCTGAATTCGAAAAGTTCTGAGGACATAGTTGACTGGCTTACACAGGACACCCCATCTTCTACAGCTTCCGCTCGAAACTTTGACGCACCATGCTCCTCCAGCTCAGCTTCGGGCACCTCTCAAGTTACCACTCGCCTGCCTGCCGTCACCACTAGTGATGAGCGGCAGGGGTCATATTCAAATTCGCGATATTTCGCTAATATTTCGTAGAATATTTGCAAATTCGAATATTCGTAATATTCTACGATTTTTTTTACTCAAAAAATCGGCAAGGTAATGATCATGTAATATGCGAATTTTTGTATTCGAATTTTCAAATTTTCTATTTTTTTTTGCGCATTTTTCAACTTTTAGACAAAGAATATTATAGCACTATATTAGCTAAATTGCTCTATATTCGTTTTTTTTTTCGAATATTCGCTATATTGCTATAACTTCATATTTTTTTCGAATATTCGTAATATTCTAAAACAAGAATATATAGCAATATACCGAATATTCGAAAAAAACGAATATAGAGAAATTTAGCTAATATAGTGCTATAATCTTCTTTGTCTAACAGTTGTCATTTTTTTCTCATCTGAAGTTCAGATTGGAAAAAAAATTACAACTATTAAAAAAAAAGATTATAGCACTATATTAGCTAAATTGCTCTATATTCGTTTTTTTTTGAATATTCGCTATATTGCTATAACTTCGTTTTTTCGAATATTTGTAATATTCTAAAACAAGAATATATAGCAATATAGCGAATATTCGAAAAAAACAAATGTAGAGCAATTTAGCTAATATAGTGCTAAAATCTTCTTTGTCTAATAGTTGTAATTTTTTTCTCATCTGAAGTACAGATTGGAAAAAAATTACGACTATAAAAAAAAAGATTATAGCACTATATTAGCTAAATTGCTCTATATTAATTTTTTTTCCCCGAATATTCGCTATATTGCTAAAACAAGAATATATAGCAATATAGCGAATATTCGAAAAAAAAAGAATATAGAGCAAAATTCGCAAACAACACTACTCCTTAAGTCAAGTATATTGCAGCCTTCTTATTGGCTTACAAGCTAGAAGCAGGGAGGGATCATGTGTACTGATTAAAAAAAATAAAAATCGAATATAAAAAAATAAAATAATCGAATATTCGAAATTACGAATATATATCACTATATTCGAAATATTCGCGAATTTTCGAAGTACCTATATTCGCGATAAAAATTTGAAATTTGAATATTCGTGATCAACACTAGTCACCACCAACACTAGCACCACAGCTGCTTCACTTGATCTGTCAGAGGAGTAATTTACACATCAGTTGGAAGAAATGAGTGATGCGCAACCATTATTGCCAGAGGATGTAGATAACAGGGATATGTCTCAGTCAGGCAGCATTACACACATGGACGTACGGTGTGATGATGATGATGTTGTACCCGCTGCTGCTTCCTTTGCTGAGTTGTCAGATACAAGTGAAGCGGTTGATGATGACGATTTGTCCGTGGATGTCACATGGGTGCCCGCTCGAAGAGAAGAAGAACAGGGGGAATGTTCAGATGGGGAGACAGAGAGGAGGAGGAGACGAGTTGAAAGCAGGGTGAGGTTGTCGTAAGGAGCTAGTGGCACAGTATGACAGCATGTATCGGCACCCGGGGTCAGCCAGACAGCACGCCAATCAACGCATGCTGTTGCCACCACCAGAATGCCGTCATTGCAAAGCTCAGCAGTGTGGCATTTTATTTGTGTGTCTGCCTCTGATAACAGCGATGCCATTTGCAACCTGCGCCAAAAGAAACTGAGTCGTGGGAAGTCTAACACCCACCTAGGTACAACTGCTTTGTGAAGGCACATGATCTCAAATCACAAATGCCTATGGGATCAACACATGATGAGTGCAAGCAGCACAAAAACTCAAAGCCACCATCCTCCTCCTGGTCCAGCATCTTCAGACACGTCAACCACTGCTGTCCTCCTTGCCCCCTCTTAACCATCCGCCACTCCGCCTCTCACCTTCAGCAGTTCCTGCTCATCTGCCCACAGTCAGGTGTCTGTCAAGGAAATGTTTGAGCGTAAGAAGCCAATGTCACAGAGTCACCCCCCTGCCCGGCGTCTGACAGCTGGCTTGTCGGAACTCTTAGCCCGCCAGCTTTTACCATACAAGCTGGTGGAGTCTGAGGCCTTCAAAAAATTTGTAGCTATTGGGACACCGCAGTGGAAGGTACCCGGCCGAAATTTCTTTTCACAAAAGGCAATCCCCAACCTGTACTCTATTGTGGAAAAGGAAGTCATGGCATGTCTGGCACACAGTGTTGGGGCAAGGGTCCATCTGACCACTGATACCTGGTCTGCAAAGCACGGTCAGGGCAGGTATATCACGTACACTGCGCATTGGGTAAACCTGGTGACTGCTGCCAAGCATGGAATGCGTGGCTCTGCAGAGGAGTTGGTGACACCGCCACGACTTGCAGGCAGGCCTGCTGCCACCTCCTCTACTCCTCCTACTCCATCCTCTTCGCTAACCTCCTCGGCTGAGTCCTCTTCTTCTGCTTCGTCTTGCTCCACATCAACTGCTTCCCCCAGGTGAAAGTAATCCTCCTCCTACAACGACCATGCCGGCAAGGACAGGACGCTTTACAGAAGTGATGTTGATGGAGGACATGCAGAGCTTTTTAAGTCCTACGCATCGCCACAGCCCTTCGGGGTCCACCCTCAGAGAACGACTCGACCGACAGGTAGCAGACTACCTCGCCTTAACTGCAGATATCAACACTCTGAGGAGCGATGAATCCCTTGACTACTGGGTGTGCAGGCTTGACCTGTGGCCTGAGCTATCCCAATTTGCGATAGAACTTCTGGCCTGCCCCGCTTCAAGTGTCCTGTCAGAAAGGACCTTAAGCGCAGCAGGAGGTATTGTCACTGAGAAGAGAAGTCGCCTAGGTCAAAAAAGTCTAGATTACCTCACCTTTATTAAGATGAATGAGGCATGGATCCCGAAGGGACTGACAGTGGGGGATGCATTTGACTAAAAAATTTCTGATGAGATGCCTTGGGCCATAAAATGGTCCACACGCTGCTGTATTTAATCTCTGCATGCCGTATGACTTGCGTGACTTCTCCGCCACCAACTAGGGTTCAAGCCGCAATGTTTTAGTGCACTTTCTGCTTGGAAAACATAAATTTTTCCGTCCGGCAGCGGCTGCAACAATACCTGATTTTTCAGGCATGTGTACATGCCTAATTTTTCGGGCCCCTGGTGCTGAACTGTGGCTGCAAAAACAAAACAAAAAAAAAAGGCACATACATGTGTCAATTCCCCTTTGTGATCGTTACCTTGTTGTGGTGAAGGGGCTTGCGTATCACAATGAAGCGATCACCTCTATGAGTGTGTTGGCACACCCCAGATGAGATAAGGTCGTTGCTTCATTGTGAACAGACCAAATGCGATCGGCTGGATTATTTTGCATAGAAAAAACATTAATTTTCTTTGTGATCATCTAAGGTGATCATTAAAGCCTACTAGGCCAACAATGGGCCCACACTGCAGAATCATTCTTTTCTGGGTCACTTAACTGTCACTGAACTACCTTCAGCACGACCATAGGTTTTGAAAAACCTCCATCGACTGCAATCTCCCAAACGTGCGCACGAGCACAGTCATCACTACGCCAAGATTGACGCATAGAGAAATAAAATTTATGTCATGAGTGTGTCAACTATTGACAACTCTTTGCGGTTGTCTAAACTCTATTGGGGACGTCATAGGAATAGTACTACTTAACATACCACTCATATTGGGATTGCACAGTACATTGCACGGCGCACGTGCAGTGCCCCAAATTGAAAGCAAGACGGCCAACCAAGCATCTTTTTCCATCTCCCGGTTCCTAAAATCTATTCCATGCACCGGCCCCTGATAGGGGACGTAACAGGGATTAAACTGATAGGAATAGTACTACTTAACATACCACTCATATCTGGTAGCACAGTAAACTGCACGGCGCACGCGCAGTGCCCCAAATTGGAAGTAAGAGGACCGACCAAGCATCTTTTTCCATCTTCCGGTTCCTAAAATCTATTCCATACACCGGCCCCTGATAGGGGACGTAACAGGGATTAAACTGATAGGAATAGTACTACTTAACATACCACTCATATCTGGTAGCACAGTAAATTGCACGGCGCACGCGCAGTGCCCCAAATTGGAAGTAAGAGGACTGACCAAGCATCTTTTTCCATCTTCCGGTTCCTAAAATCTATTCCATAAACCACAACGGCCCCTGATAGGGGACAAAACAGAGATTAAACTGGTAAGAACAGATTTTTTTAATAAAAAAAAAAGAGGACAGCTTATGCGGAGCTGGGTATTTTTTGGCCGCTTTACTGAACGATCATGCACAATGGCTGTAGGCTCATGCGTCCTTTTGCGGAGGTGACAAACCTGGTCAGTCAAACTCAAGGCAACATCATCGACCTCATCCCATATGCGTTTTTTCTGGAGCGTGCCATGCGAGGAGTGCTGGATCAGGCCGTAGATGAGCATGAAGAGGAAGAGTTGTGGTCACCATCACCACCAGAAGCAGCCTTGTCGTCATCGATTGCTGGACCTGCGGCAACGCAGAGAGAGGAATCTGAAGAAGAGGAGTCAGAGGAGGAAGGTGGCTTTGAGGAGGTGGAAGACCAGCCACAGCAGGTGTCCCAGGGGACTAATTGTCACCTTTCGGGGACCCTTGGTATTGTACGTGGCTGGGTGGAGGAAGAGACCTTCAATGACGTCAGTGAGGACAAGGAACGGGACATGGCTAGCTTGGTATCCAACCTTGTGAAAATGGGGAGTTTGCGGTTGTGCAAATGGACTGTTTGTGGTTGTTTGCGGTGCTTTAAACAGGAAATTTGGTCTGTCATAGTTTGGTCTGTCACTGTGAAGCGGGCGTAACTCTTACACTACCTGATCGATACAACATCATACCTGATGTTTTAAAGCAAGTTATTCCAAACAATTTAGGAATGTTAGGTGATTTATGCCCTTTATGGATTAAAACCCGAATCTGCGTCAACTATGTAATTTTCCATGGGAGTTTTGCTATGGATCCCCCTCCGGCATGCCACAGTCCAGGTGTTAGTCCCCTTGAAACAACTTTTCCATCACTATTGTGGCCAGAAAGAGTCCCTGTTGGTTTTAAAATTCACCTGCCTATTGAAGTCTATGGCAGTTCGCCCGGTTTGCCCGTTCGCGAACATTTACGGAAATTCGCGTTCGCGAACGGAAAATTTTATGTTCGCGACATCTCTATTCCTGAAGTCTTGCACCCATCTGCAAGACATCCTAAAAATGCGACGTTCCACCTGTTGAAATTCCACCCTCCATATGTTGGACCGACTATACAAACAGAGAAAGCCATAAACAATTTCTTGATTATACAAGCGGACAGGAGTACTACCCTGTGTAACTTCGATGTCAGCCAGTGGCAGCTCATGCATAACACCTGCCGTTTGCTCAGGCCCTTTTATGAGGCCATGTTATTTGTCAGATGCCAGGACTACGGGAAGAACAATGCAGTGGAGATGGAGGCAGAGAGTCCCTCTGAGTCACGTGCACAAATTGCCCGATGTATGCACACTTGCTTGCGTAGTGACAGCCGAATTGTCACCATTCGGCAGAGAGATTACTTCTGTATCTCCAGTTTGTTGGACCCTCGCTACTGGTCCAAAATAGGGGCCTTTTTTACACCCGCTGAGAGGGAGGACAACATGAACTTCAATAGTGACATCCTGTGTAGTCATTTGGCCGCTGCCTATCTACTCCATCATCCATCCTCTCGCAGGTCTGACCGGGGGGCCCTCTGTGCTCACGTTCTACTGCTATGGCTGCTGGGTAGGGGTGGGGTGGCAAGAGCAGTACCAGCTTCATCATCAGCAGCCTGTCTTGAGTCGCTGATGAGCAGCTTTCTTCACCTGCATAGTGAAGAAACTACTTACCGGCAGCAGCAGCAGCTAGACCTGGAGCAGGAACTGAACCAGCATGTGGTGGCATACTTGGACAGCACCCTGCCACCCCACATTGAAGATCTGCTGGACTACTGGGCAGCTAAACTGGAATTGTGGCCGCAACTGGCAGAGTTTGCCCTGGAGAAGGTGTCTTGCCAGTAGTGTGGCATTAGAGCGAGTGTTTTGTTCGGTGGGGGCCATAGTTACCCCAAGAAGAATTTGCCTGTCCACCCAAAATGTGGAGAGCCTGACCTTTGTCAAGATGAATTAGGCGTGGATCAGCCAGAATTTCCACCCACCAATGCCTGATGTATCAGACTATATTATCCATGGTGCCACACCAACACTGACAAAAGAGACCAATTTCTTTTGGCTACCTGCCTCAGCTACTATTCTAATGCTGCCACCCGCCTGATGCCACACATCTGATGCCAAGTGCTCCTTCTTACACCCACCATCATCAGCGGGTACTGTTATTGCCACCCACCTCCCCACTCTGTGGTCTCCTCATGCTGCTGCTACCTCCACACTATGTCACCTTGCCACTCTTTGGTCTCCTCATGTGGCTGCCACCTCCACACTATGTCACCTTGCTACTCTGTGGTCTTCTCATGCTACTGCCACCTCCACACTATGTCACCTTGCCACTCTGTGGTCTCCTCATGCATCTGCCACCTAAACACTATGTCACATTGCCACTCTGTGGTCTCCTGATGCTGCTGCCACCTCCACACTGTCATTGTGCCACTCTGTGGCCTCCTCCTGATGCTGCTGCAGCCACCACCTCCACACTCTGTCATTGTGCTGCTCTGTGGCCTCCTGATGCTGCCGCCACCTCCACACTGTCATTGTGCCACTCTGTGGCCCCCTCCTGATGCTGTTGCCGCCGCCTCTACACTCTATCATTGTGCAACTCTGTGGCCTTCTGATGCTGCTGCCTCATTCACACTGTCATTGTGCTACTCTGTGGCCTTCTGATGCTGCTGCCTCCTCCACACTCTGTCATTGTGCTGCTCTGTGGCCTCCTGATGCTGCCGCCACCTCCACACTGTCATTGTGCCACTCGGTGGCCTTCTCCTTATGCTGCTGCCTCCACCTCCACACTCTGTCATTGTGCCACTCTGTGGCTTCCTAATGCCACTGCTGCCATTTCCACACTGTCATTGTGCCACTCTCATTGGCCTCCTCATGCTGCTTCCATCTCACCACTATATCATAGAGCCACTCTGTGGACTTCTCATGCTGTTCCCACCATCCCCACTTCATGACTGGGCCACAATTTTGTCTTTCGGCCTGGCTGACATTTATTTGACCCTTCTTGTGATCTGTCAGAAGAAAGGAAAAATGAGACACACAACAGATCCTGTCTGTGTAGCAGCTGTAAGGCCTGTATGGTCCCATCAGAATTGGCTTTGGATTTGGTAGCCAAAAGCATGAGTGGGTACAAAACACAGAAGAAATGCAAATATTCCATTCACATGTCATCTCTGTTTTGGATCCACTCCTGTTTTTTGGGCATTAGAAATACTGATTGATTACTGACCTTATGCTGACTGAGTGAAGGCTGATGCTCCACAGACAGGATCCGTTTTTTGGGTGTTATTGTTCTGACAGATCAGAGGTAGAGCAAAATAATCAGTGACGTCAACACAAACTTACTGCTGACACCCTCTCCACTCTGTCGGGGGGATCTACTTGTATAAGCGCTTAATAGAACAGGTTCTGTAGACATCTATGTGGAATCAGCTGGCGACGGTGTAAAAGGAGTGTGCTTCTTCTTGACGCTAACATCGACCTGTAAGGCTGAATTAATGTAATGGTGCAGAACCCCAAGCAACCAGAGGTTAAACAATAGTGGATTCATTAAATAAACAGTGGTACAGTCCAAACCAGTAAGCATATACAGGTAACCAACCCTCCTCTCCAGCGTGCACGCGGACGCTCAAGCGGCTCAGCATGAATACACGATCACGTCGGCACAGACGCCAGAACGGAAACCCGCAGGTGATCCCAGAGACAGGACCGCCCGCTGTGTGCCTCCACCAGACCGGTCAATCTGCCTCCGAGACCCCAGCGGTCTTCCCCTCCGGTGACCATGCGGACTCACTACTGCGTCTGCTCGCAAAGGAGTCAGAACCGAAGATTCCCCAGACACATGCGTGACCTGTCCCGCTACTCCAACGGGGTCCCCCGCAGGCCGGGCCCCACGAGGACCCCTGGGGGCCCCAGTGGATCGTGTAACAGGAGAGTGTCTTACAATTAATACTTGAATTATTTGGTCAGTTTTGGCCCCGTGACTGCCCAAATAAGTGAAGTGTGCAGCGAAGCCTGTCATCTGCATGTCATTCTGACTCACAGTATTATTTCCCTACCACAGCAGACTCCCTATGCGTTTTTCTGCAAGGCACCATGTTCTACGCCATTATAAAGGCTTTCTGCAGCCAGGAAATAACCATTTCTTAACGCGATTCGCTGCAAATAAATTCAGATCGAACCAATTTTTTTCAGAAAATGCAGAGAACCAGCCAAATCGAATTTGGGAAAAATTCGCTTATCTCTAGTAAGGGCCCATGGTAAAACCGTTAGCTTTCCCCTTTTGAGGTGGTTTATTTTGGATTTTGAGGTACAGTTGCAAGAAAAAGTATGTGAACCCTTTGGCATGATATGGATTTCTGCACACATTGGTCATAAAATGTAATCTGATCTTCATCTAAGTCACAACAAAAGACAATCACAGTCTACTTAAACTAATAACACAAAGAATTAAATGTTACCATGTTTTTATTGAACACACCATGTAAACATTCACAGTGCAGGTGGAAAAAGTATGTGAACCCCTAGACTAATGACATCTCCAAGAGCTAATTGGAGTGAGGTGTCAGCCAACTGGAGTCCAATCAATGAGATGAGCTTAGAGGTGTTGGTTGCAGCTGCCCTGCCCTATAAAAAACACACACCAGTTCTGGGTTTGCTTTTCACAGATGCCTCACACAAAAGAGCTCTCAGAAGACCTACGATTAAGAATTGTTGACTTGCATAAAGCTGGAAAGGGTTATAAAAGTATCTCCAAAAGCATTGCTGTTCATCAGTCCACGGTAAGACAAATCAATATATATATATATATATATATATAGTGAGGTTTTGCTCTGGTAAACAGGCTAGCGGACGCAGCAGTATAGAGGCAATCACAAAGTCTTTAACTTAAACAATTCGGTGTTTATTCACACATAAGGAAACACAAAATGACCGTTCACAGTCTTGGTGTTTGTTCACACCATGCAATGTCCATAAAACAAAATCTTCACCTGGTTAGCAGTTTTTCCCCCAGCCGTCCACAACAGGCTTTAGGTGCCTGTTTTCCAGCATGCGGCTTTCAAGCCTTTAGCACGGCACCAATTCACAGATCCCAAAACAGAGTCTCCACAGCTTCTCTGTCAGATGGAGAATCATACACACCCAGCTGAGACTGCTGGCTGGGTTTTTATATAGGCCAATAAATACCCGGCCTGGAGTGTGGGGAGAAGCCACCGACCCAGCACTTTGGCTACTCCCAGTAAGAGCCGGCCAAGATCGGCTTTACAGCCATACTAACAACAAACAGTGTCAGTCAGCACTAGCTGCCGCTGACACTTAAAACTACTGGCTCTTACCTCACCAAGGCCAGGAACCTTGGTGACACATACCTTCCATCAATGACGGCCCCTTACACCTTCCTACAATATATATATATATATATATATATATATATATATTGTAATTGGGAAGTGTCCAAGTCAGCATGTAGGTTCTGGACATCCTCCATAGACTGCACAGTACTACATAGCTTGGTGTCATCTGCAGAAATAGAAACTGTGATATTAATTCCATCCTCAATATCATTAATAAATAAATTATTTACCAGGGGACCCAGCACTGAACCTTGGGGTATACCACTTATAACCCGGGACTATTCTGAATAGGAATCATTGACCAGGACTCTCTGGACACGGTCCTTCAGCCAATTTTCAATCCACTTACAGACTATACTTTCTAAGCCTATAGCCTTATTTTACTTTATTTAACGGCTATGAGGTACAGTATCAAATGCCTCTGCAAAATCTAAGAACGTTACATCCACATCTGCCCCTCAGTCCAGGCTTCCACTCACCTTCTCAGAAAAACAAATCAGGTCTGTCCTTGGTAAACCCACGCTGGTTATCACTTATGATATTATTTACAGTCAGTCACATATTTCTGTATATAGTCCCTTAAGAGTCCTTCAAACATTTTTCCAACAACAGAAGTTAAACTTACTGGTCTATAATTACCTATAAATGACCTAGAGCCCTGTTTGAATATGAGCACCATGTTTGCCTTCCACCAGTCACTTGGCACTGTACAAGTCCCCAGAGAATCTCTAATATAATTATAAACAAGGGCACAGCAATGACTGAACTGAGTTCTATGAGAACTCTTGGGTGTAATCCATCTGGAACCAGAGCCTTGTTCACATTTATCTTATTTAACTTAGCTTGGACCATATCTACATTTATCCAGTTGAGTATATTACTAGGTGTACTAACAGCCCTGGCACCACCAATTATAAGCTCAGTTCTCTTCTTTTGCATAGACCGAGCTAAAAACCCATTTAGTAACTCGGCCTTTTCCTTATCTTCAGTGACACCTACCCCCATTATTTAGAGAACCTACCTGCTCTGACCTTGGTTTTTTAGCATTTATATATTCAAATAATTTTGGGGATTTGTTTTGCCCTCTTTTGCCACCTGCTGTTTATTTAGAATTTTTGCAGATTTTGTCTCTTTTTTACAGATTTTATTAAGCCCTTTGTAAATTTCAAAGGCTACAGCTGACCCCTTAGATTTGTATTTTGTAAATGCTCATTTACTGTCCTTTTTACAGTAGCTGTAAGTCATGTGGGGTTTAATTTTAGCGGTTTATACTTGTTACCTACATGAATACATTTTGCAGTTTAATTACCCAATGTGGATTTAGAAATCTCCCATTTGTCTTCAGTATTATTATGTGACAGTAGCTGCTCCCAGTCTACGCCCTGAAATGTTGCCCTCAACCTGGGAAAATTGTAAAATTCATTGCTTTTGCTCTCCCATACAAGCAAATAAAAAAATGGCGTGGTGTTACACAGGCAGGAAGTGCTCAAACACATATGCAGTTGTGCATGTATATACAGGAGAGCAAATCCTGCACTTGTATTGCCCTGGTATTGTCCATATGGCACAGGTAAGTGAGTGTTAGGACCCGAGCTACTTGAGAAACCTTGATGCGGTGCTCAGGTTCAGACATGTCCTCCACAGTAGGATATGTTGGCTAATCTCTAAATTTTAACATCAGTTTGGGGGTTTAGGAAGACCGCAGAGTGCACCTGTCTTTGTTAATATTATTATTTTGCTATAGTGGTTATCACATCCACATAATTGCTATCTTGTGTAGGATGTTTATTGTGGTACTTGTGGTCCGCTGCAGGCATCCTCCACTGTATGCATTTTTGCTTGGGATCGCCATTAGTAGCAGGTCACAAATGCAGCACTTGCTCCCCTGTACATACATGCACAACTGTATATGGGTTTGAGCACTTCCTGGCTGTGCAACACCCCACCATGTTTTTATTTGTTTGTATGTAGAGAGGCTTGGAGGTGTATAAACTCCAATTTAAATGAGCCTGTTTTCCATCTACAGGCTACATTTAGGTGCACCTGCAAGGCCTGAGCCATATCAGCCAGTCTTGATTGGCACTCGCAGACTCCTCCCTCCTCCCATTGCAAGCATGGTTACATGCTGGAGGTAACTGGTGAGTTGTCTGTGAGTCGGACCTCACGCTCATGTAATTCGCCCACTGGCCCCTAGTATTGCCATTATGGCACAGGTAAGTGAGTGTTAGGACCCGAGCTACTTGAGAAACCTTGGCACGGTGCTCGGGCTCAGACATGTCCTCTACAGTAGGATATGTTGGCTAATCTCTCAATTTTAACATTAGTTTGAGGGTTTAGGAAGACCGCAGAGTGCACCTGTCTTTGCTAATATAATTATTTTGCTCTCCCAGACAGAGTTTGCTTTTTATAGTTCAGGGGAAATATAATTGTATTGTGATCACTATTACCAAGTTTTTCATGAAAAGTAAAATTTCAACAAGCTCTGCGTTGTTAGAAATTACCAGATCTAACTAAGTATCGCCCCTAGTGGGAACTTCTATAAACTGGCCTATAAAATGGTCCTGCAGAAAGTTGATGTATTTTCTCCCCTTTGCAATTAAGGCTGAACCTTTACCCCAGTCAATATCTGGGAAGTTAAAATCTCCCATTATGACCACTGTACCAGCCTGTGCAGCCTGCTCTATTTGGTTATACAGCTGAACTTCTATCTCTCTCTGTGATGTTAGGAGGTCTATAGATTACACCAAGTATTTTTCTTTCCCTTTGTAATTCCACCCATAAGGTTGCATCATCGTCCCCATCCTCACCTACAATTGCCTCTTTCACACACCACCCCCTTTTCTATTGACCCTGTCTTTCCAAAAGAGTGTAAAACCCTGAATATACACAGCCCAGTTGTGTGAAGAGTCCAGCCATGTTTTAGCCACACCAACTACATTTATGTGTTCCTTAAGTACCATCAACTTTGCTTGCTAGACTTATGGTATTTGTGGGCATGCATTTTTAGTTACTATTTAATTTCCCACATTCAGTTCCTGGAAATTGAATATCTTGGATTTTTTGGTACCTTGGATGATATTGTTGGTTTGTAACAGGTTCATGTTTCCACCAGCTCTGTTTTTCATGGGTGTACAGTTATGTCCCGTCACATTCCTACTTTCCTTACTAACCCCACCCCCCCATTAAATCCCCACTGTCCCTTCCTTTATCCCACTCTTTATATACACTATCTACCCCCTCATTAGTATGACCCACTCTCTCTCCGAGATCCTATTTGAAAAGCTCCTCCAGCCGTCTAATCATTTTTTTCCCAGAGAGCAGCTGCACCCTCTCCATTAAGGTGCAGCCCGCCCCTACTGTACAGCCTGTAGCCGACAGAAAGGTCAGTCCAGTTCTCCATCAACCCAAATGCTTCCTTCCTGCACAAGCTTCTGAGCCACATATTTAACTCAATAAGCTCCTTCTGTCTGTCTAGTGACACTCGTGGCACTAGTAGTATTTCTGAAAACACTACCTTGGAGGTCCTGGACTTGAGCTTCTCTCCTAGTTTCCTAAAATCATGTTTATGAAGCTTCCATCTCCCTCCGACTTTGTCATTGGTACCCAATGTCTCTCCCAGCCCCTCCCAGCAATCTATCTATCAGATCTTTAATATGCCGAGCCCGTGCACCCGGAAGACAAGACACTGTTCGGCATTCAAAGTCTCGTTGACAGATGTCTGTCCGCCTAATAATAGAGTCCCCTATCTCCAGCATCTACCTGACCTTTGCTACAGTCCTCTGTCCATCCTTCCTACAGCAGTCATCCTCTTGGTTGCTAGGAGCAATGCCCTGCTCCAGTGTTGCTGGCCCTGGGCTTTTGTCCCTAATATCAGCCAAGCAGGCATATTTACTAGGGCGTTCCACCTCAGAACTAGCCTCCCTGGCACTTTTCCCTCTACCCTTTCTTGTAACATTAACCCAACTACTGACCCCGTAGTTCTGATCTTGCCCTCCTCCACCTTCCTCAATTTCACTGACCCAGCCAGTGCCTGCACAATGAGGTCTAAGCCTCTCTCCAGGTTTGCTTCTGCATGTTGCAAGCTGTGCATTTAGATCCAGAATCTTGGCTTTCAAATATGTAAGAAGCTTGCATCTAGTGCAAGTGTATTTACCCTCAAATGGCTCTTCAAGGCATGCATACATTGCACAAGACATACACTGTCCATGGAGCACATGTTTAAATGGGGATGAATAGTAAAGAAAAAAAAAAAAGAAACAGTAAGTATGAATTTAAAATTAGACTCCTGACTACTGTAACTGAAGTACTTGATCAAGCAAGCAATGCACAAGGAAACTCTATCAAATCTTGGTTCCTATGGCCTTGCGTTGAACTATGGCTTAGTGTTAAACTATACACTTGCAGCGAGACCGCAGGGGGATAACTTGTGAGGTCGACGGTGTACCGAGGAATAATAACAGTTAGTTCTTTACTCATAGTTTTTACGTTACCTGGGCCGGGCTGAAGTGAAGGGGAGAACAGCACCAAATTCTCCGGGGCACGCTCTATTACAGGGGACACTGGCCAGGTGGTGATTGAGGTGACCTTGATAATGATTGGATTATCTGGGTGCTTGTGCAGCTGGGCCTCTAAATTACGTAAATGTCGTGATGACAGCACCTTGGTGGTGCAAAATGATGAGAGCGGTTGTAGTATGGAGATGGAAGTATGAGACAGAGTTTGAATCCAACTAAGAACTTTACTGTAAGCAGGGCCTTGATAGCAATTTACATCCAGAAATAAACTCTCATGTATATGAAGGTTGAATACTGTAAATCCAGGTAACAGGCTGTATATGTGGCTATATCTCAGGCTTCGGTAGGAGGTTGTGTACTCACAAGTATTTAGTCCTGAATCTGGTCCTGGTCTCAGTGACAGTGGTTTTAGGATCCTAATCTTCTACGCAGTGTTGCTACAGATGGCCTTTCTGTACTTGTAATAATAAACGGTGAGGCTGACGGAAGCTATATGTCCTTCACCTATACAAAGGTGCCTGAAAGCCTATGAAAATGGCTATTGTCCTCCTTTGTCTTTATATAGAAAATAATCTTTCACTGGGCACCCCGGAAGGGTGTACCGTAGAAGCAAGGTCCCACCTTTTGCCTATTCCTTGGCTTCGATAACCGAGATAGGTCTGGGCTACACTGGGCCGTGGAGCTCCAGAGAGCTAAGAGGAGGGGGTCCTCTCCTTCCCCCGCTCCTCAATCCTTCTTTTACTACATCTCACCAACTACTCCCTAAACTAGGCCTAACCTGAGTTATATATACCATAGTGCTATCCCCATCTAGTGGTGGAATTTGTGTAGTGCACCTAACAGCCTGTTAACAGGGATCT
The DNA here is from genome assembly GCF_905171765.1 of Bufo bufo. NCBI lineage: Eukaryota > Metazoa > Chordata > Amphibia > Anura > Bufonidae > Bufo > Bufo bufo. The sequence goes on along the minus strand of NC_053390.1, from coordinate 139,256,713 downwards.
TTATACAAAAGTGCAATACTGCATGATATAACATATAATATAACAACTTTACAGTACCCACGTACACGAGTGGGACACTGCAAACTTATCTGTAATTTTCCACACTTTTCTGAAATTTTTCAGTACTCAGCAAAACCTTGCTGCACTTGCAAACCTCACTTGCAGTTTCTCTGTGTTGAACATTTTAGTTAGGTGGGTAGTGACATCTGGGTAGTAGTGCATGTGGTAGGAAGAGAACAAGAGTGAAGCCTGGAGACTTCTTCTGTAACTGGGTTAAATGTGGAAATTGAATAAGGCGAGGAGAGGGAGGGAAGGGGATCAGTGACACTTAAGGTACTATTACACTAGCAGATGTCCTACAGATCATGATAAACAATCGAAAATGTAGCGACTCATTAACGACAAAACATTCGCTTTATTATACGCATTGATAATCGTTTATACCTGTGATTGTACATATAAAGATGGTGGACAGCTGCTTGGTCAAGAGGCTGGTCTTCAGGTGGAATAAAAGGTGTGACAAGGGATGACGTCGTAGTGATGGGTGGCACTGATAACCACTTACTATACCACCCACTGTATGTCCCATTCCCCATCCAGTAAGGTATTTCCGTTTCAAGCTAGCCAATGGAAAAAAACATGCAAATTTCAAAGACACACCTATTGCCACTCCCACAAACCATGCAGTGGATCGTTAGTGACTAGACGACTACATATTATACAAATGGATTTATTAACGACGAACGATAATTTTATAGCATGCTGAAAAATCACAATGGACGAGAAATTAGCGATTTATCTCTCATGTTTCAATTGTTCATACTTATTACAGCACACGATTCTCATCCGTTTTCGCATGCACGAGAATCGGTATGATATTCGCTCCGTGTAATAGTACCTTAATTGGGTCAGCGCTAATTTCATGCTGGACGTTTTTCAGTTTTATGCAATTGGCTGCCATTCATTATAATTGAGATGCTGAAAATTGACTATTATTTGCTAATAGGATAGTAGTAGTGCAAATATATACTAGCTCATTCATACATACTGCATGGAGTTTTTCATTCTGCAAGCTTAACTTTGTAAGAAAATTGCATTTGATCAGCATTGAAAAGTAACATTTTCAACCTATACATTGGACAAAAATGACTGATTATAGTATTTAAATTTGAAACAATACTATAGCAAAAAATGACAAGAGGCACTTCCATATGTCTCCAATATTAGGCTTCATTTACACTTGTACATTTCATCAGTATTTTGCATCCTTATTTTACATCAAAATTAGGAGTGAACTGCAAACCTTATTGGAGCACGTTACTAAAAGGCTAGTATTTCATATACTAGTCTTTGTAAAACATCCATTGGAGCAAAAAGTGCCAAGTTTATAATTATGTGAACTCTTAATAAAGTTGCCTCATCTTGTACTGTCCATATACCAGAAACTGAAATTTATACCAGCTATGGGCTTGCATACATTTCAACTAGAATTTGCATTAGTTTTCTATTGGAAATGTGTAGGCCTGAGGAGCCTCCCCCCGTCAATCAGCCCCTACCATTTAAAAAATTTACTAGAAATATCATGTGCAACTTTTGCACACCATAAAACTGTGTTCCTTTGTTTTTATAGACGTTCCTTCCTGATAGTCACCTGCTTGTTCAGTAAAGGAGACCGCTGTATATACAGTCAGGTCCATAAATATTGGGACATCGACACAATTCTAACATTTTTGTCTCTATACACCACCATAATGGATTTCAAATGAAACGAACAAGATGTCCTTTAACTGCAGACTGTCAGCTTTAATTTGAGGGTATTTGCATACAAATCAGGTGAACGGTGTAGGAATTACAACAGTTTGCATATGTGCCTCCCACTTGTTAAGAGAGTAAAAGTAATGGGACAGAATAATAATCATAAATCAAACTTTCACTTTTTAATACTTGGTTGCAAATCCTTTGCAGTCAATTACAGCCTGAAGTCTGGAATGCATAGACATCACCAGACGCTGGGTTTCATCCCTGGTGATGCTCTGCCAGGCCTCTAACGCAACTGTCTTCAGTTCCTGCTTGTTCTTTGGGCATTTTCCCTTCAGTTTTGTCTTCAGCAAGTGAAATGCATGCTCAATCAGATTCAGGTCAGGCATTGACTTGGCCATTGCATAACATTCCACTTCTTTCCCTTAAAAAACTCTTTGGTGGCTTTTGCAATATGCTTTGGGTCATTGTCCATCTGCACTGTGAAGCGCCGTCCAATGAGTTCTGAAGCATTTGGCTGAATATGAGCAGATAATATTGCCCGAAACACTTCAGAATTTATCCTGCTGCTTTTGTCAGCAGTCGCATCATCAATAAATACAAGAGAACTGGTTCCATTGGCAGCCATACATGCCCACGCCATGACACTACCACCACCATGCTTCACTGATGAGGTAGTATGCTTAGGATCATGAGCAGTTCCTTTCCTTCTCCATACTCTTCTCTTACCATCATTCTGGTACAAGTTGATCTTGGTCTCATCTGTCCATAGGATGTTGTTCCAGAACTCTGAAGGCTTTTTTAGATGTCATTTGGCAAACTCTAATTTGGCCTTCCTGTTTTTGAGGCTCACCAATGGTTTATATCTTGTGGTGAACCCTCTGTATTCACTCTGGTGAAGTCTTCTCTTGATTGTTGACTTTGACACACATACACCTACCTTCTAGAGAGTGTTCTTGATCTGGCCAACTGTTGTGAAGGGTGTTTTCTTCACCAGGGAAAGAATTCTTCGGTCATCCACCACTTGTTTTCCATGGTTTTCCGGGTCTTTTAGTGTTGCTGAGCTTACTGGTGCGTTCCTTCTTTTTAAGAATGTTCCAAACAGTTGTTTTGGCCACGCCTAATGTTTTTGCTATCTCTCTGATGGGTTAGTTGTGTTCTTTCAGCCTAATGGTGGCTTGCTTTACTGATAGTGACAGCTCTTTGGATCTCATCTTGAGAGTTGACAGCAACAGATTCCAAATGCAAATAGCACACTTGAAATTAACTCTGGACCTTTTATCTGCTCATTGTAATTGGGATAATGATGGAATAACACACACCTGGCTATGGGACAGCTGAGAAGCCAATTGTCCCATTACTTTTGCTCCCTTAACAAGTGGGAGGCACATATGCAAACTGTTGTAATTCCTACACCGTTCACCTGACTTGGATGTAAATACCCTCAAATTGAATCTGACAGTCTGAAGTTAAATCACATCTTGTTTGTTTCATTTCAAATCCATTGTGCAAAAATGTTAGAATTGTGTCGATGTCTCAATATTTATGGATCTGACTGTATATGCAGCAATCTCTTTCACAGTATGATGATCAGCGGTTGCTATGCAGATCCCTCTTCCCTATAAAGAATTATTGTTTCTGGGCAGCAGATCACTGTTTAGACAGCACGATCTACTGCCCAGAAACGATAATTAGTGTGCCTGCACAAACGACAGGATCACCCGATGAACAAGCATTTTGCTTGTGCATCAGGTGATCAGCGACACATTTAGATGGGCTGATTGTTCGGAACGAACATTCACAGGACTGGTCGCACCCAATAATCTGTACAAAAATTGGGCAGTCTAAATCCACTTTTACTCCAGATTTGGATGCAAAGCTCTCATCAAATATGTAAGTGTGCATGATGCCTAACAGTCAAACTATCACTGCAACTAGAGAGAGCCCTCTTGTAGGGACATCTTTATCCAGACCTATCAAGAGAACAATAGAGCTGTTTGTTAGAGATATCTTACACTCCAGCTGAGTAAATCCACACAGTGTCTGCCGAAAACCAAGTAAATCCGAAGGTGTTGTGAATATATAGCTCCCAATCCCCCACAAACAGGATCCAGGACTTCAGGAAGGGGGTAAAAACAATCAACTTTATTGATGGCCACAGCTCAGCCTTTTATCAAGTCCTCCAGCAAGGGTTACTCCCACGGGGGACTTGTGGGGAACAGGCACACAAAATACAGTGATCAATCAATATACAGTTAGATATAACCCACTCCCACATGAACAGTAAAATTTCTCCTCTCTATCCTGGAGATAATTGGATAAAGGGGCCGGACATAGTTCCTTGCAGTCAATGACCAAGACCATTGTGTTTGCTAAATGTATCACAGGCAATATCCATTGTGTTTGTGGATTGCGTCACGGGCAATATCCATTGTGTTCGCTAATGTCCATTGTGTTCGCTAACTGCATCACAGGCAGATGAGGTGGTTTGTGTACATTTAAAGGGCGAAATAGGGTTAACTACATGAACAGCAGACGAAATACAAGAGTCTGGGCATTCCTAAAACAGGGGTTTTGCCACACTGTTATACTGTCATCCTACTATTATCAAGAGGATTATCCTTCAGATAACATCTTCCCCTCAGAGCAGCAGTAAACTGACAGTGAATTACCTGTCTATATAGTAAGTCTTATCATTTGTGCTGACTGCGACAGAAGGACAATATTTTGTATTTAATGTTCAATGGTATTGCACTGCTGAAATGGAAAGAAAAACAGCCAAAAATGTTTTTATTTAATGTATTTTTATGAATGTTGAGTTTAACCCATTAACGTATAAAGCCGTACATGGGCGCAAGGGCTTGTATGGAGGAGGCTGCTGTGTTGAGCCCACACAATACATGGCGGATTCCAGCTGTATTGTACAGCAAGCAACTGGCCTCATTGACTGGGATAGGCGATAATGCCTGAACCTGTCATTTAACCATTTAAATGCTGTGTTCAATAGTGATTGTGGCATCTGTGAGGTTAGGCATAGAGAGGGGCTATGGTTACCATTACAGCCAGGGGCCTGATGAAGGTTCCCAGGCCTGTCATGGTAAGCTGCCGATAAAGCGGTGCACAAGGCACAGCTTCACAGGCAGGGAGTGAAAATCACATAGACCATAATAGTTCTCTATTATGGTCTATAAGACAAGCAATTTGAAGATGGCAGGTTATAGCCCCGCTATAAGTTTTTGAGTAAAAAAAAGTAAACAAAAACATAAAAATATAAAAAATTCAAATGATCGCTCTTTTCCAATTTTACTTACAACAATAAACAATAAATACATAACAGCAATTGACACATAAAATGTCTGAACTATTAAAATATATTTTAAAAAATTTGCCTGTGCAGTAAATTCCGTAATGGAAAAAAAAAAAAACATGGATTTGCCATTTTTTAGTAACCCTGTCCCTCAAAAAAAAATTTGAATAATAGTGATCAAAAAGTTGTACATACCCCGAAAATGGTACCAATAAAAACTACAGTTCATCCTTCAAAAAACAAGCCCAGGTCTGTAGACGGAAATGCAGGTCTGTAAATAGATTATAGAAAACTAAGATATGGCTGTCAATAAATGGCGATGCAAAGAAAATTTTAATTGTTTTTAAATTTTACCCCAGAAATATTTTTTTGCCTGTTTTCCAATGTAAGACATGGTAAATTTAATGATACCTTCAGAAAATACATCCTGTGCTGCAAAAAAGAAGCCCTCATAGGGCTATGTGAACGGAAAATAAATAAAAAAAAGTTATGGCTCTGGAGAGGAAAAATCAAAAATGCAAAAATGAAAATGGACTTGGTCTTTAAGGGGTTAAAAAAACACCTTTCTGATGGAAACTAAAGGAACTGTCAGGAAAAGCTTGCATTTTTACATTTAACAGTGTCTACCAAATGTACAATCTAGTGTTTCTGTGAAGCCAATTAAACAGCGACGTGTGGTGCAGTCGATCAGTCCTGCTAACAATAAAAGCACAGTTATCAAAGCCAATAATGTAGATGCTAACAAAAGGTCTCTCAAAAGGGTAGTGAAAAAGCATATTTTATAACGAATCACAGCCAATGTAAAGGAATGACTTGGAGCTGACTTCACAAATGCATACATATTTTCCATTACCATTAAATATAATGTGCAGATTAGCTTCATGTTCTTGCTGATCCAGATTATAAAATATAGACATGTTTTACAAATGAGTGGTTAGTCACGGCTTATCATCTCTTATAGACACACGTTTGCTGCTGTGTGTTCTAACATGATTGGCTGCTACATAAATCAATGAGATAGAGATCTCTTCTATGGAGAAAAAATAAATCATTAGTCTGAGCTTCTATATCCAATTCATTTTAGATAGTGATTATTGATGATTTCATTCTGTGGGTACTTGTACATGTCCATATCATGGCTTCATATAATATACCAAGTCAAGTGTATCAGCTGAGTCTGATTTTAGTTAATTTTTTTATTTTTCTCTGAGAAAATGTATTTGTAAAGACATTTAGAAAAAAAAAATTAATATCTGTAACATCGTAGCATTTGATTAATGTATTCCCACGGTGCTCAGGCTCTATGACCGCGTATATATGTAATATCCAGTAAGATACAGTATAGGCAAACACAGAGACTGGTAAGCACAGGCCAGAGCTTCTGTATGGAATGCAATTAGTCTGATCATTTAAAGGATTTTCTGCAAAAATAAAATATTTTGCATTTGATTGTGCATGGGAGATACTGAGTCTGTCTAACTTATACTGGGTTAGCAATTTGGTCTTTCTCTGGATAGATGTGTTTCTTTGTACACACACATCCATAAAACACAGCACAGAAATCCTTCATATATTTCAATAGAGTGTGCAGCATAAAGGTGCCTGTGAAAACAACAGTGGATTTAAGGAAATAAAGTTTCTCCTTGAGGAAACTGCGAAATTGCCACATGGAGTCATGGGAAAACGGGAATGTAAATCGGCTATTTTCTGGGAGGATAACAAAAGTCTGTTTTTGGTTCATATTCCAAATGATGTTCTTGACTTACAGGCCAACAAAAAATTAGCGCTAGCACTGGATCGCAGGGACCTCAGCTCAGTGCAGAGATCACATATCAGAAATTTTGTTGGGGTGTCTAGACCTCCATTGATCGCTGAGAACTATGACATTTTAAGGCTGGGTTCACACGAGCGTGTCCGGATTAGGTCCGGATGCGTCCCGGTGTGTTGCGGCAAAACCGCGCGAGTAGGAATGCAATTGCAGTCAGTTTTGATTGCGATTGCGTTCCGATGTTCAGTTTTTATCGTGCGTGTGCAATGTGTTTTGCACGCGCGTGATAAAAATCCGACTGTGGTACCCAGACCCGAACTTCTTCACAGAAGTTCAGGTTTGGGTTCGGTATTGTGTAGATGTTATTATTTTCCCTTATAACATGGTTATAAGGGAAAATAATAGCATTCTGAAAACAGAATGCATAGTAAGTGATCAGTTGAGGGTTAAAAAAAAAAAAAAAAATTAACTCACCTTCTCCGTTTGTTCGCGTAAGTCCCGGTCTCTTCTTTACTTCTCAAAAGATGAACTATGGGCTAAAGGACCTTTGGTGACGTCAGATCACATGCTCCAATCACATGGTCCATCACCGCGGTGATGGACCCTGTGATTGGAGCATGTGATCTGACGTCACCAAAGGTCCTTTAGCCCATAGTTCATCTTTTTAAAGAACTAAAGACCGGGAGAACTACGCGAACAAGAGGACAAGGTGAGTTAATTTTTTTTATTTTTTAACCCTCAATTGATCACCTACTAAGCATTCTGTATTCAGAATGCTATTATTTTCCCTTATAACCATGTTATAAGGGAAAATAATACAGTGTATAGACTGTCACCTAGCAACCGTGCGTGAAAATCGCACCGCATCCGCACTTGCTTGCGGATGCTTGCGATTTTCACGCAACCCCATTCACTTCTATGGGGCCTGCGTTGCGTGAAAAACGCAGAATATAGAGCATGCTGCGATTTTCACGCAACGCATAAGTGATGCGTGAAAATCATCGCTCATCTGAACAGCCCCATTGAAATGAATGGGTCCAGATTCAGTGCGGGTGCAATGCGTTCACCTACCGCATTGCACCCGCGCGGAAATCTCGCCCGTGTGAACGCAGCCTAACTGTGATCAGCTTTCCTTAGCTCTTCTTGGAGGAGCGAGTGTGTAGATCCATAAAATGATATGAGTTGGTAAAATGCAAAGAACACAAGCTTTTTTTCCTATGTCTCACTTATTTACAATACATAGGGCATGTCCCCAACTAACAGCATCTTAATAACAGAGCAGACTCCCTAAATAAAGTAACAGACCCCAGGTCAGACCCCCTTATATAGGCCATAGCTCACCTCTGTATACAGTCCGCAAGGTCAGAACCACTTCTATATACAGACCAGTCCCCCTGTTTATAGACTTAAAGGGAACCTGTCACCTCTACTATGCTACCCTCACTGAGCATTTCTAAATGTTCATTGTGTTACCCTAAACATATAAATTACACTTTTAATTTCATTTACAGACAAATTCAATAAGTATTATGCATTTTTGTACTTCCTGCCTTTTATGCAAATTAACATAAAAGAGTCATATCTTACTTGTGTGACCAGAGAAGAGTCATATTTTCAAGCTCTGACTCATCTCAGGTTAATTTGCATTTGTATCAAATCAGGTTTTTTACACAATAAAAGCACACAGAGCTATAGGGACTGGGTATTGCAGATGTGCTAGCGGCCATCTAGCAACCCATGTCCTCAGCTCTATACTCAAAATCCAGGTGACAGGTTCCCTTTAATATCAGGCCCCCTAAAAAATACAGCCCCAAATCAGCCCACTCCAGGTGTGGATTGGGAACTTAAAGTGGCCCTATAAGAAAAAACTAAAAGTGGCCCCATGTTGTAGGAGTGTCTAAATTGACAAGAGACGGGGCAACACAAGTAGGGAGGTCAGCAATACCATAGCACAAAATAGCATAAACCATAGCACAGCACGATATATTGCCTCAAAAGTAGTGATGAGCGGCATAGGCAATATTCGAATTTGCGATATTTAGTGAATTTTTGGCCGAATATAAATTAGCAAATTCGAGAATTTGTGATCTCCAGTAATTGTTTACTTGATTGCAAGAATCGGCAATGTAATATATTGCGATAAATTTGTCATAAATTCTCGATTAGAATATTCTACACTATTCGCGAATATGAATATATAGCACTATATTCTAAATATTTGCAAATTCTCGAAGTGGCAATATTCGCGATTCGAATATTCGTGCTCAGCACTACTCAAAAGCTATGCCTCGCTATGTGCTAGCAATCAATAGCTACAATTTTTGTTATCCTCCTCCAGTTTTATCTGATTAAGATATGGAGCAGGGGGCTTAGGAGATAATATGCGGGCCATAGCTGAATTTAGGAGGGTATGTGTGGTCACTGGCTGAGTACATGATCATTAATTACCACTCGGAGCTCATTTGCACCTGGCCATTGTCAGAGAGGGGCACTTGGGTGGCCCCCTGGGCATTGGGCCACAGTGAAATTTCCCTGTGAGGTCTATGGCCAATGCACCCCTAGCCCATTCCCATTTACAGACCTTTATAACAATGTTTGCCTGCATAGGATTATAGCAGGAGGAGGAGAATCATGAAGATGGAGGATACTGTGGTGGGGTTCTTACAGCAAAGGAGATGGCAGAATCGCTACATGAGTGTCCTGGTGGCAGCGAGACACTCAAAGCATGGCAGGTATTGAGAACAGCAGGCTTTCTGAGGTGAAAGTTTAGCTTGCAATCACTTCAGCTTGCACACCAATGAAATCACTGGATGCTAGGGCAGTGTTAGTATTTTTTAATAATTCCTAGCATACCATTTGAGCCTGTGGCACATACCTGCTCAGGTATGGTACAGCTAGTTGAAAACTACTGCATTAGGAGGCAGATAGATGACTCACAGCAAAGACCAAACATGACATTTGGTGATATCTCTGTAATCTTTGGTTACTGTTGTGATTTCTGATATAATGTCATGTAGCTATTTTTTACCTTTTGACCACAATTCTCTATTGTACTGCTCTGACAGGAATATTAAAGTAGATACAGATTTGATCAGTAGTTGTTTTCAGGTAAACTTATCATTGTGTTACAGTATTGAATGTAAAAATTACAGCGTCACAAAGGCAAAAAATGTTGCTGGTTGACCAATACCAATATCTAAATTTTCTTTGCAATGGCGAATTACCTAAATAAGAATTACATCTTGTTTTCCACTGTAGTAGCTCACAATCACCTTTCTCTGCATCTACTAGTTTTGAATATTTTATAGATTGAACCTTTATTTTAACTGTACTTCACAGGTTTTGATCTCGATACCCATAGCTGGTGTTGCTTCATGTCTGTTCTGTTCTTGATTCATTTGATATAGTTCTCCAGATGGCATCTTAATTTGGTACATTTACCACCTCTCCTTAAACAAGAGCCAAGAAATAGTTCAAAACCTTTCTCACTATTTCACACTTACATATGCTTAGAACATAGTCACATATGGCAATGTTAAAATTTCTTTCTGAATGCAAAGGAGGTATCTACTGCTCTTGGAGGCTGAGAACAGCCAGTGTTGTAAAGGGTGACTGTGTTGAAAGGCATTAAATATATTTGCATTTTTCTAAGAACATATACTTTACAAAAGGCTCAATAATATACTTGTAATGAAATAGCAAAGCCAAGTGACTGTATTGTATTTGATCACAGATTTGATAGTTACTGTATCAGTTCTAAATAGATTTGAGATAAATCTGCAATATTAGAGATGTTGAAAAGTGTTGTATCAGAATGTCACACTCACTACATTCACTTGAAAATATAAACTTTAAAGAGGTGTTCAAACTTCCACCCACCCAGAAGGACCTGTCAAAGGAAGAGCAGACTTGCCTGCTCCCCAATGCTCAGTTCTAGCTCTTTGGATCCCCCACCATCTTTGCTGTGCATTGGTCACCACATGAAAACTTCTGTCATGTACGTTTCAGCAGCCAGTCATTGATGACATGTCCCACGAGCTAGTCATTGGCCGCAGAAATGCACTAAACTTCCATGTAGACTTACCTGCTTTCCAATGCTTGGTACTGGTTCCTTAGATTCACCTCTGTCATCATTGCACTTTGGTCCCCATATGTAAACTTGTGGCACAGACAAGGGTCACGTGTGTCTGTGTAGCTGGTGACTGCAGCCCTAAATTGTCACCCAAACCAGTCATTGGCTGAGCAGCAACTGAGCATCTGGGGAGCAAGTAATTATGCTTCCCTTGACAGGTCCCACACAATGGGGAGTGGTTATTTTAAAAATACTTGGATGCTGGACAATATCTTTATATGTAGGTCTTGTCCAGGAATAAAAATGGCTGTTTTATTCTAATGACTGAACCAGGATTGTCCACAAATTCCTGAATAGTCCGTAAAATAGGATACGTTTTCTCTGTAAAAAATTGATGCGTCTGTGATTTTTGCAGAGCTGGAGAAGCTTGTATTTTATGGTCCACAGTAAATGCAGCTGATTTGTCTTCATATTGCTATTCATAGTTATAAATGCACATCAATTAGAATCTTTATGATTAATATTGGATTACCAATTTTTCCATAGACAAAGATTGGCTGTTCATTAATTTTTTAATAGATTGTCCAGAAAAAAATTAAAATCAGGATGTCAACCAAACTGAGCACCATCTTTGTCCACACATTGTGTGTGGTATTGCAGCTCAGACTCGTTCACGTCTATGGTGTCTAGTTGCAATATCAGATACATACCAAGGACAGGTGTGACACAGTTTCTGGAAGGTAGCAGCCATGTTTTTCTTGCAACCCCTTTATGTTTGTCTATTTCATATCGCTAATTGTTTTGAAAAAGTTGAATATATTGTTTAGTCCATCCACTTGGAACCTACCACCTCCTGTCTATAATGCCACTTTTCCACTGCATGGCTCTGGGTCTATCCTGCTCTATGTGTTGATACTGTGTGGTTTGTTTCCCTTGGGGACATGGTGCCCCTTTAATGTATCTGGTAGCAGTGTAGGAAAGATTCTGTCAGATCAATCACTAGTAAGCAATGTGATCATGTGACTTCATGGTACTGAATTGGCTCTCTCAGAAACCCCTCAGATCTATTATCACCCCACTACTAAAGAAACCATCTCTTGATCCGACCTGTGATGCTAACTACAGACCTGTTTCTAACCTCCCCTTTATCTCTAAACTCCTTGAATGTCTTGCCTACTCTCGCTTAATAAGCTATCTCTCTGCGAATTCTCTTCTTGACCCCTTAAAAATCTGCCTTTCGCCCTCTTCACTCTACAGAAACTGCCCTTACTAAAGTGTCTAATTATCTCCTAACAGCAAAAAGAAATGGTGACTTTTCGCAAGTGATTCTGCTGGATCTCTCCAGCGTTTCATACCGTAGACCATAAACTCCTCCTCACCATGCTCCACTCAATTGGCCTTAAGGACACTGCTCTCTCTTGGTTCTCTTCCTATCTCTCTGGCCGCTCCTTTAGTGTATCATTCGCTGGCTCATCTTCTTCGCCTCTTCCTCTTGATGTCGGCATTCCTCAGGGCTCAGTACTAGGTCCTCTACACTTCTCCCTCTACACTGCGTGCAGAATTATTAGGCAAATGAGTATTTTGACCACATCATCCTCTTTATGCATGTTGTCTTACTCCAAGCTGTATAGGCTCGAAAGCCTACTACCAATTAAGCATATTAGGTGATGTGCATCTCTGTAATGAGAAGGGGTGTGGTCTAATGACATCAACACCCTATATTAGGTGTGCATAATTATTAGGCAACTTCCTTTCCTTTGGCAAAATGGGTCAAAAGAAGGACTTGACAGGCTCAGAAAAGTCAAAAATAGTGAGATATCTTGCAGAGGGATGCAGCACTCTTAAAATTGCAAAGCTTCTGAAGCGTGATCATCGAACAATCAAGCGTTTCATTCAAAATAGTCAACAGGGTCGCAAGAAGTCAAACCAAGGCGCAAAATAACTGCCCATGAACTGAGAAAAGTCAAGCGTGCAGCTGCCAAGATGCCACTTGCCACCAGTTTGGCCATATTTCAGAGCTGCAACATCACTGGAGTCCCCAAAAGCACAAGGTGTGCAATACTCAGAGACATGGCCAAGGTAAGAAAGGCCGAAAGACGACCACCACTGAACAAGACACACAAGCTGAAACGTCAAGACTGGGCCAAGAAATATCTCAAGACTGATTTTTCTAAGGTTTTATGGTCTGATGAAATGAGAGTGAGTCTTGATGGGCCAGATGGATGGGCCCGTGGCTGGATTGGTAAAGGGCAGAGAGCTCCAGTCCGACTCAGACGCCAGCAAGGTGGAGGTGGAGTACTGGTTTGGGCTGGTATCATCAAAGATGAGCTTGTGGGGCCTTTTCGGGTTGAGGATGGAGTCAAGCTCAACTCCCAGTCCTACTGCCAGTTTCTGGAAGACACCTTCTTCAAGCAGTGGTACAGGAAGAAGTCTGCATCCTTCAAGAAAAACATGATTTTCATGCAGGACAATGCTCCATCACACGCGTCCAAGTACTCCACAGCGTGGCTGGCAAGAAAGGGTATAAAAGAAGAAAATCTAATGACATGGCCTCCTTGTTCACCTGATCTGAACCCCATTGAGAACCTGTGGTCCATCATCAAATGTGAGATTTACAAGGAGGGAAAACAGTATACCTCTCTGAACAGTGTCTGGGAGGCTGTGGTTGCTGCTGCACGCAATGTTGATGGTGAACAGATAAAAACACTGACAGAATCCATGGATGGCAGGCTTTTGAGTGTCCTTGCAAAGAAAGGTGGCTATATTGGTCACTGATTTGTTTTTGTTTTGTTTTTGAATGTCAGAAATGTATATTTGTGAATGTTGAGATGTTATATTGGTTTCACTGGTAAAAATAAATAATTGAAATGGGTATATATTTGTTTTTTGTTAAGTTGCCTAATAATTATGCACAGTAATAGTCACCTGCACACACAGATATCCCCCTAAAATAGCTAAAACTAAAAACAAACTAAAAACTACTTCCAAAAATATTCAGCTTTGATATTAATGAGTTTTTTGGGTTCATTGAGAACATGGTTGTTGTTCAATAATAAAATTAATCCTCAAAAATACAACTTGCCTAATAATTCTGTACTTCCTGTATACAGCCCCCATCGGACAGACTATCAGTAGATTTGGCTTTCAATACCATCTCTGTGCTGACGACACCCAACTATACACTTCATGCCCTGACATCACCCCTGCTTTACTCCAAAACACCAGTAATTGTCTGGCAGCTGTCTCTAATATCATGTCCTCTCTGTATCTAAAACTGAACCTCTCAAAAATGGAACTTCTTGTCTACTAACTCACCTAAACTTGATATTTTAATTTCGGTCTGCAGCACTATCATAACTCCTGTGTAACATGCCCGCTGTCTTGGGGCCACATTTGACTCTGATCTTTCCTTTGTTCCCCATATTCAATCACTTACACGCTCTTGTTGTCTGCACCTCAAGAATATTGCCAGAATCCGCTGTTTTCTTACAGTGGAAACGGCAAAAACTCTTGTTGCCTTGATTCATTCTCGTCTTGACTACTGCAATGCATTACTAATCTTTCTCCCTCTCACTAAACTCTCCCCCCTTTAGTCTGTCCTAAATGCTGCAGCCAGGCTCATCTATCCATCCAACCGCTACACTGATGCTACTAGTCTGTGCCAATCACTTGACTGGTTGCCCATCCACCAGAGAATACAGTTCAAAAATCTCACCCTCACCTACAAAGCTCTCCACAGTGCTGCACCTCCATATATCTCCTCCCTTATCTCCATCTACCACCCTACTCGTGCTCTCTGTTCTGTTAGCGACCTAAGATTAATAACCTCCATAATTCGTACCTCTCACTCCTGTCTTTAAGACTTTTCTCAAGCTGCACCTACTCTCTGGAATACTCTGCCCCGGAATACTAGGTCAATTCACAACTTCTCCACTTTCAAATGTGCCTTAAAAACACGTATTTTCAGGCAGGCTTATCAAGCTACCTAAACTGACTATTCCCCGACTAAACCTCTCCCCCACCAACTTCTCTGGCCTGTACTCGATCCTCTAGTAGTCCTAAAACCAAAGCAGATCGGCACCACTTCTGTCAGTTCAATAATAGCTCAAATCCTACTTATCACAATCAACTACCTTATGTGTCACCCCCATTTTCTCATAGATTGTAAGCTCTTGTGAGCAGGCCCCTGACTCCTAGTGTTTCAGTTGCATATTAGCCAGTTACTTTTGTTTCGTACATGAACCCTATGAATTTGTAAAGCGCTGCGGAATATGGTGGCGCTATATAAATACATTTTATTATTCTTAATAGATCAGGTACCAAAAAAGTAGCAGGTACCAGGTACTATTCTCAACTCTAGCCTAGTGGAAAAATAAATAAAAAAACAGGGTAGCGTCAGGTAAAATCAAGAAAGTTTCATGCAGTGGAAAAGGGGTTTTAAAGAGTTGTACTGATATCTAATGGTTCCACAAGGCATTAGGAAAACTTTAGCTCGAGAGAGCCGGTGTGATGCAGATGAAGCTACATCTCGAAGGTGGACTGACAATTTGGGCATTATAATTAGTGTTAAGCAAATCTAAGCCAAACAAATTGACTTTGATCCGAATTCGAGGAAAAATATTAATTGCCTCAAAGCTGAATTTTCTCATGCTTAATTTTTCCTGAAATGGCGGTAAAACCCCCCCCCCAAAAAAAATGACCCACTGTTCCCAGTCATTGCTCCAGCTACATACAAAGAAATGCACTTCATGACAAAGCAGCCAAATCAAATTTTTCATTACTTTGCTCATCACTAATTATAATAATAATCTCTATTAAAATAGAACCAACATATTCTGCATCGTTTTACTGATTATAAACAAAAATGGTGGCATGGGCACATATAATCAATGTGGAGTGAAGGATCAATAGCCCAAAAAGTGCACACAACACCCAATTACCAGAAAAGCTGGACTAGTAAGAAAAAGTGTAGCCCATCCAAAATTATACACATAAATAAATAATTTTATTTAAAGCCACAAACACAGACATTAAAAATGCAGTAATGGCCCTTGAAGAAGCTGGTTGGGCTGGTGATATCCGTGGGACATAAAATGCTGCAGGCCCCTCTTTACTGGATCTTGCAACACATAGATTTGTTATAGGTTTTTGCTTTCTTGCTTATTCTGAATATATACTGGATATCACATTGCATATTTATTTATTTGGTGTATTCTCATGCTTACTTTTCTAGTGTTAGTTGGGATTTGTTTAGACATGAACGAACCTTTTAAGTTTCGGTTAGTTTCAGGTTCTCCAAATTTTTGAAATCGATTCTACCTGAACCAAAGTTGAGAAAGAGATATTTGAAAGAAACCCACAGTAGCATGCTAGTCTCGATCTCATTCTCTCTAGTTCTCTAGTTATAACTGTGTGGTTGGTAAGGGGTTCAATCTCAATCTGCCTCTGCTGCATCCATTTGAGTGTTTCATTCTTTTTAATCTACTCCTCTAAACATTTTCTATTAAATGTCTGCCTCATTTAGCAGTGTCAGAAACTTTTACTATGTCCACTATTCTCCTGTCAAGAGGTCTCTCACTGGCTATACACATTAATCGTTTGTCAGCCGACACACCAATGAGTGTGGGGAGCTCCTGAAATGAATATTTTCACTGAATCCTTTTCTTCTCCGGGAGGCTAAGCCGCTACCAGAAGTGACCTTCTCTGCTTTTCCCATAAAATACACCTACAAGTTTGGCAGAGCCAAATGTGTATGTGTATGGGGCAGCCAGGGAGTCTGGAGAAATACCTGTTGGTTAAATGATCGTTCTTCCGACAGTTATCGAATGTTAATGGGTAGCTTAGTAGAGGGATACTGTGGAATATTAGGGTGGCTTCCTTAAGGTGGCCATACACATTAAAGCTCATCAAAATGGATGATTTCAACTAAAATGAACATTCATCTGTTGAAAATTAACAATGAACAATCATTTTAGGAGACTAGTAACAGAGCATTATCTTTTAAAAATAAGTTGGCATTGTTTAATATTTCCATCCGATAGATAATAGATCTTTTTTTGTTTATCCATTGCCTGGCTTCATTGAAACATGTATAAGCAATCTGAACAACTGTTACGGCCAATATGGGCTTAAATGTGTATGGTCATGTCTGTGAAAGGAACGTTCACCAGATGTTTGTTTTTTCAACTGCTGTTCAACCATCAACCAACTTCTATCTAATGTGTATGGCCACCTATAGACTCTCAGAAAAATACTTCCCAGTAGTCAGCCTATTTCAATTTACCCTTAGTTAAGATTGGACCTCCTGGAGAAACTGAAAAGAGATTGAGGGAATAAGAATTGCTATCTGCCATAAGGATTACCACTGTACATGTGGATCAAAGACAATTTCAGATTTTACCCTGGTGATTAGCTTCAATTAAATAAAGTAAGTCTGTTTAAACTTCATTAGCAGCAAGATGTTTGCTACAGAAGAATGGGCACAAATCATCCATTCTTAATTAAGTGATAATCCACTGAATGACCATAATCTTTTTTTGTAAATGTATCCTCGTAGGATTCATTTTGTCCAGTGGGGTAAATAACATTGGAGATGTTGGAGCAGTGAACAGAACATTGCTTGCTTGAGCTCCTGTTATCCTTACCCGTGTCTGATAACATCGATTTGGCATGCTATTATCTAAAATAGTAGGATACCTCTGTTCAGCAAAGTCTGACATAAATCTTTGAAAATGGAGACGTTGCATATGCATGAGCTGAAATAGATATGACAGTGTTGCAGCATTAATATTCTTGTCACTGGAGGGCTTCAAACTTTTAAGTGGATAATATAAATGATCTGAGCCTGAAGTTTGTTAGCGTTACACAAGACAATTAGTCACAAAAAAACAAATACTAAATAAAGTGGCCTTAAGATCAAAAGCAATGTTTGATCTAGAAAACGCTTCAAACTACAGCTTTTGGGTTAATACATGTGAGATTTACATTATTAGTTACATAAAACAAACAATAACTAGCACCGATTTTTATTTATATTATTATTATGAGCTTACTATACATCTACATATTCATAAGAAATTCAATTTTTATCCATGACTATTTGTCTCACGAAAGAACATACATGCACACTTTGCAGCTCGTCTCTATACCTACTGTTGAGTTATTTTAGTTGTAATACATCCAGAAATGTCCTGTGTTGATTGAGGTTTTTCACCTGTGTGATGCTGGAGATCTGTGCTACCGACACTGCTCCCCCCTCTGACACGCATAGCCTGAACATAAAGACTGCAGCATCACTCTCTCCCTCCACTCTTCCCCTCATTCATGCATTACAAATTACTACAAAGCATTCGGAAAGTCTTCAGACCCTATCACTTTTTCACATTTTGTTATACTACAGCCTCCTTGTGCTAAAAAATAAATAAAAGCAAACCCCCCAGCAATCTATACCCCATAATAAAGTGAAAACAGAATTTTAAAATGTTTTGGAAAAACAAAAATTTGGCATAGTCATAAGTATTCAGACTATTTGCGGGTCTCTGGGGGCCTCCCATTTCTCTTGATCATCTTTCAGATATTTCTACACCTTGATTGGAGTCCACATATGGGAAATTCAGTTGATTCGACATGATTTGGAAATAAGCATCCCTTTTATATAATGTTTTACAGCTGACAATGCATATCAGAGCAAAAACCAAGCCATGAGGAGAAAAGAACTAGGTATTGAGTTCAGGATACAGGATTGTGCAGAGGTACAAATCTGGAAAAGGGTAGAAAAATGTTTGCTGTACAAAAAGTTCCCCAGAGCACCGAACCTCCATAATTCTTAAATGGAAGACATTTGGAACAACAAGGACTCTTCTATAGATGATAGAGAGTAAAGAGGTTAATAGCAGCATGTCCGGTGTAACTATTTATTGGGAACCGAGAGTGCACACACAAAGAGATACGACGTTTCGGCTACGCAGTAGCCTTAATCAAGTATACAGATACAAAAAGGTGAGCAGTCATATATACACCAGAGTGGCCACCCATGTGGCATAGTGTAGCCACTCAGCTAAAAGCTCAATCTCATCAGTACATGTCTTCTATCTGCAACTGTCTTCTATCTTCTATAGATGAGCGAATTTCATATTTTGAAATTCGTTCATGCTTCGTTTGGTGGTAAAAGCAGAATTGTGTTATGGATTCCATTACCACGGACCATAACGCAATTCTATAAAGGAATGCATAGCAGAATGCCTTTAGAGGCATTCCGTTATTCATTCCGTTATAATAGAAGTCTATGGGCTGCAAAACGGATCCGTCCCGTTTCCGTTATGCAGGGGAGTCCTCTCCTGCATAACAGAAACGGGACGGATCTGTTATGCAGGCCATTTAATGAAAACCTGGTCCACAGTGCTCTGGACCTCAGAATGGGTCAGAGGTTCACCTTCCAACAAGATAATGACCCTAAGCACCCGGGCCAGACAACACAAGAGTAGCTTAAGTATAACTCTGTGAATGACATTGAGTGGCCCAGCCCTGACTTAAACCCAACCAAACATCTATGGAGAGACCTGAAAATGTTACCACAGTATTGCATGACCTTGGACTCCATGGACCCCTGCCTTGCAACCCATTTCCTACTGACACCAAAGGCACCAAATCTACCACTAAGTAGGAGGCCCCAAAACAGAGTGTGCCCTGACGGAAAGAAATGGTGCACCCTTTACTGTAAGATTCAGGGAGTGACAAAGTGAAGACCGCCACTGAGAGTACTACTCCCACTATCGGGCCACTACTACCACTCCGGTCCTTTTGCTCTCTCCTCCTGAGCCCACTGCATCATTTTGTTATCACAAACAGGATTAACTTGCTTGCTGTAGGACTGAACTGCTAAATAGCCTGATATTCCCTCTGTTGTGTGTCACTGGTTTGCTATAAGGTGCAGAAGGTTGTTGCAGGTGCACTGCATGCTGTCACTGAATGAACTACTTCAAGTTGTCTCTAAGCAGACCATGAGGAGTTAACTACAGAATACCTGTTGGTCCATATTAGCTAAGAACTGCCCCACTAAGCACAGGAATTTGGTTGCTAGACCCCACTCTGAGCAAGAGAGGACAAGCCCATCCGCAAGAAGCACCAAAGTCCTGCGCCAAACCCCCAGCAGAATCAGAGCTGCTGCATACAGTTGAGGAGAGAAGGAAAACTTAGCCGAACCCTGACGGAAGATAGAGGGTGCTGCCATCTTGGGGATAAGCACAGAACCAGTTTTTCTATCCTGATCTGTTCCTAGAGCCTGGAAAAGCAAAGACTGAAGAGGACCCATTTCTCTAATAGTACCACTGGGGCAGCAACATTGCATAGTTTGTCTGGGGCTATCAGAGCACAATATAGCCCACTCAAAAGCCCTGCAGTCATGGTTCTTAAAGGGACCTGCATCCTAGATAAATAAAGAAACAAGAGTCTGGTGAGTCCCTCTGAGACTTTGCTTTATCTTTACAGGATGCCCAAAGAGGCATCATGCAATCAGCAGAGAACATGGACTAAACCTTGCAAGAGCAATTAATATTATTATATCAGTTCCTTGGTCCACTGTCATTGCCACTGTCACAACCATTCCCATCCTCTCACTTTCCATACTGTACAGAGACTACCCCAGGAAGTATCAGCCTGGTATTCTACTGCAGCAAAGTCCAGATCCATGTACAGGGGTTAAAAGGATGAAAATCAGGTGACTGCCAGGAAAACCCTCTTTGGAGTAGCCCAAAGTAAGATTTATTGGTTGACACAGTGGTTCCACACTCACTGCCTTGACATCTGTCAATTAGAGAAGCCAAAAAGTGTGACCATTGTCATTTAGGACCCTCACTGATCTCAAGAATGAGGGATCTGTGCTCTTATTTGAAATCTTGCAGTATGTGCACAGTTACTGTCCATGTAAGTCAGTGAAAAATACGGAAAGGATCAAGAACAAATAACCACCACTATACTGACATGTGAGGACATAAGATAAAAGCAGCAGTACGGATGTTATATTTTAACACCAGCTTTGCCAGGATAGTCACTTTAACACAATTTATTGTATAACTATAATGTATTTTTATTGTGTAAATGCATTAAGCCAGTTAGAATGATGATGGCTACATCTGTAGGCTGAAATTAAAATGGGGTGCATCTTAGTCTATTTTATCTAGCAGTAGTGGATTAAATGTCTCTATTCTTCCCATGCTGGATAACTATGGCTGTACCTGCCCTTCAACCAGCTCTTTATTTTAGACTAAATGTTTCCAACAGGACCAACCGTTGTTTCCATAGCAGAATGGGTGAGTTTGTGCCATTGCCATGGTCTGTTGACCTAAAAAGTCATAGGATTCTGGCCTCTATTATATCTATGACACTGGTGGTGATATTCAAGCGGTCTCAAAGTGGTATCGCAGCTGTTGAAATAATTGCTTCTAACCTCCTCCTTTTTACAGCGCCTGCATTGTGGATCACCTAACTGGTTCCCAACAGTTATATTGAGATTCTTTAGGATAAATACATAATATGGCATTATAAGGATTTTTATAGTGCTTTTATATTCATGGCCTATCCTCAGTTTACACCATCAATATCTAAACAGTGGCAGTCCAACACTGCGCAATGGCGCCAAAACTGCACAGCGTCATCCATAGTGTAGTGGACAGAGCTAGTTACTGCAGCACGCTCCCTTCACTTATATGACCCTTCACTGCAGTGACCAATATCAGGCCTATCCTTAGGTAGTGTTGTCCATGTTAAAAACACATGAGCAAGTGACAGACAAACATAATGAACTGCCAATAGTGGGGAACAAAGCATACATTGTCTGCATTGCTGCTGGGCTGCAATAAATAATCCCTGCTGCTCCTGCAATCTGTTCAACAAAAAATAATACTGTAAAAAGCTGTTTTTTTCCACTGCAGGTCCAGAAGACATTTAAAAAAAACTCAGCATCAGCAGTTTATTCATGTAAGGATAGCAGATTACTCAAACATAGTACCCCAAACCTCTATCTTCACTAAGAGTGTTAAATATGGCTTTGTGCACACTGTGTCTGAGCCTTTCTGTGGCAGGATCTGTCAAGAATATTTCCAGATGTATACCGTTGATATATGAATCTTTAAAAACATTCAGTAGCATATGTGGCATACCATTTGTTCTCGATAATTCCCGATAAAGGTGTTTTCCAGACTCCTAATATTGATGCATTGTCCTCTAGATAGGTCAGTAATATGTTATTGCTGAGGGTTCGACACCCTGCGTCCCCCACTGATCTGCTGTTCCATAAAGCCTCAGGTGATGGAACCAGAACTTTGAATGGAGCCAGAAGTACAGCTCTTTCCAAAGTGTAATGGCCGTACTGGGTTACTGCAGCTTAGCTCTTATTGACCTGAATGAGAGTTGAGCTGCAGTAACCCAGCACAACTACTACACTTTGAATGTGCTTTTTGTTCCATTTAAAGTTCCGTTCAAACTGCCAGTTCCAGTGTTGAAGGATGCAGTGAACAGCTGATCTTGGGGGTGTAAGGATGTTGGACACTCACGATCAAATATATTAATGACCTATTCTGAGGATAAGTCATAAATATCAAGAACCTGAAATAACCCTTTAAGCAGAGGGGAGTGTTGCATTTACATGCAGCAATCATCCCCTCTGTATGGTAACA
Source organism: Bufo bufo (assembly GCF_905171765.1). Classification (NCBI taxonomy): domain Eukaryota; kingdom Metazoa; phylum Chordata; class Amphibia; order Anura; family Bufonidae; genus Bufo; species Bufo bufo. The sequence continues at coordinate 139,234,136 of NC_053390.1, read as the reverse complement.
AAATGGAAAGATGTGATCACCCAATGATAGTGGTCCTGATGAGGTATTGTGTCACTGTCTTCTCCCTCAGGCCGTTGCTCCCTGGGAATTGGTGCAGTGAAAAGATGGTCTGAAGAATCAGGCCAGAAGTTAAAGTATAAAAGTCTCTCTTTGCATATAGCAAATCCAACAATGATGAGTACAAAGTGTACAGTAGTTTCTTGTACCAGATAAGAAGGTATGGTTGCTGCATTAATGGCAATTTAATGGAACTAGCAGGCACTTGTGGACATACAATAGGTGTCCACTGTGAGATACAGGTTTGAAGTTATTATTGCCTGACGGTTGTTCTAGGTCAGGGGTAGGCAACCTTCGGATACTCCATCTTGTTGTGAAACTACAACATCCAGCGTGCCCAGTTTCCCTGCTGTTCCTAGAGCTCCCACAGAAGTTAATGGATTCTGCTGGGTACTGAAATTTCACAACAGCTGGAATGCCAATGGTTGCTGACCCCTATTCTAGCTGATGAGTGTTTGACCTGTTTTCCCTCACTGGCAGCAGGGTCTGTGAAACAGGGGTTTTTCTGATCACTCTGCTGTCTAGACACACTGGAGCTTCTTGAAAGCAGTATTCTGGATTCTGATACTCTTCCTGGAGTAAGGGTCTCACAAGAAAACTTGATATGGTCCCTTGGAGTAGAAGCTATAGTATAAGATTTCTTTATCCTTGCTGTCTGGACTCAAACTCCACCTCCAGCAGGAAGTAGGACCAGCCCACCCCCACCAAGAGGGGAGGAACAGGGTGGTTAGCTTTGTTCTTGCCAACCACTGCCATACTGTCATACTTCAGTGTGGGAGGGAAACACCACACCAAGCATAGGAGGTAAGAGGGGAACAGGGAATCAGGCCTGAGACATAGGGAAGGAAAATGGACACCTCCTAGTGAAAACCCTAAACAAAATCTTGACTGACTACCAGTATGAACAGACCCCAAAGGTAGGTGAGTTCATACGCAGGAATACCTAGAGTCCTATCAAGCCCTATTGGACCCTGGTACCAAAGTCAGAGACGAGACTACCTGTCCCTCCAAAAGGAGTCTCCTTCAGGCCTAATACAAACAATAGGAAAATGCAACACACAGAACCCAAACAAAATACAAAGGGAAAGAAAAGACTTAACTTTAAAGGAGCAATGGAAGCACCAGGAACTCAGCCGAGATCCAACCACAATCTATCCAAAGGTACAAACAGAAGCTATAAACCGAACAGCATTGTGGGAGAAGCAACTATAAATAGAGAAGGTTAAATGACCATAATAGCCACATCTGGGGAAAGAAGGTGTGGCACGCACCATAAATAACTGTAAGGGGTTACACTCTCAGGCAGGGCGGTGATGACAGATTCTCTTGCAGACCACAGGGTTAAAGTCCAAACGTTGCTTTATTTATAACACTCCAGCAATACAGGCACCCCAGTTATAATTCGCTGGGTAAGGTGAAGATCCAGCACCACAAAACATCAACCCATCCAAAATAAACACCTGCCCACCTGGGCTCTGACTAATACAGTGAAGATCCTAGCTCACCTATTGAACACAGGTCACGCAGAGAATTCGGCTTCTCTAGTCAGCGGGGCAGCCATCTTCCCAGACTTTTTTTATAGGCATTACTCTCCTCAGACTGACAGCCTGGACTGTTCTTTATTTCCCCTTGACGATCCCAGCTGGCTTCAGCTGGGGATCCCTCAGGCTAGGGGAAAACCTGTCCTGGAATGCGGTGGACTGGGGAGGTCCCTCTACCAATACTACCTTCTCCCAGTCCAATAAAATCCAGCCCATAAACTTAACAAAACTGTCTCAGCAACCTACACATTGCTGAGACCATTTTAACCTTCTGTATTTTATTTTCCTCACCTAGTTAAGGAAGCTGGGTGGGATATACACCCCTTCCAGGACTTTACCATACACTTTTCTGTTCACCTTACCACACAACACACGTCATTTGATCCAAACGGAAAACATGTCAGATCAAACCACGTGTTGCCAATCTCAACAATCTCCTGCCACCTGTCGCGGGAACGTCCGTGACACATACCTCTTTTGCTGGAATGTTAGGAATAAAATATAACACAGCACAATATTACATTACAATACATATGAAACAACTGCAAATACCTCCCTGTCCGGGGTTTTGTACATTTACACAGGCCAATTACCTTTAATGAGCGTTTCTAGGAACACTCCTTCCTGATAATTGGCCTGATTGTTGACCTGTGTAAAAGAGCCTTTAGTGTCAGTTTGGGGCTACTGTTACATGAGAAACAGTAGCTGCCCCGTACTATCCTGAGCTTAACATGTTATATTAGTCTGCACCTGAAACTCTTCAAAGGGGCAAAGGATGAATAACAGTAAAGAAAAAAAGTTGCATTTATATCATGAAGACCTTTAAATTTTCTTTCCATAAAATGTTCCTACCAAAGTCGCTGTTCTTTTTTTGTTCCTTTACTTATGGAAAATATCTACTAATTTATGAATAGCACGCCTTACCTCATATTTTTAGGTTATACCTGCTCTGTTAATCTGCTGTGTGTGCATAATGGATTTAACATAAACACTCCAAAATCAAATGTTTAAACACTAGTCAGCAGGTTGCCTACTTTTGGCCGACATGTACCGTAAGCTCTCAGGGTAATTACTTATTTGAAGGCTCAGCAAGTCATGAGGGACTATTTTAACCTTGTTTGTCTGAATCCTGGCTAGTCAACCAAGCAGTAGATTGCTAAAGAGAGATGCTGCATGAGGGACGCAGACTATTTGACACAGTCAGATGGCTAAAGACAGGGCAAAGCACAAGTCTTTTTAGTGCTGGATAGTAGTAAAATGTCCTCCCCTCCCCCACCCCATTCCTTCACATTAGAAAATACCTCATGAATCTACAGTATGCCTGAATGCCCGAGGCTGTTGGAATAAAGGACAATGAATGACAGCTGACTGTCAGCACAATTCCGCAAAGCCAACTTAGCAGTTACAGTTTTTGTATATCAAACAAGCAAAGATAATGATAAATATATTTTCCTGTGTTAAAGACATAGATCAATTTTTATGAATAAGAAGCCCTAGCCCTAGCCAGTTAAGGCATTCAGCATGACAAATAGATCATTGTAAACCTGGCATGGCTCAGGCATTGTATGATGACTATAATAGCCATTTACCATTATAAAATAGGTTTAAACCTGCATTTTCACATCACTACTTAGATTTTGTTCTCTTGAGTTTTTGAAAGGCTTATGAGTCTCCCATGTTTTGGATCCAGTCCCAGCTCCAACAGAAAAAACATAGCATTTCAACCCTACATTAAAATTGCAAAGTATGACCTAGACCTAAAGCTTTTCTTCTCTATCCTTTCTTGCATTTATATATGGATACTAATTGGAGTTGTTATATTTTATGCTATGCCTACTTTGTTTCTAAAGCAAGAGATCCTAGTGAGTGGAGAAGGATACAAATAGGTCTTAAAGGGACACTGACAGGCCCTATAAACATATTTCGATATTCCTATGCAGTCATAGGTCTATTAAAGTGTATTCCAATGACATAAGAGTGCCCCCTGTCCGCATTGTAAACCATGTAATAACAACTTTATATTCAGCTGTCAATCATATTCCTTTGGTCCCAAGGGGCGTTTTTTCTCCTACCTTTGTGCCCAGCCGCGCCCCAACTGTCGATTCCTACCGCCGTCCAGCTCATTATTATTCACTGCGCTGGGCGGCTCTTACATTCCCAGATCCTGTCAGATCCCGCGCATGCCCGATAGAGACTTATGGGCATCGGCCTCAATCGGACCATCTGCAGGTATCCGGAGCATGCACAGATGGTCCGATTGAGGCCGATGCCCATAAGTCTCTATAGGGCATGCGCGGGATCTGACAGGATCGGGGAATGTAAGAGCCGTCCAGCGCAGTGAATAATAATGAGCTGGGCGGCAGTAGGAATCAACAGTTGGGGCGCGGCTGGGCACGAAGGTAGGAGAAAAAACGTCCCTTGGGCACAAAGGAAGGTGATTGACAGCTGAATATAAACTTGTTTTTACATGGTTTAAAATGCGGACAGGGGGTACTCTTATATCATTGGAATACACTTTAATAGACCTATGACTGCATAGGAATATCGAAATATGTTTATAGGGCCTGTCAGTGTCCCTTTAAGTTAGTGTTTCTATAAAATAGCAAGATTACTGAGACTAGTATCACTACTTCAATGTTTCGCTAGCGACGTTGTGGAAATGGCAAATATTCAACATGGTAATCTGTAATGTTACAGCTACTCATGGATGGCATGGTGTTTCTGTGGATGCCTAGTCTTTAGTTTCATTCATGGGCAACATAAAACAGCAACAGGCTCCCTCATTACGACAAACTTCACTTTACACAAACTATACAGTGTTTCAGAGAAAACATAGGTTTGAAAAGAGGAAGACACGGTGAGAAGAACTTGCTAGGCAGCTTTCATCCAGAATCTTCTTTTTGTTAGGTCCCATTCACACGACCATATTATTTTTGGTCTGCATCTGAACCACATTTTTTGTGGATTGGATGTAGACCCATTCATTAGATGGGGCTGCAAAAAATGCAGACAGCGCACTGTGTGCTGTCTGCATCCGTATGTCCATTCCACAGTCCCACAAAAAAGGAACATGTCATATTCTTGTCCATTTTGTGAACAAGAATAGACATTGTTCCAATGGAAAATAGAAGTTTGTTTAGCCCTCAGATAAAACTCATCATGCTTTATTTAGCCTGATTGGTCCATCGTCCTGGCTCTCTGATAGGTCGAGCAGCCAAACAGTCAGTGGACTATTACTGTATATATGTTTTAGAAACGTCAAATAACTGTTGTCTGTATGATGATAGAAATGATTACAAGATTATTTTAACTAAATTTCGAGATATACTGCCCATTTTGTTGATATAAGCAGTCAATACATGTAGCTATATGTAACATAGTAACATAACAACATAGTTTATAAGGCTGAAAAAAGACATCTGTCCATCCAGTTCAGCCTATTATGTACTGAGGCAGTTTTCTGAATGTTTAACTGTTCCCTCCTTACTTCTCTGATACATCCCCACGTGTAATGATCGATCCTCACTCATCCTCTTTGTTCTCCTCTTGATTGGTCCTTGCGCAATCATCTCCAAGATTTCTCACATGCATCCCCCATACTCTGGAACTCACTACCCCAGCAGATCAGACCGTCCTCCAATATCCAAACCCTTGAAAGCAACCTGAAAATCCAACTCTTCAGGAAATCCTTCAATAACGCTGCCACAAAGCCAGATAAGCAGCTTTTACCCTCACCTACTGAATCCTTCCTCTTCACTTGTAAGCCCTCTAGGGTCCTCAGATCCTCTGTACAAGTCTGTTACTATATTCATTGTACTTGTGTTGTTTTATATTATGTATGTATACACTCTTTAAAATGTTTGGCACCTTGGTGCTTTCAAATAAATAATAACTGATAAGCAAAGGCTGCCTTTTCTTTTTTCTTACGTGGGCCAAGGATTGGAATGAATGTTTGTAGAAAAGTGTCTTCAGCCAATCATTATCGGGTCTAAAAAGACCATCATAGTTGTAATGGGCAAAGATCTTGAAATAGGATTCATTATTCCACATGTTTAGCAAAGTTGCAAGATTTAAGTGTAACCCCTATAATAGATTTATAGAGGGGAGTTAGCTCTACAGGGTATGGTCATCAATAAGTAGAATTTTATTCAGTTGTTGGGGAAGGCAGCAGAGCTACATTTCCCAGCTCTTCTTGGAGCATTGCGCTGGAGATAAGTAACTGGCACCTGGTAATTAACTGACATTTGATTAGCAAAGTATGACTTACTAAGGGACGGCCATCTACAGGTAGAAGGGTAAAGACACACGTCTGTTTATTAAAACAGAAAGGAGGAGGATTAAGCAAAATCATGACAATTAATCCTGAAATATTGGACCAGAAATCTGACAGCACTTCGTAGGCACGGACAACAGTTGCAACCAGAGTGTAGAATGCCACATTATCTCTCTTTAGCCTTCCCACTGTAAGCTGCTGATTCTGCAGCCTCTTTGGGTATGTTCACACAGAGTATTTTCTGTGCTTAAAAAAACCTAATGCAGAACCTGCATCAAGTTTGTTTTTGGTGAGTTTTTTTCTGATGCATTTTATAGCACACTTTTTGATGCGTTTTTGCTATGGATTTTCATTAATGCCCATTTTCAAAGCCCATCTGGGCCTCTGAAGTGAAGGGAGAGCACAATGTGCATGCATGGGCATCCTCCTTTATGCTAATAGTGTTCTGAAAATAGTTGATCACTGGCAATTCCATAGCAGTGAATGGATATAATGCTGCAAATGCACACTGTTATAGGGGATCTATGGATGACACACTGTTATGGGGGATCTATGGATGACACACTGTTATGGGGGATCTGTGGATTACACTGTTATGGGGGATCTGTAGAAGGCAAATTGTTATGGAGGATCTGCATGACACTGTTATGGGGGATCTGTGGATGACACTGTTATGGGGATCTATGGATGACACTGTTATGGGGATCTGTGGATGACACTGTTATGGGGATCTGTGGATGACACTGTTATGGGGATCTGTGGATGACACACTGATAAGCCTCATTCACACGTCAGTGTTTCACAGACTTGTGCTGTACGTGTTCTCCACGGACATCACACGTCCCTATTCATTTTAATGTGTGTATTCACACATCAGTGTTTTAGCACGGTCCGTTTTTTTAGCACGGATGCATGCTCTATTTTGTCCGTGTTCACGGATCCATCACGCCCATTATAGTCTATGGGTCCGTGAAAACCAAGGATGCCATCCGTGTTGCATCCGTGTTTCACGGATCATTAAGAAGAGATTCTTTGAAAATAATTTTTCAGCTGTTGAGTGTCAGTGAAACACAGATGCAACACGGACAGCAAAAAACCGACACACGGACCTAACACGGATCCTTCACGGACAGCTTCACGGATGCAAATATAATGGTTTGTAGTGGCTTACCCTATGCATCACTGACCACCTGCTCATACCTGTAGATCTGAGCACGGATGTGTGAATGAGGCTTTATGTGGATCTGTGGATGATGTTGTTATGGGGATCTGTGGGTGACGCTTATTGGGGATCTATGGATGACATTGCTATAATGTGTGAAATAGCTTTACAGATTCCTTTATTAGCAACCCTGGTCTGCTCCCCCCAATTACTGAAAAAAAAAAAAAAAAGACACTGCTAATTTGGATCTCACATCTATACTCCAATGCCTCTGCCCCCCCACCCAAATTAACAATGCAGACCACCTAAACAATGCCGTCTTCAATGTCCTCTATGGCCCAGACAGCCATGGGGCAATTGAACGCAGAACGGCCACGTCACAAGCACCACAAGCCACGTCACAAGCACTCTGTTTGGTGGTGTCCTAAAAGTGCTTCAGACCTAGCTCAAACTCACAGTGAGGACACCGGACACAAGAAGCTCACACACAGCTCACAGAGGGGGCACATACTGAGATCAGAGGGGACACAGGGAGCACACATGGGGGACACAGAGAGCACAGGGAGCTCACACAGGGAGCGCACATAGGGGTCGCAAGAATCGGCAGAGGAGTCGCACGGAGCGCACGCAGAGAGGGCACACAGGGGTTGCAAGGAGAGCACACAGGGGGCAAAGGGCTCTCACAGAGGGGGCACAGGGAGCTCACAGAGGGAACTTACAGATCAGTAATCATCAATACTTGAGGGCAGTGCAGGGCTGTTACAATGAGAGTGACCACCAGCAGCCCTGCACCCTCCTCCACAGACACTGCTGCATGCTTGGATGGACTTACCAGGTGCTTTCATAAGACAGGGTCCTGGGATCTCCTGCAGTCTAGCAGCTGAGGTCAGAGCCAGCAGAAAGCCCAGTCATCCCAGTCTGATGTTTGGGCCTTGCAGCCTGGAGCAAGTGCAGGCAAATGATGGGGGCGGGGCTATGTTAGCTCTGCCCACACAGAACGTACTTATGCTGGTTTGTGGCAGCTGGATTCTAATGCTGTGCAGTGACCGAGGTCTGGTGAGACGGAGAGACTGTGCCGGTTGGATAGCAGCGGACTGCTGCAGCATGTTAGAGTGCCAGTCACAGGGAGCATGTGGAGGAAAAAAGACTCCCACCATTGGCCCATTTAACTTTTCAAATTTGCCTCCCCCCCCTTCCTCCTAACACCGGCCCTGCCTGCAGGCTAGGCTTCCCCTGGACAGTGATAAGACCTTACAATTATTATCTGCTAGAGTTACTACTTGAGCTGCTGTTCAAATTCCAAAACTTTCCTGTGTCATTAAAGGTAATTTGTCATGTTGAATATGTTATCTGAGCCACAGGCAGCATGTTATAGGGCAGGAGGAGCTGAGCGGATTGATATATAGTTCTATGGGAAAAGATTCAGTATAGCTTGCACTATATATATTTAAATTCCTGCTCATTCTGGACTTTGAAGTCCAGGAGGCGGTCCTATCAGTGATTGGTAGCCTTCCCTCTATGTCTGAGTATACAGAGATAGCTGTCATCACTGATAGGACTGCCTCCTTGACAACAAAGCCTAGAATGAGCAGGAATGACTTTGACTTCAAAGCCTAGAATGAAATACAAGTTTTACTGAATCTTTTTAACCACTTGCCGCAACTGTAACGCCGAAAGGCGTCATCGCGGCGGCTCCCCCAGGCTACGCTAACGCCGATTGTCGTCATCTCGCGTGAGCCGAGATTTCCTGTAAACGCGCGCACACAGGCGCGCGCGCTCACAGGAACGGAAGGTAAGAGAGTAGATCTCCAGCCTGCCAGCGGCGATCGTTCGCTGGCAGGCTGGAGATGTGTTTTTTTTAACCCCTGAAAGGTATATCAGACGCTGTTTTGATAACAGCGTCTAATATACCTGCTACCTGGTCCTCTGGTGGTCCCCTTTGTTTGGATCGACCACCAGAGGACACAGGTAGCTCAGTAATATGTGGCACCAAGCACCACTACACTACACCCCCCCCCTGTCACTTATTAACCCCTTATTCACCCTTGATCACCCCTGATCACCCCATATAGACTCCCTGATCACCCCCCTGTCATTGATTACCCCCCTGTCATTGATTACCCCCCTGTAAAGCTCTATTCAGACGTCCGCATGATTTTTACGGATCCACTGATAGATGGATCGGATCCGCAAAACGCATACGGACGTCTGAATGGAGCCTTACAGGGGCGTGATCAATGACTGTGGTGATCACCCCATATAGACTCCCTGATCACCCCCCTGTCATTGATTACCCCCCTGTAAAGCTCCATTCAGACGTCCGCATGATTTTTACGGATCCACTGATAGATGGATCGGATCCGCAAAACGCATACGGACGTCTGAATGGAGCCTTACAGGGGCGTGATCAATGACTGTGGTGATCACCCCATATAGACTCCCTGATCACCCCCCTGTCATTTATTACCCCCCTGTCATTGATCACCCCCTGTAAAGCTCCATTCAGACGTCGGCATGATTTTTACGGATCCACTGATAGATGGATCGGATCCGCAAAACGCATATGGACGTCTGAATGGAGCCTTACAGGGGCGTGATCAATGACTGTGGTGATCACCCCATATAGACTCCCTGATCACCCCCCTGTCATTGATCACACCCCTGTAAAGCTCCATTCAGACGTCCGCATGATTTTTACGGATCCACTGATAGATGGATCGGATCCGCAAAATGCATATGGACGTCTGAATGGAGCCTTACAGGGGCGTGATCAATGACTGTGGTGATCACCCCATATAGACTCCCTGATCACCCCCCTGTCATTGATTACCCCCCTGTCATTGATCACCCCCCTGTAAAGCTCCATTCAGACGTCGGCATGATTTTTACGGATCCACTGATAGATGGATCGGATCCGCAAAACGCATACGGACGTCTGAATGGAGCCTTACAGGGGGTGATCAATGACTGTGGTGATCACCCCATATAGACTCCCTGATCACCCCCCCTGTCATTGATTACCCCCCTGTCATTGATCACCCCCCTGTAAAGCTCCATTCAGACGTCCGCATGATTTTTACGGATTTACTGATAGATGGATCGGATCCGCAAAACACATACAGGCGTCTCCCTGGAGCCTTCCACCCCCCTGTCATTGATCACCCCCCCTGTCATTGATCACCCCCCTGTCATTGATCACCCCCCCTGTCATTGATCACCCCCCCTGTCAGGCTGCATTCAGATGTCCGTATGATTTTTACGGATCCACGGATACATGGATCGGATCCGCAAAACACATACGGACATCTGAATGGAGCCTTATAGGGGGGTGATCAATGACAGGGGGGTGATCACCCCATATAGACTCCCTGATCACCCCCCTGTCATTGATCACCCCCCTGTCATTGATCATCCCTCTATAAGGCTCCATTCAGACATTTTTTTGGCCCAAGTTAGCGGAAATTTTTTTTTTTTTTTCTTACAAAGTCTCATATTCCACTCCCTCACGGAATCCAAATGCGTAAAATTTTTTAGAGATTTATATTCCAGACTTCTTCTCACGCTTTAGGGCCCCTAGAATGCCAGGGCAGTATAAATACCCCACATGTGACCCCATTTCGGAAAGAAGACACCCCAAGGTATTCCGTGAGGGGCATATTGAGTCCATGAATGATTGAAATTTTTGTCCCAAGTTAGCGGAAAAGGGAGACTTTGTGAGAAAAAAAAAAATAAAATCAATTTCCGCTAACTTGTGCCAAAAAAAAAAAATTCGATGAACTCGCCATGCCCCTCATTGAATACCTTGGGGTGTCTTCTTTCCAAAATGGGGTCACATGTGGGGTATTTATACTGCCCTGGCATTCTAGGGGCCCTAAAGCGTGAGAAGAAGTCTGGGATCCAAATGTCTAAAAATGCCCTCATAAAAGGAATGTGGGCCCCTTTGCGCATCTAGGCTGCAAAAAAGTGTCACACATCTGGTATCGGCGTACTCAGGAGAATTTGGGCAATGTGTTTTGGGGTGTCATTTTACATATACCCATGCTGGGTGAGATAAATATCTTGTTCAAATGCCAACTTTGTATAAAAAAATGGGAAAAGTTGTCTTTTGCTGAGATATTTCTCTCACCCAGCATGAGTATATGTAAAAAGACACCCCAAAACACATTGCCCAACTTATCCTGAATACGGCGATACCACATGTGTGACACTTTTTTGCAGCCTAGGTGGGAAAAGGGGCCCACATTCCAAAGAGCACCTTTAGGATTTTACAGGTCATTTACCTACTTACCACACATTAGGGCCCCTGGAAAATGCAGTTGCAGTATAACTACCCCACAAGTGACCCAATTTTGGAAAGAAGACACCCCAAGGTATTCCGTGAGGGGCATGGCGAGTTTCTAGAATTTTATATTTTTTGTCACAAGTTAGCGGAAAATTATGATTTTTTTTATTTTTTTTTTTTCCTTACAAAGTCTCATATTCCACTAACTTGTGACAAAAAATAAAAACTTCCATGAACTCACTATGCCCATCACGAAATACCTTGGGGTGTCTTCTTTCCAAAATGGGGTCACTTGTGGGGTAGTTATACTGCCCTGGCATTCTAGGGGCCCAAATGTGTGGTAAGGAGTTTGAAATCAAATTCTGTAAAAAATGACCAGTGAAATCCGAAAGGTGCTCTTTGGAATATGGGCCCCTTTGCCCACCTAGGCTGCAAAAAAGTGTCACACATCTGGTATCTCCGTATTCAGGAGAAGTTGGGGAATGTGTTTTGGGGTGTCATTTTACATATACCCATGCTGGGTGAGAAAAATATCTTGGCAAAAGACAACTTTTCCCATTTTTTTATACAAAGTTGGCATTTGACCAAGATATTTATCTCACCCAGCATGGGTATATGTAAAATGACACCCCAAAACACATTCCCCAACTTTTCCTGAATACGGAGATACCAGATGTGTGACACTTTTTTGCAGCCTAGGTGGGCAAAGGGGCCCATATTCCAAAGAGCACCTTTCGGATTTCACTGGTCATTTTTTACAGAATTTGATTTCAAACTCCTTACCACACATTTGGGCCCCTAGAATGCCAGGGCAGTATAACTACCCCACAAGTGACCCCATTTTGGAAAGAAGACACCCCAAGGTATTCGCTGATGGGCATAGTGAGTTCATGGAAGTTTTTATTTTTTGTCACAAGTTAGTGGAATATGAGACTTTGTAAGAAAAAGAAAAAAATCATCATTTTCCACTAACTTGTGACAAAAAATAAAAAGTTCGATGAACTCACTATGCCCATCAGCGAATACCTTAGGGTGTCTACTTTCCGAAATGGGGTCATTTGTGGGGTGTTTGTACTGTCTGGGCATTGTAGAACCTCAGGAAACATGACAGGTGCTCAGAAAGTCAGAGCTGCTTCAAAAAGCGGAAATTCACATTTTTGTACCATAGTTTGTAAACGCTATAACTTTTACCCAAACCATTTTTTTTTTACCCAAACATTTTTTTTTTATCAAAGACATGTAGAACAATAAATTTAGAGAAAAATTAATATATGGATGTCGTTTTTTTTGCAAAATTTTGCAACTGAAAGTGAAAATGTCATTTTTTTGCAAAAAAATCGTTAAATTTCGATTAATAACAAAAAAAGTAAAAATGTCAGCAGCAATGAAATACCACCACATGAAAGCTCTATTAGTGAGAAGAAAAGGAGGTAAAATTAATTTGGGTGGTAAGTTGCATGACCGAGCAATAAACCGCTAAAGTTGTGGAGTGCCGATTTGTAAAAAAGGGCCTGGTCTTTAGGGGGTATAAACCTGTGGTCCTTAAGTGGTTAATAACAAATGAACAAAGGTGCAAATTTGTGGACCGGTATATGTTAATATACCGGATAAACACTACCGACAAAATTCAGAGAACAACTAATAGAGGTAAGTAGCAATGATAGATTAAAACATGAAAACTTTTAATAAAATATGCTATGCTTTTCAGCAGCACTCCACCACATTCCTAAGACTGCCGCTCAAATGCATAGCTTGCTTTATACCATTTTATTTCTTTTAATAAAATATTTTAATTAGAAATCATCAGTGCAGGATGCTGTTTACCTGATGTATACAAAGGTTTTTAATGGTCCTTCCCCTTCAACTTCTTATAGTGTAGTTGGCTAGAGATGTCTGATACCTGGCTGCATTCCTGCAGTATGAATTAACTGTACATGCGTACTGACCTTTAGGTGGGGCTAGGAGGGGCCAAGAGACTATAAAACATTTATTGTAGATATGGAACAAAGGGCTCGGCTCCATTGAAGATATCATCAGGGTAAGATGCGTCTTGCTATCATCACCTCTCTTTGAATCATATGAGCGTCAGTCGATTGCCATTTTGGGAGCTGGTCGATTTGATTCTGCTTCCAGCCTCCAGTGGATGTGTCAGGTGGGAAGGCACAGCAGCCTGCTGCTCCCCTAAGAACTTTGCTCTGCTGTGGGGTTTTGCCCAGGATTGCACAACACCCTCTGGTAAGAAGCTTACCATCTTAGGGACTCACAGGGAGTGCCCCTATGTTTTGTGTCTCAATTTTTGATGAACTGAAAACAAGAAATATAAATATGTCTGAAAACCTCAACTTTTGTTTTTCAGGATGTTAAGAGAGATTTATTGATGGACTAGTCACACCACTTTAGCAAGTGATATTGAACTCTTGATCTCTGAGGGGAGCAGACAAACACAGCAATTGTGTCCACAGTATGCCTAAAGCAAGTTTAAGATTTACTATATGAAGATAGACTATAAATACTGTACCACAACCCAACAGAAATAATATATCATGTCCAACTCAAGGGAAATTGGGACTGCAGTTTCATTTTCACCTCATAACTTTATTAACACCTGTAATACATTACATTTACTAAAGTCTCATTTAGATGAGTAGATAATCGTTACGCTTAAAATACTAGCGATTCATCGTGTAATGTGAATGTAGGTAACAACTGAACAATTTTACTAAGAATGCCTGTTTAATGCTTGTGAAATTATTAATGTAAATGTGCATAGTGTGACATTTCGCCAATAGGCACGATGACTAGACCTGTCTGAATGCAGTCAACGATCATCATATAAGGTGCATATATAATTGCATAACATGGACATAACATCACGGGAGATGGGAAAGATCTGCATGGACATGGTCATGTGACCACAGCCCAGAATGGGACAAAGGAGCAATAAAGGTAAAAGAAATACATTACAGAATTACAGCTCCTTTCATGAATGATTATTTTAAAGAATGTTGATGTAAATTCAGTATTAATCCAAATTTGACCGTTCATGTAATTTCTGAAAAAAGAGGCCAAAGTTTGCTTATTTCATATTGATATTTAATCTGCATGAATGCAGCAAAGCAAAAATAAGGAATAGTTTCATACCCACCATCAATGATTATCATTTGCCATCAAATTCTCAGCCATTTTTCAAACTATCAATCATTAGTAGTTTAAAAAATTGGGGTGCATAAACTGACCCATACATTTAACAACAATAATAAATGATGAATGTCCAGTGAAGGTCCAATTCTGAACAACACTTAGGCTAGATACACACATCTCATGATCATTTTTAGCCCATATGTGTAATTTTAAAGTCTGCAGTAAAATATTGAAAAGTCTACATACAGAGCATTTTGTTTTTTGGCATCTGGTACAAAATGTTACAGCATAAAAAGAACACAGCCAAAAATGTCATAGATTGTGCTGGAAAACATGAAAATAATTCTTTGTAGGGTGAAACTGGGTTAAAATGATATTCACTGTGTACTAAAAATGACATGACAACCTTATTCACCTTATACACAACATTTCATTGTATTGTACAGTGACAATAAAGGCATCTTATCTTATTCTGCGGGTCATTACGATTAAGGCAATAACTAATTTATATAGCTATTAAGTCTTACTACTTTTTTGAAAATAAAAACCTTTCAAAAATGTTTTGCTTATTTGCATTGCTATATTGTGACTCCCATAGCTTTTGTATATTTCTATCTACAGAGCTGTGTGAGGGCCTGTTTTTGTGTTCCGTATACGTATTCATTTCAATGGTTCCGCATTAAAAACGGAATGTGTTCCATAAGCATTCCGTTTACGTATTTCCGTTTTTCCGTTCCGTACAAATATAGAGCTTGTCCTATATTTGGCCGTAAATCACGGGTCGTGGCTCCATTAAAGTCAATGGGTCCGCAAAAAAAATGGAATGCATACGGAACACATCCGTATGTCATCCGTTTTTTGCAGATCACTAATTTAGAAATGCTAGGCCCAGCCTACTTTAGCCATGTGTTGTGTGTTTACAAACTTTGTCAAGAGCACATGTGCAGGTGCTGAAACCGGCCCCAGCCTGTCTGCCTTGCAAGATACCAGCATCTCAACATGGATGTTGAAAAGTTGATCTTGCTGATCCAGGAACGTCTCCTGCTTTGGGACACTCGAACAGAGGAATATCACGACCGCATCTGCAAGGAGCAGGCATGGAACCAGGTGACCCGTGACATGTTGCCCAGAGAGTGGGAGAAGGCCAGTTCCTCCAAACGGCGAAAATTAGGTATGAGAACCCATGTTGATGTGTTTTATGTATAAAATGCCTATAATGTAATTGTTACTTGTCAAGCAATGGTGTATATTGGAGTATATTAGAGAAGCAGGTAAATCAGTATCTGTTTATTTTAATGGGCACCATGAGGATGTTGTATACCACTTGTTTTTTCAATGTGAAAGTGCTCAGCACTATATATTGTTTGATTATTCATCAGCCATGGCCACCGGTGTCTCACCTGCTGTAGTAAAACGTCAATTATAACCATGGCCTGCTGCAGTCTGATATATATTTTATGTGTGGACATGCTTAGAGGTATACATTTTGAACTGCTTTATAGCTTCATATTTTGTATCCCTGTAATGTCAAAATATCAAGTCTGAATAATGTTTAAAGGCCTGTTATGATTACCGGGTTACAACAACCCTGCTATCTCGCAGTGGTGGCCATGCTTGCATATTATTCCAAAATGTTCCTCACTCTCTGTTGGCTGGGATCACTGAAGCTGGGTTAGTTCATCTTTTTTTTTCTGTACTGGTCAAGCGCAGTCCATGTGGATGGATTAGATAGTATTTGCAACAATAGAAACAAGAAGTTTGTGAAGTGATGTGAACATAAGGTTATTCAGCCTAGGAAGATAGAAAATCTCCTGTATATGGTATACAAAATTAAGTATTTGCTGGTTTTAATGTAGTAGTAACCATATTTGGTGATGTGATTTTATACGTGAGATGACATTTTTTAAGTTAGAATTGTTGTTATGTTATATTTCTACAGTCCAACGCTTAAAGACTCGCTGGCAGTCGTGCTGGGATCAGTTCCATCGGGAATAATTCCAGGCCATGGGGAAAAGTGGCGATGGAGGCGTCCGAAAGAAGCCCTATATTTATACCCGGGAGTTGGGTTTCTTAAAACCAGTGCTGGACCTTAGGCCGTGAGTATGAAATGTATAGATTATTTTTAATGTTATCTTAGAAATGTCCCCAAATATATTTGTAGTGGCTTTTTTTTTGGTAAAATAGTTCTCATTTTACCAGTAATGTTTTATAGCCTAGTATACAACTAGGGCTGGAGTGCACAAGCCAGGTACATGTTGTTATAATATCTTGTGGGAATATACTGGCCTTGTCACCACAATGATCACTAAAGTATTCCGGCTACCATTGTTTGTCCTGATATGACCTGCGCAAATGGCTGACATTATAAACAGGTGAGGATAGCGATAAGGGACAACCATCTCTGCAGGTCTATATTACATAATAAGGATCTCCGAACGCCTTTTCATATTGATTAGCTATCCTGATAATCAATATGTGACACGTCTACTGGACCCATGTCATCCAGTGTGGTTTATGAAATGTGGCTTATATGTTCATACAATGTGTATATATATATACCAATGTTATTTATATTAGTCTCTCATTCCACAGCACCGTTGACAGCCTGGAAGAGCAGACGGGCCATGAGTCGACCACCAGTGAGGAGGAGCGTGTGGCTTCTCCCCAGGATTCCCCTTCTCTGGCCACTGAAGAGCGACAACTATCGCAACAGTTGGATCCGACAGATAGGGAGGAGTCCTCTGCTGTGGAGGTTGGGGCTGAGGTTCATTCGAGCCCCGAACCTTTATTAAGGAGACCAGCACGGCGGAGAAGGGTCGCACCACAGCCTCCCGAACCTGCCTTAAATACTCGAGCCATTGTAGAAAGTCAGGTGCTCGAGTATTTAAGGCAGAGAAAGGCTGAGGGCAAAGAAGAGCGAATGCTCAGTGGCCTAGCTCCACTTATAGAACCATTGTCTGCCGAAAAGCAAGACATTTTTGTTTCGGTAATGGCTACTGTAGCCAACATTTTAAAAAGCCCTATGGACCCAGTGGAGCTAGTGCGGGCCATCCATAATGTCCATTGTCGTGCTTTAACAATAAGCAGTGGCACACCAGCCCAACCTGGGCCCAGTATGTTTTACCAGCAGCCCATCCAACCAACATTCCCAGCCACTATTTTCACAAGAACCAGATTTTGGCCCTCGCCCCCCCTTGTCCTGTACCAAGGATGAGATACCCACCACCCCCTAATATTGCTGAATATTAAGCACTTTTATTTTTTACCTGGGAAATGTTCGTTCTAAATATAAACAAAGAATCCAAAAATCTCTAGCCTTTTATTTGCAAACCATCAACATTTTTACGGTATACAACATTACATGTATTATTTACATCACTACACTCCAAACGTCATACACATCTTTTTATTGGTGAATCATTACAACTCGGACTGGCAATATACGTAAAGTCAACGCTGCTCAACCTTCCGCCATCCAACTGTATAAAAATGACAACTCCAAGCATGCCCTAAGAGCTCTAGAATATCAACCCAGACTGGGAATTGTTGTTTGTATACAGTTGCAGGGACACAGGATGGCCAGACCAGCTTAACCAAAAAAAAACATATTCAACATCTATTCGAAACATGTTGTATGTGCTTGAATAATCTCCGAATCCGGGACCTTGGACAGCATCTTGAAGTCTTCTGCATGCCTATGGAAAAAGTTTGGAATAAGTATTGCAACATATGGGTGTGTATGCAATCATAACATAGGTCCGATTTAGTTATGGTTTTTACGAGGTATTAGAGGGTTGTTGTAGACAATCAAATATAAGATTTCTGTATTCATGAAAATGGCCTAATTTACCAATTTCGACTACACTAATGTTATTTGACAATTCATACAATATAACCCCAGCCCACAAGCCCACGTCAAGGGTCCTCTTTGTCTTGTGAGTCCCTACACTATCAACATATAACCCCACCACCGAAAATAAAGTTATTAGGATTACCAGAGTCCAGATTAATTTACACTCTGCCATGAACTACGCCCATCTGCCACGGCACTGCTCCCTCAGGACTTGAAAACTATTCTTCATAGAGGGCCCGAACTGCAAGGGCTGCAGTTCCAGGTCGTCCGTGAAGGGTCTGGTCCAATCCTCCTGATGAAGTAGATGTACCAGATTCCAATTCATCAACTTCTGAGGGACCATCATTAATCCTGACAAAGTTATGCAGGATCACACACGCTTGAATAACATACACTCAACATACCGACGAGCTCTACTCAGCCGATAGTTGAAGATACGTCTGCTGTCATCCAGGTGGCGTCTGGGGAAGGGTCGCATGACATGTGGTGCCAAAGCAAACCCTTCATCAGCCACAATTACAAGTGGAGCCGGTGGTCCCGCAGAACCTGGCAGCAATCTGGGCTCTGGTAGGGCAAGCTGGTTGGCTTGAAGTCTCTCACACATTCTGGAAGCACTGAAAAGGCGCGCATCTGCAGTGCTCCCATATGCCCCAATATCCACAATTATAAACTTGTAATTACTGTCAGCCAAGGCCATTAGCACAACAGAGAAATACTGTTTAGAAAAATGTAGTACAGGGACCCTGAGTGAGGCGGCTTCTTAACACGAATGTATTTGCCATCCAGTGCCCCAATGCAGTTTGGAAACTGCGCATCACCATAAAAACCCTCAGCAATTCGGATCCAATCCTCAGCCTTGGGCACTGGCATCACCGCTTCCCAGAGTCACTGCCAAATCACATCACATGTTTGACGAACTATCATAGAAATCGTCGAGACTCCCAGCAGGAACTCAAAATGCAGACATACAAATGAATTCCCTGTTGCCAAAAATCTTAAAAAAAATTAAAAAAAGATAGAAAGATTATATACTATAACAACCACCATTTACAGCTAATCTAACCAAAGAAGAGGTTGGTCACCCGCTCTATAAATATGTATAGGTGCTCGACGTCTAGCTTGAATCACCCAGTCAGATAAAATGGAAAATAGAAAAATAGAAAAAAAGTAGTGTAGACGTGCACTCTATATCTACATGTGTGTGTCTCCTGATATAGAGTGCCCGTCTACACTACTATTTCTATATTTTCCATTTTACACTTTGGCGCGACACTATGACACATATAACAACATGATAACATTAATAACATGTAATACTATGCACATTCTATAACATAAACTATGCATACCTCAACGTAACGATGAGCCGTTCCTCTGGAGAAATGCAGCGCCTCATATTTGTGTCCTGGTAGGTGAGGCCAGGGCGCAGAGTCGCTAACAACAAGTCAAAGCTGTTCACAGACATACAACAATACCGATGAAATTTATCAGGATGCTGTCGCAGATCCATGTACAGCGCGTGGAAATGACTCTTCCTGTGCCGCTGAGAGACAATAGGGTGAACCCACTGCCTCCTCCTCCTCGGTTCCACGTTCTGCATAGTTGGCTGCGGCTCGAAGTCCCGAGAAAGCAGCCAGCACAAGAGAACCAGTTCCTCCTCAGCCATGATACAGCAGAAAATTGTAGCCAGAAACCAATGTCTGCCAAACACAGGATTCCAAATACGCTCTCAATGCTGAAACAAGCTGATGAAAATGGAGTCACAACTATCACATGACCAAGTTAAATAGGGGGAGTGAAAAAAGGATGTGGCCTAAACTTATGATGTCAAACCTTTTATATTCCGTTTCTGATCCGCAAAAAACGGATTGTAAACTGAAATCCTATGGCTATTTTTTGCGGACATATGGAACGGAAACGGAAACACAACAGAACTCAAAATGGAACAACGGATCCGTGAAAAACGGACCGCAAAAAACTATAAAAGCCATACGTTCGTGTGAACTAGGCCTTACAAAAGTAAATTCCAGCGTTGAGTACAAACTTAATTAACTGCTTTATTACCAGAAAATTTTCAGTGGAATTGCACTGACCTGTTACCTTCGTTCTCCATGTCACTATGACTACAGTGCTACCACATTTATATAGTTAAAAAAATTTTAATTGTTATCAGTATATTCTGACCCCCAACACTTTTTTTATACTGTAATTACATATATGGAGTCGTATGAGGGCTCATTTTTTGTGGAGTGATCTGTAGTTTTTATTGATACCATTATGGAGTGTGTATGGCTTTTGATCACATTTTAATACATTTTTTGGGGGGAGGTGAAGCAACATAAAATGGCGAATCGGCTGTTTAGATTTTTTTTCTATTACGGAGTTTACCGTATGGGACAAAGACAGTTCTATTTTATTGTATGGGAGTTTTGGGACACGGCAGTGCAAATGATCTTTATTTTTTTTTACGGAGAAAGGGGAGGATTTGAATTTTGTAATTTTTTAAATATTTATAAAAACTTTTTTACCTATTTTAATCTTTGAGTCACCTTAGGGAACTTGAATATGTGATCTTCAGACTGCTTTTCCTATACACTGCAATTAATTACTATTGCAGTGTATGGAAGATTTGTTATGCTCTGATAGAGCCCTGCCACCTGCAGGCCTCCATAAGAACTACTAGTGTCTTAGTCTCAGATTCGTCAGAGATACCAAGGTTATTACAGAGAAGGAACAGCTTCCCAGACCTCCATGTGGGGAATCTGTAGTCACAATTGACCATGGCATCTGAGCATTTGAATGTGTATGATCGGCATTATCACCAATCACTAACATTGTTTCCGGGTGTCTGCTGTATTAAATAGCAACAGCCCAGTGGCTATGGCATCCTCTCCGCTCCGGAGTTGGCGTCATCTTTAAGGACCCAATTGGCGACGTATATATTTGCACAGCAGCAGAGATGTGGTTAAAAAGGACTTGTGTCACCTCTACTGACATGACTGTTTTTGTAACTACTTGCATTTCTCACATTATAACTATTCTGGTGCATACTTTGATATTACTATTCGATGTGCTTCCTACTAGATATTTAAGAATGAATTGACAGCCGTCTACAATAAAGGTAAACTGGGAGTTGTGGGTATGTGACCCTGCATAGTCTATAGAGCAAGCAGGTTGAATATTTACTTCAAACCTGAACATTCCAAATCATAGGTTTATTTTCATATCTGGTTAAAAAATCTATTTTAATATTACTACTATATTTTACTAACAACATTTCTGGGGCATTGACCTCAAAAGTACATCCTTTGCTGTCTATTGCTTGTACAAGTCCCAGCTGGCAGGAACGATAATTAAATATAATTTTTTTAAATCATTTTTCTTGTGTGGGAATAAGTTCTAAGAATGTGTAGGGGAATACTTCCCTGTCAAATCATAGAAAAATAATGCACTAAATAATAATATATGTTCATGTGTCCTAAATACATGACACGAGACAATAGATTTTGTGTCATTTACAGATATATTTTATGCTCACCCAGTGTATAAAGTTGTAGTACAGAAGCCAGAAAGCTGGAGCTCATTATATTCTCAAATATAAAATCCTTTCAAGATGTTTAGTAGCTAATTTTCATTGCCTTTTTGTCATTGTAACTCTTGTTAGATTTATGCAGCGCTATTAATAAACTAAAGGTTTAATATTTATAATCCTATTATTTCATAATCCTATTAGTGTAACATTTGGACGATTTAAATATATTTCCACCTTAATCTCTGTTTGATCTTACATACTTCCCTTCAACATTGACTTTTAGCTGACCCACCAAATATTTTGTCCTTTTAAAGCTCAAACTAGAAAGCGTTATTTTTTTCTATTTGGTTTAATGGTATTAATACCAGTGTATGAATGTGAATGGATGTTGGGGAAATACACCAGATGTCCAGCACTAGGTTCTATCATTTGTCTCTTATCCCTTATGTAATATGGCCAGGGTTAGACATATCACAGTCTTTGGCAACCTGGGCATCTGTACAGTGGCCCATTAGGAAAATATGTTCACCATAATCTTATAAAAAAACACCAGTTCTTCATTACTTGCAAAGGATTACAATCCAGAAGAGATATTAGTACTTCATTAAAGTAGTGCTGCGGCCTTCTCGCAGCTTAGTCTAGGCCTGTAATGACAAATTTCTAGCACTCCAGCTGTGGTAAAACTACAACTCCCAAGATGCACACTTGCTTGGCTTTTCTGAGAACTCTATAAAAATGAATGGAGGATACTGGGAGGATAGGTCATCAGTAGAAAAATCTCTAAAAATCCCTTTCAAAAACTTACTGGAAAGGAGCTCTATGGTGAAAGAAGCCCACTTAATTTTATTTTCTTGTCTATGACCTTCTTTGAATATAGCTATATACATTGTAGTACAAGAGGTGATGGTGAAGCTTGTGCTCCACATGAAACAGAAGGGGCATGTTCTAGCTATTCTCCTTTGGCCCATGTGTTAAGACACAGCTGCACCAAACTGAATCTGTGCTCCAAGGGAAGAAATGCCCAGCTCTAACTGATGGATTTCACAGATTTTGTCCAATCACATCATTCCCTTAGTAATGGCTAACAGAAAAAATATGCACTAGGGCAATTAAATAAAAAATAAACCTATCAATAAGATTTTGCAGTCGGGGAGATAAACAGTGTTATACACATGTACACAACCATATCAATTTTGGGGCCCGCAAATCACAGTTCTTCAAAATACAGATATCATTTGTGGCATGCAGCACTTTTCTCAATCACTTCAAAACTAGTTATGTGCATGTAGCCTGAGGCCTCATGCACACGAATGTATGTATTTTTTGGTCCGCAAAATGCAGATACGCAAATTACAGATGATGTCCGTGTGATGTTGCATCCGTGATATCTATCATGCATAACAATCCGTTCTATAAA
Organism: Bufo bufo; assembly: GCF_905171765.1. Lineage (NCBI taxonomy): Eukaryota > Metazoa > Chordata > Amphibia > Anura > Bufonidae > Bufo > Bufo bufo. The sequence continues at coordinate 139,210,878 of NC_053390.1, read as the reverse complement.
AATATCACGTGACCTATCCAGTCAGGTGAATGCTGTAAAAATAAAATTAAAAAAGTGTCATAAAACCCACTAATACACGGCAAACAGGGTTTTAGAATATATCACTGCACCGCTGAATGGCAATTAGGCCCTAATTTTTTTCAACTTTTACACAACACAAAAGTTTTTTCAACAGATAAGTGCAACGCTGAATGGCGAATACATTTTTATTTCGCCACTAATACACGGAAAACAGGGCTTTAGAGTATATCACTGCACCGCTGAATGGCAATTAGGCCCTAATATTTTTTCTACTTTCACACAACACAAAAGGCTTTTCAACAGATAAGTGCAACGCTGAACGGGGAATATATATTTATTTTGCCACTAATGCACAGCAAACAGGGCTTTAGAATATATCACTGCACCGCAAAAGGGCAAATAAGAAGTATTCTAGAAATATTTCCTTGTAATAAACCCTGTTAATGGCTGTATCAAACAGCACTTGCACCCCAATAACAAGAACGGTTTGCTGGAATTACAGAGCTATATAATGGCAATTTAGATCCCCAGTCAGTGCACCAAGGTGTAATAGGATTGTTCCTATTACCCAGTTTGTAACCTCCCCTACTGAACCCTGTTCTACACGAATGCTGTGGAACGACTCCTCCCTATCCTTTTCCTGCATTTATAAATTGTTTTTTCACCACACGGCTGGCTGCTGATTGGCTGCATGCATGGCATTATGGGTTATCCTGCCTTCAAAGAGTTCCTTTCTCCATGTCCTACACGTGCAGCAGCCATTTTACCAAAAAACACGATTCGTTACCACGAAGCGTGAAGAAATTCGGATAGAATTCCTCTTCGTCAGTTTCGATTCGGTCATCTCTACAAGATTTCGCACTGGATATTTAATCAAGATGTCCGCGGCGGACTACTTGCAAGCAAATGGATATGGTGAGTATTTTTTATATTTTTTTTTCCAATGATCATCTCAGATCCCGCGATTAGAGATGAACGTCACAAAGCAAATTTATTTTTGAAATTTGGTGAAGCAAACTAATAGAAGTTTTGAGAACTTTGCTCATCTCTAACCATGACACCTGAAATCTATAGGTTTTCAAACATTATAGGTTCACATTTTAGCAAAGAAAACTTCTGCAATGTGATCAATTTGTTTGTTTCTGCATCAGTGGCACAATGATTAGCTTCCCGCTGCACTGTTTTACCAAATCCATTGTTTTTTTTTAATATTACAAATGATATTTTAAGAATATTAAGTCATTACTGTCTATTTACACTCATATCTAATTTTCTGCTTCATGGGCATCCACATGGCAACAGAAATAAGATAGAGATGTGGAGGAATTAAGTCATTTTTAATTTAATTTTTTTTATCTCATGCAGTATCTGTTTAGGAGATATTTAATAAAGCTGTGAATAAACCAACCAATTACACAACTGTTTTAGCAATTGTACTTCTCTTTTTTCTATTTAATCATTAGTATTCTATTTTCTGTGGAAAGCATTAATGTATTATTAATCGTTGTAGTAAACACGAAACGTTCCTAAGTCTGTACTCAATCTTTGCAATGAAGACTCACCTCCAGAAAGATGGCCTTAAGGTAGGGGCCTGGGCTAGCCTAGATGGCGGAGGTTGTTCAGTTATAAATCTTCAATATATATAAATGAGTAATATGAATAAATGAGGCTGGCAGAGGGGCAGAGGCTGGCTGCCGCTGCTGCTGGCGGCGGAGGGGCTGTGGCTGGCTGCTGCTGCTGGGTGCATTGGGGCCGAGGCTGTGGCAGAGGGGCCAAGGCTGGCACTGCTGATGGCGGCGGAAAGGGCCGAGGTTGGTTGCGGAGGGCAGAGTTCTAGTAAAAATGATTGAAACGTTCTGAATTCTGTACTAAATCTCTGCAACGGAGACTGACCCCAGGAAGAGATGGCCGGAAGGTAGGGGCCTAGGCTAGCCTAGTTGGCAGAGGTTGTTTAGTTATAAATCTGCAATATATATATAATAAAGTAATATAAATAAATGAGGTTGGCGAAGGCAAAAGAAAAAAAAAAAGAAAAAGAAATGTAAAAAAATGTATTATAAATCTTTTAAAGAAAAATGCTTTAAATACACTGGAATAGATGTAAAGGATCTTGCTAGGTAGAGCAATAGCCACAGACATTTAGAATTTTGAGGGTACAGATTTAGCAATGGCTTTTAAAAAATAGTCCTCTCATGTGACCACTAGTAATGGACGAACATTGGCAGGGACAATTCGCGAACGCGATCGTGCAAACGCAATCAAATGTTCGCGAATGGCAGACGAACCCAAAAAAACCTTCAGGTCATATTTGCAGCCACCAAATACTTACTAGAAGTGCACAAATCGTCCCACAGCATGGACAGGGGGATAAATGGCAACAATTCCCACAAAAAAATTATTTTAATCAGGGACCATTTTTATGCGTCTTAAAGAGAAACTCTCAAAAATGTGCCCTGCTGGAGCCTAGAAAATTTTTACTGCAGGCCAGTGGAGTACAGGCCCCAAACATTAAGCATTCCCCGGACAGGAAACATCAAGTGATTATGTGGCTGAAGGTATATTAGACGGTCATTGGATATCAATTTTATTGCAGGCCAGTGGACTACAGGCCCCAAAAATTATTCATTCATCGTACAGAAAAGAACAATTGATAATGTGGCTGGAGGTACATTAGGCAGCCACTGTATAACAATTTTACTGTTGGCCAGTTAGATTACAGGCCCTAAAAATGATTATTTTACCGCACAGAAAACATCAAGTGATTATGTGGCTGGAGGTATATTAGACAGTCATTGGATATCAATTTTACTGCAGGCCAGTACAAATACATTATAACAAAATAATAACAAAGACAGGTACACTCTGCGGTCTTACTAAACCCTCAAACTGATTTTAAAATTGAGAGATTAGCCAACATGTCCTACGGTGCAGGACATGTCTGAGCCCGAGCACCGCGCCAAGGTTTCTCAAGTAGCTCGGGGACCTAACACTCACCTACCTGTGCCATATGGGCAATACCAGGAGCCAGTGGGCAAATTACACGCCATTCTTTTCAGTTTGTATATATAGAGATGCCTGGAGGTGTATAAACTCCAATTTAAATGTGCCTGCTTTCCATCTACAGGCTACATTTAGGTGCACCTGTGAGGCCTGGGCCATATCAGCCAGTCTTGAGTGGGACTTGCAGACTCCTCCCTCCTTCCATTGCTAGCATGGTTACATGCTGGAGGTAACTGGTGAGTTGTTTGTGAGTCGGCCTCATGCTCCTGTAATTTGCCCACTGGCTCCTGGTATTGCCCATATGGCACAGGTAGGTGGGTGTTAGGTCCCCGAGCTACTTGAGAAACCTTGGCGCGGTGCTCGGGCTCAGACATGCGTAGGACATGTTGGGTAATCTCTAAATTTTAAAATCAGTTTGAGGGTTTAGTAAGACCGCAGAGTGTACCGGTCTTTGTTATTATTTTGTTATATTGCTATATTGATTATCACATCCACATAATTGCTATCTTGTGTAGGATGTCTATTGACACTATATATATGCACAACTGCATGTGGGTTTGAGCACTTCCTGCTTGTTTAATACCACGCCATTCTTTTCAGTTTGTACAGTACAAATACATCTCAAATACATATGTTTAAAGGAACTAACAATATAAAATTGGATTAAAAACATGGCTAACAATATCCCCCCTCTTGAATAAACCCCAAATGATAATAGGTGAAATGAAATTCAATAACACGTGGTCGTCACAGGTGTTGAATTCCTCCGAGGCCCCAACAGTTAGACATTCACCGAACAGAAAAGATCAAGTGATTATGTGGCTGGAGGTATATTAGACGTTCATTGAATATCAATTTTACTGCAGGCCAGTAGAAATACATATCAAATACAGTGGGGGAAATAATTATTTGACCCCTCACTGATTTTGTAAGTTTGTCCAATGACAAAGAAATGAAAAGTCTCAGAACAGTATCATTTCAATGGTAGGTTTATTGTAACAGTGGCAGATAGCACATCAAAAGGAAAATCGAAAAAATAACTTTAAATAAAAGATAGCAACTGATTTGCATTTCATTGAGTGAAATAAGTTTTTAGAACCCCTACCAACCATTAAGAGTTCTGGCTCCCACAGAGTGGTTAGACACTTCTACTCAATTAGTCACCCTCATTAAGGACACCTGTCTTAACTAGTCACCTGTATAAAAGACACCTGTCCACAGAATCAATCAATCAAGCAGACTCCAAACTCTCCAACATGGGAAAGACCAAAGAGCTGTCCAAGGATGTCAGAGACAAAATTGTAGACCTGCACAAGGCTGGAATGGGCTACAAAACCATTAGCAAGAAGCTGGGAGAGAAGGTGACAACTGTTGGTGCGATTGTTCGAAAATGGAAGGAGCACAAAATGACCATCAATCGACCTCGCTCTGGGGCTCCACGCAAGATCTCACCTCGTGGGGTGTCAATGGTTCTGAGAAAGGTGAAAAAGCATCCTAGAACTACACGGGAGGAGTTAGTTAATGACCTCAAATTAGCAGGGACCACAGTCACCAAGAAAACCATTGGAAACACATTACACCGCAATGGATTAAAATCCTGCAGGGCTCGCAAGGTCCCCCTGCTCAGGAAGGCACATGTGCAGGCCCGTCTGAAGTTTGCCAATGAACACCTGAATGATTCAGAGAGTGACTGGGAGAAGGTGCTGTGGTCTGATGAGACCAAAATAGAGCTCTTTGGCATTAACTCAACTCGCTGTGTTTGGAGGAAGAAAAATGCTGCCTATGACACCCAAAACACCGTCCCCACCGTCAAGCATGGGGGTGGAAACATTTTGCTTTGGGGGTGTTTTTCTGCTAAGGGCACAGGACAACTTATTCGCATAAACGGGAAAATGGACGGAGCCATGTATCGTGAAATCCTGAGCGACAACCTCCTTCCCTCTGCCAGGAAACTGAAAATGGGTCGTGGATGGGTGTTCCAGCACGACAATGACCCAAAACATACAGCAAAGGCAACAAAGGAGTGGCTCAAGAAGAAGCACATTAAGGTCATGGAGTGGCCTAGTCAGTCTCCGGACCTTAATCCAATCGAAAACCTATGGAGGGAGCTCAAGCTCAGAGTTGCACAGAGACAGCCTCGAAACCTTAGGGATTTAGAGATGATCTGCAAAGAGGAGTGGACCAACATTCCTCCTAAAATGTGCGCAAACTTGGTCATCAATTACAAGAAACGTTTGACCTCTGTGCTTGCAAACAAGGGTTTTTCCACCAAGTATTAAGTCTTTTTTTGTTAGAGGGTTCAAATACTTATTTCACTCAATGAAATGCAAATCAGTTGCTATCTTTTATTTAAAGTTATTTTTTCGATTTTCCTTTTGATGTGCTATCTGCCACTGTTACAATAAACCTACCATTGAAATGATACTGTTCTGAGACTTTTCATTTCTTTGTCATTGGACAAACTTACAAAATCAGTGAGGGGTCAAATAATTATTTCCCCCACTGTACATAGGCTGAGGGGAAGGGGTGGCTCAACTAGTATGGCAATATGTGAGGTGCTCTGGGTCTAATCTGACTCACCAAGTCAGAAGGAGTATAATGCAAGTGAAAGTATAGACTGGCAATCAAATATATAAAAAAAAATAGGATTTTAACCCCTTAAGGACTCAGCCCTATTTCACCTTAAGGACTTGGCCATTTTTTGCAAATCTGACCAGTGTCACATTAAGTGCTGATAACTTTAAAACGCTTTGACTTATCCAGGCCATTCTGAGATTTTTTTTCATCACATATTGTACTTCATGACACTGGTAAAATTAAGTCCAAAATTATTATTTTTTTGCATAAAAAAATACCTAATTTACCAAAAATTTGGAAAAATTAGCAAATTTCAAAGTTTCAGTTTCTCTACCTCTGTAATACATAGTAATACCCCCATAAATTGTGATGACTTTACATTTCCCATATGTCTACTTCATGTTTGAATTATTTTGGGAATGATATTTTATTTTTTGGGGATGTTACAAGGCTTAGACGTTTAGAAGCAAATCTTGAAATTTTTCAGAAATTTACAAAAACCCAATTTTTAGGGACCACTACAGCTCTGAAGTCACTTTGCGAGGCTTACATAATAGAAACCACCCAAAAATGACCCCATTCTATAAACTACACCCCTCAAGGTATTCAAAACTGATTTTACAAACTTCGTTAACCCTTTAGGTGTTGCACAAGAGTTATTGGCAAATGGGGATGAAATTTGAGAATTTCATTTTTTTGCCTAATTTTCCATTTGAACCCATTTTTTCCACTAACAAAGCAAGGGTTAACAGCCAAACAAGACTGTATCTTTATTGCCCTGACTCTGCTGTTTACAGAAACACCCCATATGTGGCCGTAAACTACTGTACGGCCACACAGTGGGGCGTAGAGTGAAAGGTGCGCCGTTTGGTTTTTGGAAGGCAGATTTTGCTGGACTGGTTTATTTACAACATGTCCCATTTGAAGCCCCCTGATGCACCCCTAGAGTAGAAACTCCATAAAAGTGACCCCATCTAAGAAACTACACCCCTCAAGGTATTCAAAACTGATTTTACAAACTTTGTTAACCCTTTAGGTGTTGCACAATATTTAATGGAAAATAGAGATACCATTTCAAAATTTCACTTTTTGGCAGATTTTCCATTTTAATATATTTTTTCCAGTTACAAAGCAAAGGTTAACAGCCAAACAAAACTCATTATTTATGGACCTGATTCTGTAGTTTACAGAAACACCCCATATGTGGTCGTAAACTGCTGTGCGGGTTTTTGGAAGGCAGATTTTGCTGGACTGGTTTTTTTGACACCATGTCCCATTTGAAGCCCCCCTGATGCACCCCTAGAGTAGAAACTCCAAAAAAGTGACTCCATTTTAGAAACTACGGGATAGGGTGGCAGTTTTGTTGGTACTAGTTTAGGGTACATATGATTTTTGGTTGCTCTATATTACACTTTTTGTGCGTCAAGGTAACAAGAAATAGCTTTTTGGCACCATTTTTTTTTATTATTATTTACACCATTCATCTGACAGGTAGAGCATGTGGTAGTTTTATACAGAAGGTTGTCACGTACACGGCGATACCTAATATGTATACAATTTTTTTTATTTATGTAACTTTTACACAATGATTTCATTTTTGAAACAAAAAAAATCATGTTTTAGTGTTTCCATAGTCTAAGAGCCATAGTTTTTTCAGTTTTTGGGCGATTATCTTGGTTAGGATATGATTTTTGCGGGATGAGATGACGGTTTGATTCTTACAATTTTGGCGTACATGCGACTTTTTTGATCACTTTTATTACCTTTTTTGGGAAGTAAGGTGGGCAAAATTTCAATTTCATCATAGTTTTTTATTTTTTATTTTTATGGCGTTCACCGTTCAGGTAAAGTAACATGACCGTTTTATAGATCAGGTCGTTACGGACGCGGCGATACCAAACATGTGCAGGGAATTTTATTTTTTCATTTTTAATCAGTGATAAATGTGTTATTTGATTTTTACTTTTTTTCACTTTTTTTACTTTTTTTTTTGACCCAGACCCACTTGGTTCTTGAAGATCCAGTGGGTCTTATGTCTGTATAATACAGTACAGTACATCATATAGTGTTTTGTACTGTATTTTACTTACACTTTGTCTGAACAGATCTATGCCTTTAGCACAGATCTGTTCAGCACCATGGACAGCAGGATGCCTGAGAAGGCGTCCTGTTGCCATGGGAACCTTCCCCATCTGCTCAGTTGTGGCCACAACTGCGCAGACGGGAAAGGGTAAGGAGGGGGGCTGTCTGGGGGCTGTCTGGGGGCTCTCTCCCTCTCCATCGGGCTGCTGCAAAGAACAGCAGCCCCCCGATGGGAGAGGGAGGGAGCCCCCTGAGCTGTTAACCTTTTCCATACCGCGGTACAGTACGGACCGCGGTATGGAAAGGGTTAAACGGCTGACATCGCATCACAGATCTCAGCCGTTTATACCAGGGTGTCAGGAATGTGCTGACACCCTGGTATACCCACTGTACACCAACGATTATTCAAGGGGAGGCGGGAGATTGCGATTCCGCCTGCCGCACCGCACAGCCCGCAACACCCCCCCTGCACCTCCCACTGGGATAAAATCATTCAGTGGTGCAGGGGGGGTGAAACATATTTACTTTAGGAATACAAAAGTTTCTGATCCCTGCGGTCAGGGACCGCGGGGATCAGAAACTACAGAAAGCGCAGCAAACCGCAGGTCTGAATTGACCTGCGGTTTGTTGCGATTGCCGACATGGGGGAGGGGTCACGGGACTCCCCCGCGCATTTAGCCGAGGTGCCTGCTCAATGATTTGAGCAGGCACCTTGTTCCAATCACAGCCGGCTGGGCGGCAGTGATCGGAACAACACATGACGTACCGGTACGTCATGGGTCGTAAGGACTCGGGAAACATGCCGTACCGGTACGTCATGCGTCCCTAAGGGGTTAATACTAAAGGGGGTAGGTGCAATGTGCAAATATAAATTGGTATGGCAGAGTAAAAACAAGATAAAAAGCAAAATATAAAAAGCAGACCCTGTGGGGTAGCTAATGAGATATAGCTGGCAATAATAGGTATAAATAGTGTAAGTGGTCATTCCAACAATGATTTTCATCGACCACAGGGTTAGGGCCAAACATTGCTTTTATTTGGCATCTCAGCAAAACCAAAACAAACAATACAAATAAAACACCTGCCCGGCTGGGCTCTATCTAAACATGAGGACTCCCTACCTCACTGAAAGCCCCGTTCACACACGGGAAGAACATGCGGCTTTTCCCAGCCTAACAATCCAGCACTTCCAGGCTGTAACAAAGTCCAGTACCTTTTGGGGGATTGTGGCCCAGAAGTCCTCCTGACTCTGGCCTAGCGACCGTCGATTCCAAGACCTCGCAGAGTCCCCCAAAGTTCAGGCTAACACCTAGCCCTGTGGCCCCTCAGCCAGCTCGGCTGAGCCCACCTGTACAGAACCTTCCCAGCCCTCTGCTGCACACAGACTCTTCCTCCTCCTAACAGTCTGGACTGGGCTCTTATCCCAGACTGATTGTTCCACCTGGTGCGGCCTCTGACCTGCTGATTGACAGCGAAGAAATGGAAACTCCTGCCATATCTCTCCCCTAGCAGCCGTGAGGCCTGTCACTGCCTCACAATAGGTATAAGGTAAAAGTCACAAGGTGTCACTATTTGCTGTAGTGAGTATGTGGTAACTTTGTTGCAGTATATATAAAAAATGGTATAGCAAAAGTTCGGATGATACAAAAAATCGGATGATAAAAAATCAGATGGTACAGAAAATCAGGTGGGACCTGGGTGGCGTTTCACCCGATTTGGAAGTACTGGCCCATATTACCTTACTCGATGTCTGCTGTACGTCTTGCTTGTTCCCGGTCTCCTCCTTGCAAATGCTGTGGCGGATGTTGGAGTGAGTGTGCGTTTTGCAGGTTCATGAGATTTTGATTGATGTCCTGTAGGCAATAGAAAAAGTGACAGAATACTGGAGAGGGTGCGACTACATTAAACAAATGTCCCACTCAGAGTCCAAATACATATTTGAATTCAACACACTCCTACCAGGAGGCCTCAACTCGGAATATGAACTCTACGGCTTCCTCTAGACCCCCTTGGGCTGGGTGCCCCTGGTTGATGGCGGATAGAGGTCCGGCTGTTTTACCAGAACCTCTATCCCCCCTCGAACTCGGGCCCCCATCCCTAAACCACCATTTCCAAGCAACCACCTGCCCTCAATTTTGTTATAAATAATTGTTACTTCTTCATAAAGAGATGACAAGTAACACTTATGAGGGGGTACCCCCTACAACATTGCAGTGTATAACACTAGATAGCACTCACCCTCGACTGACCCACCACTCAGTCATGTCAGACACAAATGGATCTATTTACAAGAGACCAACACCACTCCCTATGCTTTTGGACCCAATATAGTATTTTACCCACAGTCATGGGACCCCTTCAGGTGATTTAACCACAAAAAACACAAAAACATAAAAAATACAAAAAATTTGAATTCTAAATAAAACGCTAAAAGAAATTCCACACAAACGCACTGTGTGCACAAACTAAGTCATAAAATTGGTAAATGCATTTCCCTGCTACCAATAACATACAAGACTTACTAAGACATCGATACATCACTAGAAACATCTTTGACTTTTATATACAGTCAGGTCCATAAATATTGGGACATCGACAGAATTCTACCATTTTTGGCTCTATACACCACCACAATCGATTTGAAATGAAACGAACAAGATGTCCTTTAACTGCAGACTGTCAGCTTTAATTTGAGGGTATTTACATCCAAATCAGGTGAACGGTGTAGGAATTACAACAGTTTGCATATGTGCCTCCCACTTGTTACGGGACCAAAAGTAATGGGACATAATAAAAATCATAAATCAAACTTTCACTTTTTAATACTTGGTTGCAAATCCTTTGCAGTCAATTACAGCCTGAAGTCTGGAACGCATAGACATCACCAGACGCTGGGTTTCATCCCTGTGATTCTCTGCCAGGCCTCTACTGCAACTGTCTTTAGTTCCTGCTTGTTCTTGGGCCATTTTCCCTTCAGTTTTGTCTTCAGCAAGTGAAATGCATGCTCAATCGGATTCAGGTCAGATGATTGACTTGGCCATTGCATAACATTCCACTTCTTTCCCTTAAAAAACTCTTTGGTTGCTTTTGCAGTATGCTTTGGGTCATTGTCCATCTGTACTGTGAAGCGCCGTCCAATGAGTTCTGAAGCATTTGGCTGAATATAAGCAGATAATATTGCCCGAAAGACTTCAGAATTCATCCTGCTGACTTTGTCAGCAGTCACATCATCAATAAATACAAGAGAACCAGTTCCATTGGCAGCCGTACATGCCCACGCCATGACACTACCACCACCATGCTTCACTGATGAGGTGGTATGCTTAGGATCATGAGCAGTTCCTTTCCTTCTCCATACTCTTCTCTTCCCATCACTCTGGTACAAGTTGATCTTGGTCTCATTTGTCCATAGGATGTTGTTCCAGAACTGTGAAGGCTTTTTTAGATGTCGTTTGGCAAACTCTAATCTGGCCTTCCTGTTTTTGAGGCTCACCAATGGTTTACATCTTGCGGTGAACCCTCTGTATTCACTCTGGTGAAGTCTTCTCTTGATTGTTGACTTTGACACACATACACCTACCTCCTGGAGAGTGTTCTTGATCTGGCCAACTGTTGTGAAGGGTGTTTTCTTCATCAGGGAAAGAATTCTTCGGTCATCCACCACAGTTGTTCTCCGTGGTCTTCTGGGTCTTTTAGTTTTGCTGAGCTCACCAATGCGTTCCTTCTTTTTAAGAAAGTTCCAAACAGTTGTTTTGGCCACGCCTAATGTTTTTGCTATCTCTCTGATGGGTTTGTTTTGTTTTTTCAGCCTAATGATGACTTGCTTCACTGATAGTGACAGCTCTTTGGATCTCATCTTGAGAGTTGACAGCAACAGATTCCAAATGCAAATAGCACACTTGAAATGAACTCTGGACCTTTTATCTGCTCATTGTAATTGGGATAATGAGGGAATAACACACACCTGGCCATGGAACAGCTGAGAAGCTAATTGTCCCATTACTTTTAGTCCCTTAACAAGTGGGAAGCACATATGCAAACTGTTGTAATTCCTACACCGTTCACCTGATTTGGATGTAAATACCCTCAAATTAAAGCTCACAGTCTGCAGGTAAAGCCCATCTTGTTCGATTCATTTCAAATCCATTGTGGTGGTGTATAGTGACAAAAATGTTAGAATTGTGTTGATGTCCCAATATTTATGGATCTGACTGTATATTCTATATTGTTCTCTTTTCTCTCTTTTTTTATATTCCTACATTTCAACCTATACACTTAATCCTCCATACGATATTAACAGCATCCTTTTGGACTGCAATATGTCTATGGGTCATGGAACTTCATTCACTATAATGAACCCCAAAAAAAGAAAAACTTAAAAATCACACTCGAAAAAATCGCATCAAAAATCGCACTAAAAAATCACATTCAAAATAATCACAACATCAAGACTCTCTTAATTAAAGAGAAATATGTTCTTGTATTATGGGACCCTCACCACTATATGAACCCCCAGAATAAAGGAGAAGAAATCACATCCAGAAAAAAAATCGCACCAAAAAATCGCTTTCAAAAACCGCATCCGAAAAAAAAACATTGAAAATAACCGCAATATCAAGACTCACTTGATTAAAGGGAAATCAAAAGGCCATCCCATATTATACTATGCAATCCATTTTCACATGTCCCAAAAAGAAAATTCTCATAATCAATAAAGAGAAAAAGTCGCTCTGAACAAAATCCACCCCGGACTTTGGAAGTTGCCAGGTGTCAGTATAAAAATCCTGGGAGATCTGAACAGATTACCACTGATGAAGAAGTCAGCTCAAGACTTCGAAACGTGTTTGGAAAATCTGTACAGAGATAAACATTCTACATTGCTTCGGAAGCGCTTCCAGCAGAAAAGGTACTCCCAGGAACATCTAACCAATCGTAAAACGCCAGAAGCCCGCGCATTATCAGCGTGCATCCAGCACCTTACACGTGGCACGCCGTCCAGAGGAAGGCCCGCCCGAACCTGCAGAACGCGCACTCACTCCAACATCGGCCACAGCATTTGCAAGGAGGAGACCGGAGACAAACGTACAGCAGACTTCGAGTAAGGTAATACGGGCCAGTACTTCCAAATCGGGTGGGACGCCACCCGATCCTGGCCCCACATTATCTGATTTTCTGTACCATCTGATTTTTTATCATCTGAATTTTTTATCATCCGATTTTTTGTATCATCCGAACTTTTACTATTCAATTTTTTTTTTACCATCCGAACTGCTGTGCCATCTGAACTTCTGTACCACACGAAGACTGCAGTATTGTTCATCATTATTGCACATCTCCCACTGTATGAATCCGCAGGGACAGACCTTTGGCAGTCATTAGATACTGCAACAAAGTTACCACATACTCACTACAGCAAATAGTGACACCTTGTGACTTTTACCTTATACCTATTTATACCTATTATTGCCAGCTATATCTCATTAGCTACCCCACAGGGTCACTCTGCATTTTATATTTTGCTTTTTATCTTGTTTTTACTCTGCCATACCAATTTATATTTGCACATTGCACCTCCCCCCTTTAGTATTAAAATCCTATTTTTCCATATATTTGAGTGCCGGTCTATACTTTCACTTAAATGTCAAATACATATGTTTAAAAGAACAAAAAATATAAAATTGGATTAAAACATGGCTAACAAATTCCCCCCCTCTTGAAAAAAAAAAAACTATGATAATAGGTGAAATTCAGTTAAACAAATTCTTCCAAGATCCATGCCTCATTCATTTTTAGACAGGACACTGGACGAGGGGCAAGCCAAGAGTTCCATGGAAAATTGTGCCAGCTCTGGCCACAGGTCAAGCCTGCACACCCAGTAGTCAAGGGGTTTCTCGCTTCTCAGAGCGTCCACATCTGCCGTCAACCCAATGTAATCGGATACCTGTCGGTCTAGGCATTCCCTGAGGCAGGATCTGGAGGGTGGCTATAGTTGGGTTGGCTTCAAGAATTATCTCATATCCAAAGTGACCAACACATCTTCAAACCGCCCTCTTCTTGCATGCCCGGTAGGATTGGTACCCACAACTGTTTCTCTGTGGGTGAAATTTCCTCTGCCAGCGCCCACAACAGCAGAATGCAGCATCTCTTAAAGCAAGGCCTGGAAATGCTGCATTCTGACAGCCCTCTGTGATGCTGGTAACATGTCGGCCATTTTGTGTTTGTACCGGGGGTCTAAGTATGTTGCCACCCAGTACTGGTCCTTGCCATTTATGCTTTTTATACAGGGATCCCTCATCAAACACTGGAGCATGAAGGCCCCCATTTGCGCTAAATTGGAAGTGGTCGAGCGGCCTGGCTCCTGCTTATCTCTCAGGAGAATTTCGTCCTCGGTCTCCTCCCCCATCCACGGACAACACCACGGATCCCAGAAAAGTTTAAAGCCTGCTCTTCTTGCTCCTCCTCCTCCTCCCCCCCAGGCACCATCCTCCTCTGACTCCTCTCCAGACTTCTGCTGACTTGTCTCAGATGGAGTAGCCCCCCCTGGGAATTATTGCAACTTCCTCATCTTCCTGCTCCTGCTCCTCGATGGCTTGATCAATGACATGACGCAATGCACGTTCCAGAAAGAAGGTGTAAGGTACGATGTCACTGATAGTGCCCTGGCTGCGACTGACCAGTTTGGTGATCTCATCAAATGGCCGCAGAAATCTACATGCGTCGCGCATGAGCAGCCACTGGTGCGTTGAAAAAAAAACAAGCACCCTAGAACCTGTCCTGCCGCAGAGTTCGTACAGGTAGTTGTTCAAGGCATGTTTCTGCTAGAGCAGCATATTAAGTATATACAAGGTGGAGTTCCAGCGCGTCGGGCAGTCACAAATCATACATCTGACTGCCAAGTGGTGTTGCCGCTGAACGTCAGCAAGCCGAGCCATGGCCGTGTAAGATCTTCCAAAATGGCCAGAGATTTTTCCGACCTGCCACAAGACGTCCTGGACCTCAGGGTATTTGGAAATTAATCGCTGCATGACTAAGTTCAGGATGTAAATAAAAGTGACCCCATCTAAGAAACTACACCCCTCAAGGTATTCAAAACTGATTTTACAAACTTTGTTAACCCTTTAGGTGTTGCACAATATTTAATGGAAAATAGAGATACCATTTCAAAATTTCACTTTTTGGCAGATTTTCCATTTTAATATATTTTTTCCAGTTACAAAGCAAAGGTTAACAGCCAAACAAAACTCATTATTTATGGACCTGATTCTGTAGTTTACAGAAACACCCCATATGTGGTCGTAAACTGCTGTGCGGGCACACGGCAGGGCGCAGAAGGAAAGGAAAGCCATACGGTTTTTGGAAGGCAGATTTTGCTGGACTGGTTTTTTTGACACCATGTCCCATTTGAAGCCCCCCTGATGCACCCCTAGAGTAGAAACTCCAAAAAAGTGACTCCATTTTAGAAACTACGGGATAGGGTGGCAGTTTTGTTGGTACTAGTTTAGGGTACATATGATTTTTGGTTGCTCTATATTACACTTTTTGTGCGTCAAGGTAACAAGAAATAGCTTTTTGGCACCATTTTTTTTTATTATTATTTACACCATTCATCTGACAGGTAGAGCATGTGGTAGTTTTATAGAGAAGGTTGTCACGTACACGGCGATACCTAATATGTATACAATTTTTTTTATTTATGTAACTTTTACACAATGATTTCATTTTTGAAACAAAAAAAATCATGTTTTAGTGTTTCCATAGTCTAAGAGCCATAGTTTTTTCAGTTTTTGGGCGATTATCTTGGTTAGGATATGATTTTTGCGGGATGAGATGACGGTTTGATTCTTACAATTTTGGCGTACATGCGACTTTTTTGATCACTTTTATTACCTTTTTTGGGAAGTAAGGTGGGCAAAATTTCAATTTCATCATAGTTTTTTATTTTTTATTTTTATGGCGTTCACCGTTCAGGTAAAGTAACATGACCGTTTTATAGATCAGGTCGTTACGGACGCGGCGATACCAAACATGTGCAGGGAATTTTATTTTTTCATTTTTAATCAGTGATAAATGTGTTATTTGATTTTTACTTTTTTTCACTTTTTTTACTTTTTTTTTTGACCCAGACCCACTTGGTTCTTGAAGATCCAGTGGGTCTTATGTCTGTATAATACAGTACAGTACATCATATAGTGTTTTGTACTGTATTTTACTTACACTTTGTCTGAACAGATCTATGCCTTTAGCACAGATCTGTTCAGCACCATGGACAGCAGGATGCCTGAGAAGGCGTCCTGTTGCCATGGGAACCTTCCCCATCTGCTCAGTTGTGGCCACAACTGCGCAGACGGGAAAGGGTAAGGAGGGGGGCTGTCTGGGGGCTGTCTGGGGGCTCTCTCCCTCTCCATCGGGCTGCTGCAAAGAACAGCAGCCCCCCGATGGGAGAGGGAGGGAGCCCCCTGAGCTGTTAACCTTTTCCATACCGCGGTACAGTACGGACCGCGGTATGGAAAGGGTTAAACGGCTGACATCGCATCACAGATCTCAGCCGTTTATACCAGGGTGTCAGGAATGTGCTGACACCCTGGTATACCCACTGTACACCAACGATTATTCAAGGGGAGGCGGGAGATTGCGATTCCGCCTGCCGCACCGCACAGCCCGCAACACCCCCCCTGCACCTCCCACTGGGATAAAATCATTCAGTGGTGCAGGGGGGGTGAAACATATTTACTTTAGGAATACAAAAGTTTCTGATCCCTGCGGTCAGGGACCGCGGGGATCAGAAACTACAGAAAGCGCAGCAAACCGCAGGTCTGAATTGACCTGCGGTTTGTTGCGATTGCCGACATGGGGGGGGGTCACGGGACTCCCCCGCGCATTTAGCCGAGGTGCCTGCTCAATGATTTGAGCAGGCACCTTGTTCCAATCACAGCCGGCTGGGCGGCAGTGATCGGAACAACACATGACGTACCGGTACGTCATGGGTCGTAAGGACTCGGGAAACATGCCGTACCGGTACGTCATGCGTCCCTAAGGGGTTAATACTAAAGGGGGTAGGTGCAATGTGCAAATATAAATTGGTATGGCAGAGTAAAAACAAGATAAAAAGCAAAATATAAAAAGCAGACCCTGTGGGGTAGCTAATGAGATATAGCTGGCAATAATAGGTATAAATAGTGTAAGTGGTCATTCCAACAATGATTTTCATCGACCACAGGGTTAGGGCCAAACATTGCTTTTATTTGGCATCTCAGCAAAACCAAAACAAACAATACAAATAAAACACCTGCCCGGCTGGGCTCTATCTAAACATGAGGACTCCCTACCTCACTGAAAGCCCCGTTCACACACGGGAAGAACATGCGGCTTTTCCCAGCCTAACAATCCAGCACTTCCAGGCTGTAACAAAGTCCAGTACCTTTTGGGGGATTGTGGCCCAGAAGTCCTCCTGACTCTGGCCTAGCGACCGTCGATTCCAAGACCTCGCAGAGTCCCCCAAAGTTCAGGCTAACACCTAGCCCTGTGGCCCCTCAGCCAGCTCGGCTGAGCCCACCTGTACAGAACCTTCCCAGCCCTCTGCTGCACACAGACTCTTCCTCCTCCTAACAGTCTGGACTGGGCTCTTATCCCAGACTGATTGTTCCACCTGGTGCGGCCTCTGACCTGCTGATTGACAGCGAAGAAATGGAAACTCCTGCCATATCTCTCCCCTAGCAGCCGTGAGGCCTGTCACTGCCTCACAATAGGTATAAGGTAAAAGTCACAAGGTGTCACTATTTGCTGTAGTGAGTATGTGGTAACTTTGTTGCAGTATATATAAAAAATGGTATAGTAAAAGTTCGGATGATACAAAAAATCGGATGATAAAAAATCAGATGGTACAGAAAATCAGGTGGGACCTGGGTGGCGTTTCACCCGATTTGGAAGTACTGACCCATATTACCTTACTCGATGTCTGCTGTACGTCTTGCTTGTTCCCGGTCTCCTCCTTGCAAATGCTGTGGCCGATGTTGGAGTGAGTGTGCGTTTTGCAGGTTCATGAGATTTTGATTGATGTCCTGTAGGCAATAGAAAAAGTGACAGAATACTGGAGAGGGTGCGACTACATTAAACAAATGTCCCACTCAGAGTCCAAATACATATTTGAATTCAACACACTCCTACCAGGAGGCCTCAACTCGGAATATGAACTCTACGGCTTCCTCTAGACCCCCTTGGGCTGGGTGCCCCTGGTTGATGGCGGATAGAGGTCCGGCTGTTTTACCAGAACCTCTATCCCCCCTCGAACTCGGGCCCCCATCCCTAAACCACCATTTCCAAGCAACCACCTGCCCTCAATTTTGTTATAAATAATTGTTACTTCTTCATAAAGAGATGACAAGTAACACTTATGAGGGGGTACCCCCTACAACATTGCAGTGTATAACACTAGATAGCACTCACCCTCGACTGACCCACCACTCAGTCATGTCAGACACAAATGGATCTATTTACAAGAGACCAACACCACTCCCTATGCTTTTGGACCCAATATAGTATTTTACCCACAGTCATGGGACCCCTTCAGGTGATTTAACCACAAAAAACACAAAAACATAAAAAATACAAAAAATTTGAATTCTAAATAAAACGCTAAAAGAAATTCCACACAAACGCACTGTGTGCACAAACTAAGTCATAAAATTGGTAAATGCATTTCCCTGCTACCAATAACATACAAGACTTACTAAGACATCGATACATCACTAGAAACATCTTTGACTTTTATATACAGTCAGGTCCATAAATATTGGGACATCGACAGAATTCTACCATTTTTGGCTCTATACACCACCACAATCGATTTGAAATGAAACGAACAAGATGTCCTTTAACTGCAGACTGTCAGCTTTAATTTGAGGGTATTTACATCCAAATCAGGTGAACGGTGTAGGAATTACAACAGTTTGCATATGTGCCTCCCACTTGTTACGGGACCAAAAGTAATGGGACATAATAAAAATCATAAATCAAACTTTCACTTTTTAATACTTGGTTGCAAATCCTTTGCAGTCAATTACAGCCTGAAGTCTGGAACGCATAGACATCACCAGACGCTGGGTTTCATCCCTGTGATTCTCTGCCAGGCCTCTACTGCAACTGTCTTTAGTTCCTGCTTGTTCTTGGGCCATTTTCCCTTCAGTTTTGTCTTCAGCAAGTGAAATGCATGCTCAATCGGATTCAGGTCAGATGATTGACTTGGCCATTGCATAACATTCCACTTCTTTCCCTTAAAAAACTCTTTGGTTGCTTTTGCAGTATGCTTTGGGTCATTGTCCATCTGTACTGTGAAGCGCCGTCCAATGAGTTCTGAAGCATTTGGCTGAATATAAGCAGATAATATTGCCCGAAAGACTTCAGAATTCATCCTGCTGACTTTGTCAGCAGTCACATCATCAATAAATACAAGAGAACCAGTTCCATTGGCAGCCGTACATGCCCACGCCATGACACTACCACCACCATGCTTCACTGATGAGGTGGTATGCTTAGGATCATGAGCAGTTCCTTTCCTTCTCCATACTCTTCTCTTCCCATCACTCTGGTACAAGTTGATCTTGGTCTCATTTGTCCATAGGATGTTGTTCCAGAACTGTGAAGGCTTTTTTAGATGTCGTTTGGCAAACTCTAATCTGGCCTTCCTGTTTTTGAGGCTCACCAATGGTTTACATCTTGCGGTGAACCCTCTGTATTCACTCTGGTGAAGTCTTCTCTTGATTGTTGACTTTGACACACATACACCTACCTCCTGGAGAGTGTTCTTGATCTGGCCAACTGTTGTGAAGGGTGTTTTCTTCATCAGGGAAAGAATTCTTCGGTCATCCACCACAGTTGTTCTCCGTGGTCTTCTGGGTCTTTTAGTTTTGCTGAGCTCACCAATGCGTTCCTTCTTTTTAAGAAAGTTCCAAACAGTTGTTTTGGCCACGCCTAATGTTTTTGCTATCTCTCTGATGGGTTTGTTTTGTTTTTTCAGCCTAATGATGACTTGCTTCACTGATAGTGACAGCTCTTTGGATCTCATCTTGAGAGTTGACAGCAACAGATTCCAAATGCAAATAGCACACTTGAAATGAACTCTGGACCTTTTATCTGCTCATTGTAATTGGGATAATGAGGGAATAACACACACCTGGCCATGGAACAGCTGAGAAGCTAATTGTCCCATTACTTTTAGTCCCTTAACAAGTGGGAAGCACATATGCAAACTGTTGTAATTCCTACACCGTTCACCTGATTTGGATGTAAATACCCTCAAATTAAAGCTCACAGTCTGCAGGTAAAGCCCATCTTGTTCGATTCATTTCAAATCCATTGTGGTGGTGTATAGTGACAAAAATGTTAGAATTGTGTTGATGTCCCAATATTTATGGATCTGACTGTATATTCTATATTGTTCTCTTTTCTCTCTTTTTTTATATTCCTACATTTCAACCTATACACTTAATCCTCCATACGATATTAACAGCATCCTTTTGGACTGCAATATGTCTATGGGTCATGGAACTTCATTCACTATAATGAACCCCAAAAAAAGAAAAACTTAAAAATCACACTCGAAAAAATCGCATCAAAAATCGCACTAAAAAATCACATTCAAAATAATCACAACATCAAGACTCTCTTAATTAAAGAGAAATATGTTCTTGTATTATGGGACCCTCACCACTATATGAACCCCCAGAATAAAGGAGAAGAAATCACATCCAGAAAAAAAATCGCACCAAAAAATCGCTTTCAAAAACCGCATCCGAAAAAAAAACATTGAAAATAACCGCAATATCAAGACTCACTTGATTAAAGGGAAATCAAAAGGCCATCCCATATTATACTATGCAATCCATTTTCACATGTCCCAAAAAGAAAATTCTCATAATCAATAAAGAGAAAAAGTCGCTCTGAACAAAATCCACCCCGGACTTTGGAAGTTGCCAGGTGTCAGTATAAAAATCCTGGGAGATCTGAACAGATTACCACTGATGAAGAAGTCAGCTCAAGACTTCGAAACGTGTTTGGAAAATCTGTACAGAGATAAACATTCTACATTGCTTCGGAAGCGCTTCCAGCAGAAAAGGTACTCCCAGGAACATCTAACCAATCGTAAAACGCCAGAAGCCCGCGCATTATCAGCGTGCATCCAGCACCTTACACGTGGCACGCCGTCCAGAGGAAGGCCCGCCCGAACCTGCAGAACGCGCACTCACTCCAACATCGGCCACAGCATTTGCAAGGAGGAGACCGGAGACAAACGTACAGCAGACTTCGAGTAAGGTAATACGGGCCAGTACTTCCAAATCGGGTGGGACGCCACCCGATCCTGGCCCCACATTATCTGATTTTCTGTACCATCTGATTTTTTATCATCTGAATTTTTTATCATCCGATTTTTTGTATCATCCGAACTTTTACTATTCAATTTTTTTTTTACCATCCGAACTGCTGTGCCATCTGAACTTCTGTACCACACGAAGACTGCAGTATTGTTCATCATTATTGCACATCTCCCACTGTATGAATCCGCAGGGACAGACCTTTGGCAGTCATTAGATACTGCAACAAAGTTACCACATACTCACTACAGCAAATAGTGACACCTTGTGACTTTTACCTTATACCTATTTATACCTATTATTGCCAGCTATATCTCATTAGCTACCCCACAGGGTCACTCTGCATTTTATATTTTGCTTTTTATCTTGTTTTTACTCTGCCATACCAATTTATATTTGCACATTGCACCTCCCCCCTTTAGTATTAAAATCCTATTTTTCCATATATTTGAGTGCCGGTCTATACTTTCACTTAAATGTCAAATACATATGTTTAAAAGAACAAAAAATATAAAATTGGATTAAAACATGGCTAACAAATTCCCCCCCTCTTGAAAAAAAAAAAACTATGATAATAGGTGAAATTCAGTTAAACAAATTCTTCCAAGATCCATGCCTCATTCATTTTTAGACAGGACACTGGACGAGGGGCAAGCCAAGAGTTCCATGGAAAATTGTGCCAGCTCTGGCCACAGGTCAAGCCTGCACACCCAGTAGTCAAGGGGTTTCTCGCTTCTCAGAGCGTCCACATCTGCCGTCAACCCAATGTAATCGGATACCTGTCGGTCTAGGCATTCCCTGAGGCAGGATCTGGAGGGTGGCTATAGTTGGGTTGGCTTCAAGAATTATCTCATATCCAAAGTGACCAACACATCTTCAAACCGCCCTCTTCTTGCATGCCCGGTAGGATTGGTACCCACAACTGTTTCTCTGTGGGTGAAATTTCCTCTGCCAGCGCCCACAACAGCAGAATGCAGCATCTCTTAAAGCAAGGCCTGGAAATGCTGCATTCTGACAGCCCTCTGTGATGCTGGTAACATGTCGGCCATTTTGTGTTTGTACCGGGGGTCTAAGTATGTTGCCACCCAGTACTGGTCCTTGCCATTTATGCTTTTTATACAGGGATCCCTCATCAAACACTGGAGCATGAAGGCCCCCATTTGCGCTAAATTGGAAGTGGTCGAGCGGCCTGGCTCCTGCTTATCTCTCAGGAGAATTTCGTCCTCGGTCTCCTCCCCCATCCACGGACAACACCACGGATCCCAGAAAAGTTTAAAGCCTGCTCTTCTTGCTCCTCCTCCTCCTCCCCCCCAGGCACCATCCTCCTCTGACTCCTCTCCAGACTTCTGCTGACTTGTCTCAGATGGAGTAGCCCCCCCTGGGAATTATTGCAACTTCCTCATCTTCCTGCTCCTGCTCCTCGATGGCTTGATCAATGACATGACGCAATGCACGTTCCAGAAAGAAGGTGTAAGGTACGATGTCACTGATAGTGCCCTGGCTGCGACTGACCAGTTTGGTGATCTCATCAAATGGCCGCAGAAATCTACATGCGTCGCGCATGAGCAGCCACTGGTGCGTTGAAAAAAAAACAAGCACCCTAGAACCTGTCCTGCCGCAGAGTTCGTACAGGTAGTTGTTCAAGGCATGTTTCTGCTAGAGCAGCATATTAAGTATATACAAGGTGGAGTTCCAGCGCGTCGGGCAGTCACAAATCATACATCTGACTGCCAAGTGGTGTTGCCGCTGAACGTCAGCAAGCCGAGCCATGGCCGTGTAAGATCTTCCAAAATGGCCAGAGATTTTTCCGACCTGCCACAAGACGTCCTGGACCTCAGGGTATTTGGAAATTAATCGCTGCATGACTAAGTTCAGGATGTAAATAAAAGTGACCCCATCTAAGAAACTACACCCCTCAAGGTATTCAAAACTGATTTTACAAACTTTGTTAACCCTTTAGGTGTTGCACAATATTTAATGGAAAATAGAGATACCATTTCAAAATTTCACTTTTTGGCAGATTTTCCATTTTAATATATTTTTTCCAGTTACAAAGCAAAGGTTAACAGCCAAACAAAACTCATTATTTATGGACCTGATTCTGTAGTTTACAGAAACACCCCATATGTGGTCGTAAACTGCTGTGCGGGCACACGGCAGGGCGCAGAAGGAAAGGAAAGCCATACGGTTTTTGGAAGGCAGATTTTGCTGGACTGGTTTTTTTGACACCATGTCCCATTTGAAGCCCCCCTGATGCACCCCTAGAGTAGAAACTCCAAAAAAGTGACTCCATTTTAGAAACTACGGGATAGGGTGGCAGTTTTGTTGGTACTAGTTTAGGGTACATATGATTTTTGGTTGCTCTATATTACACTTTTTGTGCGTCAAGGTAACAAGAAATAGCTTTTTGGCACCATTTTTTTTTATTATTATTTACACCATTCATCTGACAGGTAGAGCATGTGGTAGTTTTATAGAGAAGGTTGTCACGTACACGGCGATACCTAATATGTATACAATTTTTTTTATTTATGTAACTTTTACACAATGATTTCATTTTTGAAACAAAAAAAATCATGTTTTAGTGTTTCCATAGTCTAAGAGCCATAGTTTTTTCAGTTTTTGGGCGATTATCTTGGTTAGGATATGATTTTTGCGGGATGAGATGACGGTTTGATTCTTACAATTTTGGCGTACATGCGACTTTTTTGATCACTTTTATTACCTTTTTTGGCAAGTAAGGTGGGCAAAATTTCAATTTCATCATAGTTTTTTATTTTTTATTTTTATGGCGTTCACCGTTCAGGTAAAGTAACATGACCGTTTTATAGATCAGGTCGTTACGGACGCGGCGATACCAAACATGTGCAGGGAATTTTATTTTTTCATTTTTAATCAGTGATAAATGTGTTATTTGATTTTTACTTTTTTTCACTTTTTTTACTTTTTTTTTTGACCCAGACCCACTTGGTTCTTGAAGATCCAGTGGGTCTTATGTCTGTATAATACAGTACAGTACATCATATAGTGTTTTGTACTGTATTTTACTTACACTTTGTCTGAACAGATCTATGCCTTTAGCACAGATCTGTTCAGCACCATGGACAGCAGGATGCCTGAGAAGGCGTCCTGTTGCCATGGGAACCTTCCCCATCTGCTCAGTTGTGGCCACAACTGCGCAGACGGGAAAGGGTAAGGAGGGGGGCTGTCTGGGGGCTGTCTGGGGGCTCTCTCCCTCTCCATCGGGCTGCTGCAAAGAACAGCAGCCCCCCGATGGGAGAGGGAGGGAGCCCCCTGAGCTGTTAACCTTTTCCATACCGCGGTACAGTACGGACCGCGGTATGGAAAGGGTTAAACGGCTGACATCGCATCACAGATCTCAGCCGTTTATACCAGGGTGTCAGGAATGTGCTGACACCCTGGTATACCCACTGTACACCAACGATTATTCAAGGGGAGGCGGGAGATTGCGATTCCGCCTGCCGCACCGCACAGCCCGCAACACCCCCCCTGCACCTCCCACTGGGATAAAATCATTCAGTGGTGCAGGGGGGGTGAAACATATTTACTTTAGGAATACAAAAGTTTCTGATCCCTGCGGTCAGGGACCGCGGGGATCAGAAACTACAGAAAGCGCAGCAAACCGCAGGTCTGAATTGACCTGCGGTTTGTTGCGATTGCCGACATGGGGGGGGTCACGGGACTCCCCCGCGCATTTAGCCGAGGTGCCTGCTCAATGATTTGAGCAGGCACCTTGTTCCAATCACAGCCGGCTGGGCGGCAGTGATCGGAACAACACATGACGTACCGGTACGTCATGGGTCGTAAGGACTCGGGAAACATGCCGTACCGGTACGTCATGCGTCCCTAAGGGGTTAATACTAAAGGGGGTAGGTGCAATGTGCAAATATAAATTGGTATGGCAGAGTAAAAACAAGATAAAAAGCAAAATATAAAAAGCAGACCCTGTGGGGTAGCTAATGAGATATAGCTGGCAATAATAGGTATAAATAGTGTAAGTGGTCATTCCAACAATGATTTTCATCGACCACAGGGTTAGGGCCAAACATTGCTTTTATTTGGCATCTCAGCAAAACCAAAACAAACAATACAAATAAAACACCTGCCCGGCTGGGCTCTATCTAAACATGAGGACTCCCTACCTCACTGAAAGCCCCGTTCACACACGGGAAGAACATGCGGCTTTTCCCAGCCTAACAATCCAGCACTTCCAGGCTGTAACAAAGTCCAGTACCTTTTGGGGGATTGTGGCCCAGAAGTCCTCCTGACTCTGGCCTAGCGACCGTCGATTCCAAGACCTCGCAGAGTCCCCCAAAGTTCAGGCTAACACCTAGCCCTGTGGCCCCTCAGCCAGCTCGGCTGAGCCCACCTGTACAGAACCTTCCCAGCCCTCTGCTGCACACAGACTCTTCCTCCTCCTAACAGTCTGGACTGGGCTCTTATCCTAGACTGATTGTTCCACCTGGTGCGGCCTCTGACCTGCTGATTGACAGCGAAGAAATGGAAACTCCTGCCATATCTCTCCCCTAGCAGCCGTGAGGCCTGTCACTGCCTCACAATAGGTATAAGGTAAAAGTCACAAGGTGTCACTATTTGCTGTAGTGAGTATGTGGTAACTTTGTTGCAGTATATATAAAAAATGGTATAGTAAAAGTTCGGATGATACAAAAAATCGGATGATAAAAAATCAGATGGTACAGAAAATCAGGTGGGACCTGGGTGGCGTTTCACCCGATTTGGAAGTACTGGCCCATATTACCTTACTCGATGTCTGCTGTACGTCTTGCTTGTTCCCGGTCTCCTCCTTGCAAATGCTGTGGCCGATGTTGGAGTGAGTGTGCGTTTTGCAGGTTCATGAGATTTTGATTGATGTCCTGTAGGCAATAGAAAAAGTGACAGAATACTGGAGAGGGTGCGACTACATTAAACAAATGTCCCACTCAGAGTCCAAATACATATTTGAATTCAACACACTCCTACCAGGAGGCCTCAACTCGGAATATGAACTCTACGGCTTCCTCTAGACCCCCTTGGGCTGGGTGCCCCTGGTTGATGGCGGATAGAGGTCCGGCTGTTTTACCAGAACCTCTATCCCCCCTCGAACTCGGGCCCCCATCCCTAAACCACCATTTCCAAGCAACCACCTGCCCTCAATTTTGTTATAAATAATTGTTACTTCTTCATAAAGAGATGACAAGTAACACTTATGAGGGGGTACCCCCTACAACATTGCAGTGTATAACACTAGATAGCACTCACCCTCGACTGACCCACCACTCAGTCATGTCAGACACAAATGGATCTATTTACAAGAGACCAACACCACTCCCTATGCTTTTGGACCCAATATAGTATTTTACCCACAGTCATGGGACCCCTTCAGGTGATTTAACCACAAAAAACACAAAAACATAAAAAATACAAAAAATTTGAATTCTAAATAAAACGCTAAAAGAAATTCCACACAAACGCACTGTGTGCACAAACTAAGTCATAAAATTGGTAAATGCATTTCCCTGCTACCAATAACATACAAGACTTACTAAGACATCGATACATCACTAGAAACATCTTTGACTTTTATATACAGTCAGGTCCATAAATATTGGGACATCGACAGAATTCTACCATTTTTGGCTCTATACACCACCACAATCGATTTGAAATGAAACAAACAAGATGTCCTTTAACTGCAGACTGTCAGCTTTAATTTGAGGGTATTTACATCCAAATCAGGTGAACGGTGTAGGAATTACAACAGTTTGCATATGTGCCTCCCACTTGTTACGGGACCAAAAGTAATGGGACATAATAAAAATCATAAATCAAACTTTCACTTTTTAATACTTGGTTGCAAATCCTTTGCAGTCAATTACAGCCTGAAGTCTGGAACGCATAGACATCACCAGACGCTGGGTTTCATCCCTGTGATTCTCTGCCAGGCCTCTACTGCAACTGTCTTTAGTTCCTGCTTGTTCTTGGGCCATTTTCCCTTCAGTTTTGTCTTCAGCAAGTGAAATGCATGCTCAATCGGATTCAGGTCAGATGATTGACTTGGCCATTGCATAACATTCCACTTCTTTCCCTTAAAAAACTCTTTGGTTGCTTTTGCAGTATGCTTTGGGTCATTGTCCATCTGTACTGTGAAGCGCCGTCCAATGAGTTCTGAAGCATTTGGCTGAATATAAGCAGATAATATTGCCCGAAAGACTTCAGAATTCATCCTGCTGACTTTGTCAGCAGTCACATCATCAATAAATACAAGAGAACCAGTTCCATTGGCAGCCGTACATGCCCACGCCATGACACTACCACCACCATGCTTCACTGATGAGGTGGTATGCTTAGGATCATGAGCAGTTCCTTTCCTTCTCCATACTCTTCTCTTCCCATCACTCTGGTACAAGTTGATCTTGGTCTCATTTGTCCATAGGATGTTGTTCCAGAACTGTGAAGGCTTTTTTAGATGTCGTTTGGCAAACTCTAATCTGGCCTTCCTGTTTTTGAGGCTCACCAATGGTTTACATCTTGCGGTGAACCCTCTGTATTCACTCTGGTGAAGTCTTCTCTTGATTGTTGACTTTGACACACATACACCTACCTCCTGGAGAGTGTTCTTGATCTGGCCAACTGTTGTGAAGGGTGTTTTCTTCATCAGGGAAAGAATTCTTCGGTCATCCACCACAGTTGTTCTCCGTGGTCTTCTGGGTCTTTTAGTTTTGCTGAGCTCACCAATGCGTTCCTTCTTTTTAAGAAAGTTCCAAACAGTTGTTTTGGCCACGCCTAATGTTTTTGCTATCTCTCTGATGGGTTTGTTTTGTTTTTTCAGCCTAATGATGACTTGCTTCACTGATAGTGACAGCTCTTTGGATCTCATCTTGAGAGTTGACAGCAACAGATTCCAAATGCAAATAGCACACTTGAAATGAACTCTGGACCTTTTATCTGCTCATTGTAATTGGGATAATGAGGGAATAACACACACCTGGCCATGGAACAGCTGAGAAGCTAATTGTCCCATTACTTTTAGTCCCTTAACAAGTGGGAAGCACATATGCAAACTGTTGTAATTCCTACACCGTTCACCTGATTTGGATGTAAATACCCTCAAATTAAAGCTCACAGTCTGCAGGTAAAGCCCATCTTGTTCGATTCATTTCAAATCCATTGTGGTGGTGTATAGTGACAAAAATGTTAGAATTGTGTTGATGTCCCAATATTTATGGATCTGACTGTATATTCTATATTGTTCTCTTTTCTCTCTTTTTTTATATTCCTACATTTCAACCTATACACTTAATCCTCCATACGATATTAACAGCATCCTTTTGGACTGCAATATGTCTATGGGTCATGGAACTTCATTCACTATAATGAACCCCAAAAAAAGAAAAACTTAAAAATCACACTCGAAAAAATCGCATCAAAAATCGCACTAAAAAATCACATTCAAAATAATCACAACATCAAGACTCTCTTAATTAAAGAGAAATATGTTCTTGTATTATGGGACCCTCACCACTATATGAACCCCCAGAATAAAGGAGAAGAAATCACATCCAGAAAAAAAATCGCACCAAAAAATCGCTTTCAAAAACCGCATCCGAAAAAAAAACATTGAAAATAACCGCAATATCAAGACTCACTTGATTAAAGGGAAATCAAAAGGCCATCCCATATTATACTATGCAATCCATTTTCACATGTCCCAAAAAGAAAATTCTCATAATCAATAAAGAGAAAAAGTCGCTCTGAACAAAATCCACCCCGGACTTTGGAAGTTGCCAGGTGTCAGTATAAAAATCCTGGGAGATCTGAACAGATTACCACTGATGAAGAAGTCAGCTCAAGACTTCGAAACGTGTTTGGAAAATCTGTACAGAGATAAACATTCTACATTGCTTCGGAAGCGCTTCCAGCAGAAAAGGTACTCCCAGGAACATCTAACCAATCGTAAAACGCCAGAAGCCCGCGCATTATCAGTGTGCATCCAGCACCTTACACGTGGCACGCCGTCCAGAGGAAGGCCCGCCCGAACCTGCAGAACGCGCACTCACTCCAACATCGGCCACAGCATTTGCAAGGAGGAGACCGGAGACAAACGTACAGCAGACTTCGAGTAAGGTAATACGGGCCAGTACTTCCAAATCGGGTGGGACGCCACCCGATCCTGGCCCCACATTATCTGATTTTCTGTACCATCTGATTTTTTATCATCTGAATTTTTTATCATGCGATTTTTTGTATCATCCGAACTTTTACTATTCAATTTTTTTTTTACCATCCGAACTGCTGTGCCATCTGAACTTCTGTACCACACGAAGACTGCAGTATTGTTCATCATTATTGCACATCTCCCACTGTATGAATCCGCAGGGACAGACCTTTGGCAGTCATTAGATACTGCAACAAAGTTACCACATACTCACTACAGCAAATAGTGACACCTTGTGACTTTTACCTTATACCTATTTATACCTATTATTGCCAGCTATATCTCATTAGCTACCCCACAGGGTCACTCTGCATTTTATATTTTGCTTTTTATCTTGTTTTTACTCTGCCATACCAATTTATATTTGCACATTGCACCTCCCCCCTTTAGTATTAAAATCCTATTTTTCCATATATTTGAGTGCCGGTCTATACTTTCACTTAAATGTCAAATACATATGTTTAAAAGAACAAAAAATATAAAATTGGATTAAAACATGGCTAACAAATTCCCCCCCTCTTGAAAAAAAAAAAACTATGATAATAGGTGAAATTCAGTTAAACAAATTCTTCCAAGATCCATGCCTCATTCATTTTTAGACAGGACACTGGACGAGGGGCAAGCCAAGAGTTCCATGGAAAATTGTGCCAGCTCTGGCCACAGGTCAAGCCTGCACACCCAGTAGTCAAGGGGTTTCTCGCTTCTCAGAGCGTCCACATCTGCCGTCAACCCAATGTAATCGGATACCTGTCGGTCTAGGCATTCCCTGAGGCAGGATCTGGAGGGTGGCTATAGTTGGGTTGGCTTCAAGAATTATCTCATATCCAAAGTGACCAACACATCTTCAAACCGCCCTCTTCTTGCATGCCCGGTAGGATTGGTACCCACAACTGTTTCTCTGTGGGTGAAATTTCCTCTGCCAGCGCCCACAACAGCAGAATGCAGCATCTCTTAAAGCAAGGCCTGGAAATGCTGCATTCTGACAGCCCTCTGTGATGCTGGTAACATGTCGGCCATTTTGTGTTTGTACCGGGGGTCTAAGTATGTTGCCACCCAGTACTGGTCCTTGCCATTTATGCTTTTTATACAGGGATCCCTCATCAAACACTGGAGCATGAAGGCCCCCATTTGCGCTAAATTGGAAGTGGTCGAGCAGCCTGGCTCCTGCTTATCTCTCAGGAGAATTTCGTCCTCGGTCTCCTCCCCCATCCACGGACAACACCACGGATCCCAGAAAAGTTTAAAGCCTGCTCTTCTTGCTCCTCCTCCTCCTCCCCCCCAGGCACCATCCTCCTCTGACTCCTCTCCAGACTTCTGCTGACTTGTCTCAGATGGAGTAGCCCCCCCTGGGAATTATTGCAACTTCCTCATCTTCCTGCTCCTGCTCCTCGATGGCTTGATCAATGACATGACGCAATGCACGTTCCAGAAAGAAGGTGTAAGGTACGATGTCACTGATAGTGCCCTGGCTGCGACTGACCAGTTTGGTGATCTCATCAAATGGCCGCAGAAATCTACATGCGTCGCGCATGAGCAGCCACTGGTGCGTTGAAAAAAAAACAAGCACCCTAGAACCTGTCCTGCCGCAGAGTTCGTACAGGTAGTTGTTCAAGGCATGTTTCTGCTAGAGCAGCATATTAAGTATATACAAGGTGGAGTTCCAGCGCGTCGGGCAGTCACAAATCATACATCTGACTGCCAAGTGGTGTTGCCGCTGAACGTCAGCAAGCCGAGCCATGGCCGTGTAAGATCTTCCAAAATGGCCAGAGATTTTTCCGACCTGCCACAAGACGTCCTGGACCTCAGGGTATTTGGCAATTAATCGCTGCATGACTAAGTTCAGGATGTGTGCCATGTGTGCCATTTTGCCCTGTTTAGCCCGCTCAGCAGATTGGCACCGTCGTCTCACACCACTTTACCAACTGTCAAATTGAGCGGGGTTAGCCACTGAACGGCCTGTGACCGCAGAGCTAAAAGCAGTGCAGGACCGGTGTGGCTCTTGGTTTCCAGGCACAACAGCCGCAGCACAGCATGGCAACGTCTCACCTGGCACATCAAATAAGTTCTGGGGAGCTTGGGTGGTGCAGCGGAAGAGGCGGTAGCAGTGGAAAAGGAGGAGTCAGTCGAGAAGCAGATGGAGGATGGAGTAGGAGCAGGAGAAGAAGAGAAAGGCCTGCATGCAATCCGTGGCGGTAACACCAAATTCACACGGGTGCCACAGGTTGCATGCTTGATGGCTGTCAGAAGGTTCACCTAGTGGGCAGTAAAAGTTAAGCACCTTCCCTGCCAGTGTTTGCTAGACCACATGTCTGTGGTCAGATGTATCTTGGCACCGACACTCTGTGCCAGAGATATATTGACTTGCTGCTGAACGTGGTCATATAGCTCTGGGATGCCTTTCTGGGAGAAATATTTCCTTCCGGGGACTTTCCATTGCAGTGTGCCAATGGCCACAAATTTTCTAAAGGCTTCCGAGTCCACAAGTTTATATGGCAGTAGTTGGCGGGCTAGCAATTCCGACAAGCCAGCGGTCAGCCATTGGGCAAGAGGGTTATTCGGCGTCATCAACTTTTTACGCTTGAACATTTGGGCCACGGAAGCCTGCCTTCTGCGAGATGAATGCGACGATGGCATGGTGGAAGGTGGAGTGGAGGACAAATGGGAGGAGAGAGGAGAAGGAGAAGAGTCAGTATGTAGAGCACCGGGAGTGTGGCTTTGTGGGTTCTGACGGCGTTGCTCCCACTGGGCTTGGTGATGGTAGGCCAGGTGCCTTCATAAGGCGGTCGTCCCTAGATGAGTGTTGGGCTTACCGCGACTTATGCATTGACAGCACAGGCTGCAGATGGCAACACTATTTTGAGCAGCTGACACGTTAAAAAAAGCCCACACTGCGGAGCCATGTGCTGGCATCCTGGGAGCGCAAGATGTGACCGTGCATGGTGGATGGCTCGCTCCAGATACATTTGCAGTCTGCTTTTTGCTTCCGGTGCACTGCAAATTCTGCCTGCTTTGGCTCCCTATCTGCTGCTCCATCTCTCTCTCTGAACTCCCCTCCTCTTTCTCTCTTGTGGGCACCCATGTGACGTCCATCGACATGTCATCATCGTCACCTTCGCCACCACTGACATTAGAAATCTTGGAGTAGGCAGCAACAGCTGGGACCACCCTCCTTGGGCTGATCTGGGTACTGTCGTCATACTGCTGGGTGGCGGCAGTTGCTACCTCCTCTTCCTCATCCGATGCCAAGAATGGCTGCGCTCCGGTAAGGTATGGGAATGGATAGGAAAATAATTCCTCTGACTCGAGTGGAGAGGCTATGGTGGTGGTGGTGATGTCTTTGGGGGTGCACACAGCAGAAAGTGAGGAGGGTGCAGATACAGAGGATGAGGAGGGTGCAGAAGCGGCAGGCTGAGTGAGACACTCAACCAACTGTGATGAGTCTTTTGACATAATCGCACACAACTTCTCCAACTTGCCACTTAGGCTCCGGCCTGGTGCACCTGCACGACCCCTACCACGCCTGCGGAATGGCCTGCCTCTTCTTCTGGCTGTCATTTTCAAAATGACCCTGTGCCAAATTCCCTAGAGAAGAGTAGTATTTGTGGAAGCAGGTATATCGCAGGCCTCAATCCGTATTTGGTGGAAGCTAGTATATCAAACCCCTTAATCAGTATTTTGTGGAGGCAGGTGTATTGTTGGCCTCAA
Source organism: Bufo bufo (assembly GCF_905171765.1). Classification (NCBI taxonomy): domain Eukaryota; kingdom Metazoa; phylum Chordata; class Amphibia; order Anura; family Bufonidae; genus Bufo; species Bufo bufo. The sequence goes on along the minus strand of NC_053390.1, from coordinate 139,177,890 downwards.
TCAATATTTGATGGAGACAGGTATATCAATCCCTTTAATCAGTATTTTGTGGAAGCATGTATACCGCAGGCCTCAATCAATTTTTGGTGGAAGCAGATATATCAATTCCCTTAATCAATATTTTGTGGAAACAGGTGTATCCTAGGCCTCAATCAATATTTTGTGGAAGCAGGTATATCAAGCCCCTTAATCAGTATTTTGTGTAAGCAGGAATATCGCACCCATCAGTCAATATTTTGTGGAAACAGGTATGTATAACCCCTTAATCAATATTTGGTGGTAGCAGGAATATCGCACCCCTCAATCAGTATTTTGTGGAAGCAGGTGTATCGCAGGCCTCAATAAATATTTGGCGGAAGCAGGTATAGCGCACCCCTCAATCAGTATTTTCTGGAAGCAGATATATAGAACCTCTTTTTCAATATTTGGTGGAAGCAGTTATATCGCACCCCTTAGTCAGTATTTTGTGGAAGCAGGTATATAGACCCCTTAAACAATATTTGGTAGAAGCAGGTATATCGCACCCCTCAATCTGTATTTTGTGGAAGCAGGTATATTGCAACCCTCAATCAGTATTTTGTGGAAGCAGGTGTATCGCAGGCCTCAATCAATATTTGGTGGAAGCAGGTATATCAATCCCCGTTGATCAGTATTTTGTGGACACAGGTATATAGAAACCCTCAATCGATAAATGATGGAAGCAGGTATATTGCACCCCTGAATCAGTATTTTGTGGAAGCAGGTGTATTGCAGGCCTCAATCAATATTTGGTGAAAGCAGAAATATTGCACTCCTAATTCTGTATTTTGTGGAAGCAGGTATATCAAACCCCTTAATCAGTATTTTGCGGAAGCAGGTATATCGCACCTCTCAATCAGGATTTTGTGGAAGCTGGTGTATCGCAGGCATCAATCAGTATTTGGTGGAAGCAAGTATATCGCAACCCTCAAACAGTTATTTGTGAAAGCAGGTAAATCGCACCCCTCAATCAGTATTTTGTGTAAGCAGGTGTATAGAACCCCTTAATAAATATTTGGTGGAAGCAGGTATATCGCACCCCTCAATCTGTATTTTGTGGAAGCAGGTATATTGCAACCCTCAAACAGTATTTTGTGAAAGCAGGTATATTGCATCTCTCAATCAGTATTTTGTGGAAGCAGGTATATCAAACCCCTTAATCAGTATTTTGCGGAAGCAGGTATATCGCACCTCTCAATCAGTATTTTGTGGAAGCAGGTGTATCGCAGGCCTCAATCAGTAATTGGTGGAAGCAAGTATATCGCAACCCTCAAACAGTATTTTGTGAAAGCAGGTATATCGCACCCCTCAATCAGTATTTTGTGTAAGCAGGTGTATAGAACCCCTTAATAAATATTTGGTGGAAGCAGGTATATCGCACTCCTCAATCTGTATTTTGTGGAAGCAGGTATATCAAACCCCTTTATTAGTGTTTTGTGGAATTAGTTGTATCTCAGGCCTCAATCAATATTTGGTGGAAACAGGTGTATCAATTCTCTTAATCAGTATTTTGTGGAAGCAGGTATATAGAATCCCTTAATAAATATTTGGTGGAAGCAGGTATATCGCAACCCTCAATCTGTATTTTGAGGAAGCAGGCATATCAAACCCCTTATTCAGTATTTTGTGGAAGCAGGTATATTGCACCCCATACATAGTATTTTGTGGAAACAAGTATATAGAACCCCTTAATCAATATTTTGTGGAAGCAGGTGTCACGGGTAGTACGGGGAAGGAAATACAACCAAAGGGAACAACAACAAAACAACTACAGACTAGGCCCCAAGCCTAGGGAATAAAGAGGTCACTTCCTAGCAAACCCTGACAATCTCTCTAAGCTGCTAACCACATGTGCAAATCTCAAAGGTAGAAATGCACATGCACTGGAACCTAGGACTGCTGACACACTGCACCAAACCCTTAGCTTAGGGAACAAGGAAAGAGGCAACCAGCTCCTTCCAACCTGAAGGAGCCAGTGTCTCCCTGAGACCTAGTCAGGACAGACACAACAAGACAAGGGAAAGGACTTAGCTTGAGAAGCAAGTATATTCACCACACCAGCAGAGCACTCCTCAGAAAAACTTTTAGCCACAGGGAAACCAGTGAAAGGCACAACATATAAAGGGCCACCTGACTGATAATGAGCAACACCTGCGAAGGGGTGGAAACCTGTCATCAAGAATGTAAACAATAGAGATCTGTCAGATCGACTCCTGAGTCTTCCGTCTATCTGAACTTCTAAGATCTCTCCCAGAGCCAGCGGTGACAGTACCCCCTCTTCTCCGGGCACCCAGGACCAACTTTATCAGGGTGGGCTCTGTGAAAGGCCCTCAGAGGCCGACTGGCATTCACATCAGTCGCTGGGACCCACATTCTCTCCTAAGGACCGTAACCCTTCCAATGAACGAGGTATTGAAGGGAACCCTGTAGGAAACGGAAGTCAAGAACTCTGGAAATTTTAAACTCTAGATTCCCGTCAACCATGACAGGTGGAGGTGGCAAGGAAGATGGTAGGTTCCACATAACTCTTTAACAAATATTTATTGAGGACATTATGGATCTTCCAAGCCTGCGGAAGTTCAAGAAAAAAAGAAACCGGATTTATAATGGCAAAGATCTTGTATGGACCAATAAATCTTGGACCTTACTTCCAGGTTGGCACCTTCAACTTAAATCACCACAACAAATCACCGACATTCAGGTCCGGAACAGGCACACGTTTCTTGTCAGCCATACGTTTATACCGATCGCCCATCTTTTTTAAATTTATTTGAATTTTCCGCCAGATAGATGACAAGGAAGAAGCAAATCTCTCATCAGAAATACCAGAGAAATTATTCCCAGAGAACGTACCAAACTGAGGGTGAAACCCATATGCACCAAAAAATGGTGACTTATCAGTGGACTCCTGATGACAGTTATTCAAAGCAAATTCAGCCAACGACTAAAATAAGACTACTTCTCCTTATTCTCAGCGACAAAACAACTCAAATATGTCTCCAGATTCTGGTTAGTGCGTTCAGTTTGTCCGTTCGACTGTAGGGAAAAGACGAAGAGAAGGACAAACGAATCCCCAGGCGAGTACAGAAAGCCTTCCAGAATCTGGTAACAAATTGAGTCCCTCTATCAGACACCACATCAGAGGGAATGCCGTGTTATCAACAAATGTCCGAGCCAGAGTTTTGGCATTGGGTAAACCAGAAAATGGAATAAAGTGTGCCATCTTACTGAAGCGGTCGACCACCACCAAAATCACTGTCATCCCAGAAGGACTGAGCAAATCGGTGATAAAGTCCATGGGCAAGTGTGTCCAGGGATGGGATGGGATGGACAAAGGAAGAAGAGAATCTGAGGGCCGAGTATGAGTTACCTTGGCACATGCACAGGTCTCACAAGTTTCCACATAGCCCTCAACACTCTCACGTAAACACGACCACTAGAATCTCCGAGAAATAAGATCAACAGTGGATCTGCTACCAGGGTGTCCAGCAAGGACAGTATCATGATATTCCTTAAAGGGATTCTGTCACCAGGTTTTGGGCTATAGAGATGCGGACATGCACTGCTAGATCGCCGCTAGCATGTCCACAATATATCTGTCCTATAGGGCTGTGTGCTTTTAATTTCTTTAAAAAAGGATTTTATAGACATGTAAATTAGTCTTGAATGTGTCCAAGGGGCTGTACTAACCTTCCTGGAGCCCAGCCATGCCCAGCCACGCCCGCCTGTGAAGGAGCCGAGCACTGCCTATGTCCTCCGAATCTCCTCCTTTCATCAACTATAGATTGCCGTAATCTCGCGATGCGCGAGCTCGCGCATGCAGTGCCCGTATAGTGTTCTTTCCCTGTGCTGGCATCAGCCTCAGGGAAAGAACTGCGCATGCGCGAGATTACGGCAATCTATAGTTGATGAAGGGAAGAGATTCGGAGGACATAGGCGGTGCTGGGCTCCTTCACAGGCGGGCGTGGCTGGGCTCCAGGAAGGTTCATACAGCCCCTTGGACACATTCAAGACTAATTTACATATCTATAAAATCCTTTTTTAAAGAAATTAAAAGCACACAGCCCTATAGGACAGATATATTGCGGACATGCTAGCGGCGATCTAGCCGTGCATGTCCGTATCTCTATAGCCCAAAACCTGGTGACAGAATCCCTTTAAACACCTTGTGACGAAGCTCAGAAGGAACAAACAACTTCCCTGGTGGACAGGAATCAGGTGCTTCTCCCTGAACTTCTAACACCTTCACCTCCAGTTCAGGATAGAGGGCGGATACAACCACCCCATCAGTCCCTTGGACCAGGATCCTCAGTATCACCCCCCCCCCCCCCCCCCCCCCCCCCCAGGGAAGCTACGCGACAAGGCATCCGCCTTGACATTCTTCACCCCAGGGCGAAAAGTGACAATGAAATTAAATCTGGTAAAAAACAAAGACCATCTGGCCTGCCTTGGGTTCAAACGATTAGCCGACTCCAGGTAGGCCAGATTTTTATGTTATGTAGTATGAGACTGGCACTCCCTCGCATGGAAATAGAGCAATAGTAATAGTGTTGTTACACAATATTTAATTGGTATAGACCCGGAGATAAAGATAAAGACCCGGAATTTCAACCATTCAAACTGGTCAGTACAAGTATAAGTTCACCTCTCGCGATATTACATCCTGATCGTATAACCGGATCCGAGATTTGTGGATAACGATCGAGAGAGACTAGTGACGAACGAATCAGGTGGGACGCCAATCATTGAGAACCACGGGAATATGAATAAATACCGTGAGTAAAAATCAAAAGGATCGAATATTGGGACTGCAGGATAATCGACATTCACCTGTGAGTAAAAACTTGGTGTCCGATTGGATACTTTATCGAATATTTATATCGGACAATTCCGAATATTTGAAAAGGTGCCTTGCATGGTTTTTGCATGCTACATTGCATATAAGAAAGGAATGCCAATACTATTATAAGGAATAGACTGACACTTTTGGCTTGCGATATTTTTGCAAATTCAGGACGTATGGTCCCCTTCTTTTTGGACTTTTTTAGAGTTTTTATTGAAGTTTTAGGTTTTAGGTATTATTAGGGATTGATATTGTTTCCGCTGCAGCGATTGTCATTTTAATATTGTATTGTAACGTTGTATTTTAATATATTTTGCCAATTAAATATTGTGTAACAACACTATTACTATTGCTCTATTTCCATGCGAGGGAGTGCCAGTCTCATACTACATAATATATACTTTTAATTACGCCTTTGTTGATTTGAGTGAATCAATTTGAGACTAGAGCACCCAATCCAGAATTGTAAGGAGAGTGAGCGGTTTGTCTATACTACTTTTTCCAGATTTTTATGATCGGTAAATACAGTAATGAGATGAATTGCTCCTTCTAACCAATGACGCCATTCCTCAAAGGCCAATTTAATGGCCAGCAGCTCTCTATTGCCAACATCATAATTTCTCTCAGCAGAAGAGAGTTTTTTCGAAAAAAAAAGCACAAGTGCGCCATTTGCCAGGAGAAGGACCCTGCAACAGAACTGCACCAACTCCCACTTCTGGGAGTCCACCTCAACAATAAATGGCTGAAACACATCAGGCTGCACCAAAATGGGAGCAGAAGAAAACTTTTCTTTATAGTGGAAAAAGCATGTAACGCCTCTTCCAACCAGACAGAGAAATCCACCCCTTTCTTAGTCATGTCAGTCAGAGGTTTAACAACAGTGGAATAATTCAAGATAAAATTTCTGTAGTAATTGTTAAACCCCAAAAACCTCATAAGCGCTTTCTGATTCTCGGGCAGATCCCATTCCAAGACCGCACTAACTTTTTCGGGATCCATGCGAAAGCCTGAAGCGGAAAGCAGGTAACCCAGAAAAGGAATCTCTTGAACAGCAAACTCACATTTTTCTATCTTGGCATATAACTTATTCTCCCGGAGGTTCAGCAAGACTTGTCTTAAATGATCCTGTTGACTCTCCATGTCGGGCGAATAAATCAATAGGTCATCCAGGTATACGACACAAACCTTCCCACCAAATGATGAAAAAAGTAATTGATGAAATGTTGAAATACTGCCGGGGCATTGGTCAAACCAAAAGGCATGACGAAGTTCTCAAAATGACCCTCTAGGGTATTAAATGCAGTCTTCCATTCATCCCCTTCCTTGATCCTGACCAGATTATATGCCCCTCTTAGGTCTAATTTAGAAAACACCTTAGCTCCAACAATCTGTTTGAACAAATCTGGGATCAGGGGAAGGGGATAAGGATCACGGATAGTGATGCGATTCAACTCTCGGAAATCTAGACACGGTCTCGATATCCCATCTTTTTTCTTTACAAAAAGAACCCTGCCGCCATAGGTGACTTAGATGCTCTGATGTGTCCCTTTGCCAAACTCTCAGTAATATACTTTTGCATAGCAACTCTTTCGGGTTTAGACAAGTTATTCAACCGAGACTTTGGCAAATTAGCTCCGGGAATCAGATTGACAGGGCAAACATATTCTCTATGAGGGGGTAGCTCCTGATCCACACCCTCAGCGAACACATCAGAGAAATCAGAGAGAAACAGGGGCAACATCTTAGTGGATATCCCAGCAAGAGATGTGAAGAGACAGTTGTCCATACAGTAATCACTCCAGCCCTTGATCTGTCTCGCTTGCCAATCTATGACAGAATTATGTTTGGACAACCATGGCAACCCTAGCACCAGAGGGGCAGGCAGACCCTTCATTAAAAAACATGAAATACCCTCAACATGAGAATCCCTCACCCATAATTGGATATCCTGCACCATGTGAGTCAAAGATTTTTGAGAAAGGGGAGCCGAATCAATAGCGAACACTGAGATCTCTTTGTCCAGTGCATTAGATTTAAAACCATGCATCAGGACAAACTGGTAATCCACATGTTAACCCCTGCCATGCTGTCCAAAAATACCTCTACATCAATATTTTTGAAATCTAGCGCCACCCTGGCAGGCAGAAGAAAATGGATACTACCGGTAAAAGACAAGAGCATGTTCTCTGCCAAGAGCTAGAGAACAAAAATTTTTTTTATTCTCGCCTACATATTTTACATAGGGACAAAAATTAACAAAATGACCCGCTTTACCACAAAAAAACAAAAGTTTCTTTCTAGTCCTGAAGTTCTTATCACCAAGGTCTGGAGAGACCCGTCCCAATTGCATAGGTTTATCTCCAGACATGGGCTCAGGTGTCTCAGTAGCCCGAGTGTCAGAGGGGACCGACCTCCCTTCAGGTAATACATCTCGAGAGAACGGATTCTTGCACCTTTCCCTAAGACGTCTATCAATTCGTACCTCAAGAGACATGGCAGCCTCTAATGAAGCAGGATTTTCATTGAGTGCTAGGGCATCTTTTAGTCTCTCAGAAAGCCCCTGAAAGAACTGACTCAGGAGGGCAGGGTCATTCCACTCAGAATCAGTTGCCCACCTCCTGAATTCAGAGCAGTACGACTCAGCAGACCGATTTCCCTAATGCAAGTCGCGCAACATAGATTCAGCCAGCAGAACTGCACACAACTGCTGCATAATACAAATGCGCTTTCTATGTTAGAAAGTATATTATAGGTATATCACACCCCTCAATCAGTTGTTTTTGGGGCAACAGGTATATCACACCAGTTGCAATTAGTTATTCCAATAGCATTTGTCCCTCTATATAGCTGCGGTATCGCAGCAGAACCACACAAAACTGCTGCTGAATACAAACGCACTATAATATACTTTCTATGTTAGAAAGTATAAGTATATCACACCCATCAGTATATCACACCGCACACCTATACAAGTCCTTAAAACCCTGCTACATCTGTATAATCTGAAAGTATTTATATTTTCACAGTAGGTCATGTATGTTTATATGTAATATATCTGTGTATCTTTGTGATTATATGTATTTTATCTGAAATTAACACTTGATAAATATACCTTCCTTCCCAACTAGAAAACTTTGGTCAAGACCCTACATTACCTTCAATGGTCCCATTAACCAACATTGTTCAAGACTGGGGTTGATCGAGCATCAAAGTGCTCGGGTGCTCGAGTAGAACACTTTGGGACGCTCGGGTGCTCGGCAGAGCATCCGAGCACAATGGAAGTCAATATCAGTGAAATTCAGTCTAATTTTTTCGCTGCTGTTGACCTGAGCTACATCTCCTGTATAGCGTTTGCCCATCCTAAATATCAGTGACATTCAGTCAAATTTTTTCGCTGCTGGTGGTAGCGACATTACCTGTGCTACATCTCCTGTATAACGTTTGCCCATCCTAAATATCAGTGACATTCAGTCTAATTAATTTGCGCATACACTTACAAAACCTGCGCTACTGTATGTGTGACATACTTGCAAGCATATGCACCATTTAATATGCTGAAGGCGAGTAGTAAGGGATGGGGAAGTGGCTGTGCTGCTGATGGTGCACACAGAGGCCATGGTCCTGGGCACAGTGAAACTGTTCCTGCTGCCAGGGCACTAGAAACACGCACATCCACGATACCTAGCTTCATGTCCCAGTTTGCAGGGCGGTGCAGGACACCACTCTCGACGTCACACCAGTGCGACCAGGTGGTCGGTTGAATTGCAGCAGATAATGCTTCCGGTCGGTTAAGCACCACCCTGTCTTCCACAAAGTCCAGTCTCAGTAGCCAAGAGTCTGGTCAACAGAATCCTCACCCTGATCCTCCGTCCTCCCACCTTGCAGAGACTTTGCAAACAAGTGATCCCACACTCGAATATTCAGAGGAGCTCGTTTTATCGCCATTCCTTGATTTCAGCCCGCTTGAGGACGGACATGAGGAGATCTTGTGCACTGATGCCAAAACTCTTGAGCATCCACAGTCAGAAAAAGATGACGGTGGGGAATGGCAATTAGTGTTTAACAAGGTGGATGATGATGATGATGAGACACGGTTGCCAATAAGTCAACCGCAATTAGTGTCTCAAGAGGTTGATAATGAGGATGACACACAGTTGTCAATAACTGAGGTTGTTGTTAGGTCAAAAGGGGGGAGGGATCCGCAGCACCGCATAAGGCTGGAAGAGGCAGTGGGGTGGCAAAAGGGAGAAGGCGAGCCACAACTGATAGGACCGCAACTGTTCCCCGCAGCACCCCCTAGCGGCAATCTCCCTTGCCAAGAGGTACGTGTTCCGCAGTCTGACGCTTTTTTGAGGAAAGTGTGAATGATAAAAGAATTGTAATTTGCAACCTGTGCCATACCAAAATGAGCAGGGGCGTGAACACTAGCAACCTCACCACCACCAGCATAATCCGTCACATGGCATCAAAGCATCCTAATAGGTAGGCAAATGCCTGGGTTCACAATCAGTTTCTGCGGGTCACACCACTGCCTCCTCTTCCCCTGTGTTTGGTGCTGGCCAATCCCCTGTCCAAGATGTAGGTCTGGATGCCTCCTGCCCTGCACCTGTACCTTCACAAGCGCCATCATCTACCACATCCACTTCTGTGTCCCAGCGCAGCGTACAAATGTCCATACCCCAGGCCTTTGAAAGAAAGCGCCAATACCCCGCAACCCAACCACAGGGCATAGCACTAAATGTGCACCTTTCCAAATTGCTGGCCCTGGAAATGTTGCCATTTAGGCTTGTGGACACTGAGGCTTTCCGTAGCCTGAAGGCGGTGGCCGTCCCTCGTTACTCAGTCCCCAGCCGCCACTATTTTTCCCGGTGTGCAGTCCACCACCTTACTCCCTATGTGTCCTGTAACATCACCCGTGCCCTGACCAACGCAGTTATTGGGAAGGTCCACTTAACGACTGACACATGGACAATTGCTTGTGGCCAGGGCCGCTGCATTTCCCTGATGGCCCACTGAGTGGACGTTGTGGAGGCTGGGAGCGAGTCGTACCCTGGGGTGGCACAGGCGCTACCGATGCCAAGGATTGCGGGCCCTACTTCCATCTGGATTTCCTCCACCACCTACATTAGTGGATGCAACTCCCCCCCCCTTTCTCCTCCTCCACCTCCTCCTCCACTTCCAACTCTGAATTCTCATCTTGCAGCACCAGTCAGCCATCAGTTAGTAGCTGGAAGCAGTGTAGCACTGCAGTGGGGAAGCGGCAACAGGCCGAGCTGAAACTAATATGTTTAGGTCACAAACAGCACACCGCCGCAGAGCTATGGCAGGGTTAGGGTATAAGGGACCAGACTGAGCTGTGGATCTCGCCACTCAAACTACAACCAGGCATGGTTGTATCTGATAATGGCCATAATTTGGTGGCGGCTTTGGAGCTCGGCAAGCTCACACACATACTATGCCTAGCCCACGTGTTCAACTTAGTGGTTCAGCAGTTTCTCAAAAACTACCCCAATTTGCCTGAGCTACTGGTGATGGTGTGCCGCGTGTGTGCCCATTTCCGAAAGTCATCTACAGCTGCCACCGGTCTAGCAACGCTGCAGCAGCACTTGCAATTGCCAGGTCACCAACTGTTGTGCGACGTGAGCATGCGCTGGAACTCCACGTTCCACATGTTTTTCAGGCTTTGTGAGCAGCAGAGGGCAGTAATGGAATACCAGCTGCAACATGGTCGACACCTTTCCAGTCAGCTTCCGCTCTTCACAAGCGACTAGTGGGCATGGATGTCTGAACTCTGAGGTTTTACACAACTTTGAGGAATCAACACATATGGTGAGCGGCGAGGCCGCTATTATCAGCTTAACCATCCCACTTCTACTGTATGTCTACTGAAATGCTTGCTGCTCATAAAGAAGGCGGACACTTTGCATGTCCAAGAGGTGTAAATGGGGGGAGAAAGTACACAGGGTGATAGCCAGACCACCCTCAGTTCATTTTCTCAGCGCAATTTGGATGATGATGATGATGATGAGGAGGAGCAGAGGACGGTTGCCTCCACTGCAGAGGGTAGTACCCACAGCAGGTTTATTCCATCTGTTCAGCGTGGATGGGCCGAAGAGGAGGAAGAAGATTAGGAGATTGAGAGTAATCCTTCTGATTAGTGTTAAGCGCGAATATTCGAAAATCTAATTTTTATCGCGAATATCGGCACTTTGAGAATTCGCTAACATTTAGAATATAGTGCTATATATTCATAATGACGAATATTTTCTGTTGTTTCGTTTTTTTTAACACAATACACATTAGATGATCATCCTTCCCTTCTTGTAGCTTGTGGGCCAATGAGAAGGCTTTGTCACAGCTTAGCAACATTCCTAGCAACCAATCGAAATGTTGCCTACCCCTTATTATATATAGCTATTTTCTAAAGTGTATTGCAGTTATGAAAGAGACAGCAGTGTCATTACTGTGCTCTGTGCTTTGTTGTATTACATTAGACAGTTAACTTATATATATATAATTCAGATAGTTAGGGGGAGATAGTCAGTGTAGGTTAGAGTGATCTATAGTGTAGTTTATAGGTTCCAGTGCAGGGTGTTAGGCAGTGTAATAGGTTCTGCTGTCCATACATACATGCTACAGACATAGTGCTGTGATGTCAAAAGTTGCACATATTGAGAAAAAATATGCACATTATTAATAGCCGAAAATTCTCAAGGGCAAATATATTGGAGCACTCTATCTGCATATAAAGCTATTCTAATGTTCTGCCGTGCCAACCATTTTATCCAGTCTCAGGACACTTATACCAGCTTGAAAAATGTAGCATAAGTGACCCACGCCGGTATTTCGTGCGCATTACGCAAATAATACATTGCCGATTTTCGCAATCAAGAATATAATCATGAATTATTGAATTTGTGAATATATGACGAATATTCTGCAAAATATTTGTGAAATTTCGCAAATTAGAATATTGCCCCTGCCGCTCATTACTACTCCTGATGAGGACAGCGAAGTCTTGTCTGTTGGGACTCTGGCACACATGGCTGACATTATGTTATGCTGCCTTTACCGTGACCCTCGCGTTATACGCATTTTACCCAACACTGATTACTGGTTGTTCACCCTTCTCGACCCCCGCTACAAAGAGAAATTCTCATCTCTCATTCCTGTGGTGGAGAAGACTAGCAAAATGGTGCAATACCAGAAGGTGCTTGTGGAAAAATTTCTCCAAAAATTTCCAGCTGACTGTGACTGACTAAACCGTCACTGGGGCTGCTGGAGAGGCCTGAGGGCTAGCCTCCTTTTTTATGGACTATGAACCCAGAACTATGGAGAACCTCCCCCCCAGGCTCATTATTCTACAAAGGGAAAAATTGGTAGTTTCTGCCTGTGAGTGATTATGTTATCCCATTGTGTTGGTTAATTGTATTACAGGTGGGTGTTGTCTGCCTGTGAGTGATTACGTTATCCCATTGTGGTGATTAATTGAATCACATGTGTGTGTTTTCTGCCTGTAACTGCATGTGATTGGTTTATGTAAAAACTGTCTCAGTCTTCCACAAGGTCCCTATAGGTAGTGTCCCTTGCTGGAAGACCTGCATAAAAGGCTGGCATGCAGACTCATTAAAGTGTCCTGTTCTACCATTCATGAAGTCTGGGCTCAAGTTTAGGGGATTGGAGAACTACACTCTGGGGATTTCTTTAATCATTATACTCTCCAGAATATAATCCCTAGCTCTTGTTCCTGTTCCTGCATCACTCTCTGAAGGAAGAGAGGTTCACCCACTGGAACCTGGAAGCCTTGTCTTAGGTCCAGAATGGGTAGAAAACTGTGAGATCCCAACCAAGCTGCGACAGTTCGTGTGGTCGGCAGTGCTTACGGTGTCCAGTGGAGTGCATGGAGTCCTCGGAAAGCACTAGGAGCATCCATCAACGGAGGTTCCCAGTCGGGGTGCCAGGAGATCCGTTACACTGACAACGCTGGCAGCAGAGTACGTAGTTCTCTGCCATTGAAGAGTTGGTTAAACAAGTGCTAGATGACCCCCGGCCAGGTGACCCAAAATTAGTCCGGCGCACAGGGACCGTTCTATGGTTTGCTGTAGAGAGAGGAGTGGGCTTCCTCCAAGACAGTCATTCAGGGCCAGAGATATTTGTGGGCTGCCGTTCTGTCAAGCGCTCTTACTTGCCCCAGGCCACAACCTGTACATGGGGGATCAGGTGGAATATACTCCCATGCGCTCCATCCAAGGCCCTTTCGCCGCCGGTGTGACTCTGCTGGCCAAGCCATTGTCCCCTGCCTTGACCACAGAGACCTGGCAGGAAGATCCAGGCTCTTCAGGGAGAGTAGGCTGCCTTTAGGAGGCCCCAGATGGAAGGATCCACTTTAAAGAACAGCACCAGCCAGAACTGGAGCCCCTCATCCCTGACCTGGCCAGATTAATAATTCTGTGCTGACATTTAACCCCAGGGTGCAGCCATATGTACTGCCCTGTAAACTGCCCCAGGCACCCCCAGCTTGCCTGCCAGAGCCCCTTCAGCCGGAGGTATTAACCACCTCTGCATCGGCAAGGGATCCCGGTCTGCAGCAGGTCACTTCAGCCTTTGCCAGGCTGGCTGCACAGCCATTACCTTAGGACACCACCAGAGGGCAGTGGCATAGCACTACTGCTGCAACCCTGAGCTACCAGAAGCAGGAGCGCCCCCTAATGCGGTTCAGTAGCTCTAGCAGCGAGGAGGACCTGGACATCCTTCTCTAAATGCCCTTTTCTACTAAAACTTTTGGGAGCCACAGTGTGGACTGGTCCTGAAAGCTGAGGGAATGTCAGCCAGTTCTGTTTCATCCCGTTGCCTCAAGTTGCAGCCTCAGCCGGATGGCCACCTTTGTTAGGACTCCCCCCATCATCATTTAACCCCTTATATCCAAGTTTACATTGTTTTATCCCCTTTCTCAGGTTACTTGATAACCTCATGGAACTATGGTTCTTTATATGCTGCTTTTATGTGTTTTATATGGCATTTTATACCATTTTTATTGAATTACAATTAACTCTATTATTCCCATTGGATTACAAGTTTCCAGAGGATTCAACTTTAAAGCACTTCAAAAGGAAAAGGACTCAAGTCGTATTTGAGCATATTATTGCACTAATAAATGCATAACGTATTTGCACTGTTTTCCAAAATGTTTACTGCAACGTTATAAGCTCGCACCCAAAGAAAAGACTCAAACGTGTACCTGAGCTTCTTGTGATCTCTATTATTATATTTTTGCACTTATGTTTTCAAGTTATGCAACGTTCAAGTATTATATGCCCATTGTGTGTATTCTCTTCTAGGTGCCGCAATGTGACCTCATGCACTTATTGTGAAATTGCACTTACTTTTGCACTTAACCAGATATGTAGCAACTTACTCTTGTGTGCCTTGCTTTACAGCTCTTGTTCTCTCCCCCCTTTATACGGACTGCCTATATGGACGCTTAATACTAATGGCCTACACCCGGTGTTATATACCCATAGGTACCCAGGGTAGGACCAAGTGGTAAGTCCTGGCAGGTCCAGTAACTACATGGGTAACCCCCGCTGCTTCGGGAATGGTTAGAGGAGTTTTTGCCCCCTTCTTCCCATTTGTTATTTGTTCAGGATTGCTCCCATCCTGAGGTGTCTTCCAGGAGTTTCATGGGATTACTATACCTTCCTCCTGTGACTGCCAAAAGTGCATGAAGAAGCTGATACCTCCCCTTCTGTGCCTTTGCCTAAGGTATGGTGCCTCAAACCTTAGAGCCATTTTAGCTACCCATAGTCACCATAGTGATCGTGCTTTAAGCCTAATATTTTGACTTTGGTGCAGGGAAGGGAATACAGGATAAAGCCATTTGCGGGCATTTCATTACACAATGGTGGGACTACAGAGTAAAGACACCCCCATGCTTTCTTTGGCGTTAGGATCTGGAACACTTCAAAGTCAGTCAGTAGTGATTGCTTAGTGCAGACCATTGGTTCACTGGGTTTACGGAGAGGGAAACTGTTAATTAGGACACCCTACTCATGCGGGCAGGATCTCAGGGTAGCTGTTATGTGTTTGTCTTTGTATGTCATATGTGTAATACATGCAGCACTTTGTATTAATTTGGGTACCCCAGAGCTGGTTCCTCCCCTCCTAAGCATAAGCCGAGGGCGGCTTAACTCGAAGTAAGGGGGAATTTAACACCCCATAGTTGGGTTACAAAACTCTTTTACCCGCTACAATCTCCTAAGAGCATTAACCTTGTCATCGGATGTAATTTTACATTATGTCTTCACAGATGTGCATAAAACCTTGTTAAATCTAATTATTGCTGTAATTTCCATGTTCACTAGCAGGTGGCAGCAATGTGTTAGCAAGGAGTTAGGTTCATTTTAGTACAGCTAAGCTGGAATAGTTCTTTTCAGCTTAGCTCCCCCCTGTGCTGTGCCCACATCCTGCAGCATAAGGAGGGAAGGAAGTTAGAGTGAGTGTGCCAGCCACCACTGTTGGGGAAGGCTGTGTGATAACCTTCAGGAGTCCCCCTGCATAGGGAAGAAAACTAGGATCTTGTCTCGGCTGAGACATTGATTACAATCCCAATCCTGCAGCCTCGGCTAGATGAAGCAAGCAGACAAACTCCAGATCCAGGAAGAAAGCATACCCAGAGAAGATAACTGTGAGTAAAGTCCAGAGACCCAGGAGAAGCCATATTCCTCCTCAGCTAGTCAGTCCCCATACAGCAGAAGATAAAGAGTGCAGAAGCCAAATTCCTGCCACAGTATAGAGCTACAAAGCAGACGTCCTTTACTGCAAGCTCCAGGTTGATAGAGCAGGAGATAAATTCCTGCCAACCATTGCTAAAAGCCTGCTGGGACCTAAGACTAAAGCTGTACCTTGCTTGGATAAGAGTTACCCACAGTAAAGACGAGTTCGAACTTTACTAAAGGTCTGGATCTCAATTTCTGCTGCAAAATCCCTCTATTACTCCTCCTATCACTACACTCAATTTATTGAAAGTGAGCCAGGAGCCAGGAGTCCAGCCGTACCCAGGTAGGAGACACCGTTGACTCAATTACCACTACCATACAGAGACATTACACCACTCTGGCATTCATACTCTGGGACATGCGTTATAACACCTTTGAAGGGCAGTGTGACAATACCCTGCGCACGCTGCAATTGGCGTCACGACAAATACAGAACATTTAAACAACCCATATCCTGACCCACTGCATAAGTGGCGTCAGCGCGTACCCATTCCTGGTCACGGCATATACACAAGTATTTTAGATACTTTTTTGTTTTGTTTTGTTATAAAGTTTTTATTATTTTTATAAGTAGACATAAACTGTGGAATTACCAGAACAATGTAACATAGTACAGGGTAAGACATCAATATACTTATATCAGCAGTATAGGATATCCACAATATGGCATGTCAAAATACACAAAATGAAGTAAATACTTAAAAGCAAGTTATATAACCTCAAAGGACCATATATATCAGAGTTGGAACAACATTAACTCAATATATAGGGAATCATCTAAAACCTTGCCAGTGGAGAAGCAAGAATCCATAGAGAAGTCACTTATGTAAAGATTACAAATTTGAAAGTATTGTTACAGGTAAAAAAGAGGGTCACTTGGGAGCAGGACTTGGGATAGACATGGGGTTATGGCGAGAAATGAATTGCAAGGAAGGAGAGCTAGTCTACCAGATTCAGACTTGATATAAATGTGGAGTTGCAAACCTATGAACAAGCCATAGGTACCATTTTTTCTCGAAATGTGTATGGTTACCAGATTCCCAAGAGGAAATTTCCTCAAATCGGTATATCTGATCGACTTTCTGCTTCCATTGCACTATAGATGGGAGGGAAGTTTGCAACCAGAATTTAGGTATAAGAAGTCTTGCGGCTATCAATAGTTGTTTAAAAAGGAAAGTGGGGAGGGGAGGGTCTTTCTCATCAAAACAGGCTAAAAGGGCTTTGCAGGGAGAGACCTGCACGTCTGTGTGACAAATCTCGTTACTAATATTGAATATGGCTCTCCACCAATCTCGTATTTTGGGACAGTCCCACCAGATGTGAAAAAGGAACCTTTTTCATCCGAAGAGCCATAAGAGAATAAGCAGGATTTCTCTGGGGTTATGTACCATCTAGATAACAATTTGTAGCTATTCTCCTAGATCCTAACACACCTAGAAGATTTGGTGGTGGACACAAACAGTTTGGGGAGCATGGATAGGGGTAAATCTCTGTTTAGGTCTTTTTCCCAGTGTCGGATGAAAGCAGGTTTGACTAATAAGGGAGTTGATCTCAGCCTGTGGTGAATTTGTGATATAAGCCTTTTAGGCTGTTTCGGGTCATTAATAATGGATTCCAGCCAAACCAAGGGCCGAATCAATTCACCCTCGCGTGTGTTGCGGGATAAGAACTGTCTAATGTAAGTAATTAGGGCTAATCCATTGGGCTGGGGTTTTAAAATGTCAATCATATCACTATTGCTTATTATTCCTCCTGTACACTCCAGGAAGGATGTAATAGGTATAGACGAGCATCTTAGTTCTCTAGGTGTAGAGGACCATCTATCGGGGGAGATTATTCCAATCACATCTCTAACTTGTAGGAGAGGAGAAGGTAATAGGATAGAACAGTGTGTAGAAAGTAACCATTTCCAAGCATTAAGTGTGGTTCTTAAAATTGGGTAAGAAGAGGGAGGTGTAAAGCTTGGATTTTGGCTTCCTAGAAGAAGCAAGCGAAAGGATCTGCCCATCAATTGTTGTTCTAATAAAACCCATGATTTTTCAGAGTTAATTCGTAACCAATCGATTACCCTAGAAAGCAATATTGCATTGCCATAAATCTCAGGATCAGGGAGGCCTATACCTCCCAGAGCCACTGGTTTTGAAAGCTGGGAATAAGATAGCCTCGGTTTCTTACCGTTCCATATAAAAGACCTGAATTTTTTCCTTATCTGCTCATAGAATGACTTAGGTATAGGGATAGGCAGGACTTGTTGGAGGTAGGTAAGACGAGGTATAATCAAAGATGTCAGGAGATTCTTACGCCCAAACCATGACAGATAAAGGGTATGGTGATTGAGGTTATCTATGGAATTAAACATAGATTGGAGCCATGGGGAATAATTAAGCGAAAAAAGGTCTGGGACGGAAGGACTTATCTTAACTCCCAGGTAGGTTAAGAAAGGGGAAGACCAGTCAAAAGGTGAATCAGTCTTTAGGGTCTGCTTGTTAGATGAGGGAATGCCTATACTCATAATTTGAGATTTTTTTTCGTTAATTTTGAAATTAGAGACTATGCTGTAGTTTTGTAAGTGTTTTTGTATGATAGGGAGAGAAACCATGGGATTAGTGGTCATGATCATGACGTCATCCGCAAAAGCTGCTTATTTGTGCTCTTGGTCACCCAGTCCAACACCACTGATGAGTGAAACATTTCTCAGCGAAACCAGGAGGGGCTCTAGTGCTAGAACAAAGAGTAAAGGCGACAGGGGGCAGCCCTGTCTAGTGCCATTACAGATGTTAAAGTGGGAGGAAAGGGTGCCGTTGACTATTACCTTAGCAGTATCGGATGAGTACATTGCAAAAACAGCTTGTACATAGAGACCAGGGAGTCCAAAGCGCAACAGGGCCTCTCTCAGGTATGACCAATTGATCCTGTCAAATGCTTTTTCTGCATCAGTACTCAAAAAAAGTAGAGGTTTTGAGAGTGCTGATGCATGAGATAATACATTTATGACTCTGGACGTATTGCCTCTGCCTTCTCTATTGCGAACAAAGCCAACCTGGTCTCTATAAATCAAGAGGGAAAGGAAGTTGGCCAAACGGTTGGCCAACATTTTTGCCAAGAGCTTTAAATCTACATTAAGAAGTGAAATAAGCCTGTAGCTGGCGCATTGTTTTGGGTCCTTCCCTTCTTTAGCTATCAGAGTAATGTGTGCTACCGTCATGTCCCTGGATAGGAGGCAACCCTTTAGAGTAAGATTGCAGACGTCTAGAAGATGGGGTAGTAGTTGGTTTTGGAAAGTTTTGTAATATGAGGGTGGTAGACCATCTGGGCCTGGACATTTACCTACAGGGATCTGGAGCAGGGCAGTAGTTAGTTCATCTAGAGTGAAGTGGGAGATCAAGGCATTTTTTTGTGAATCTGTCAGAGATGGGAGGGTTACTGAATCTATGAAGGAAGAGATTAGAGATTTATGGGAGTCAGGGTCTTCTGAGGGGGATAGATTATAGAGGGCCTCATAAAAATCTCGAAACTGGGCTGCAATTTGGGAGGTGGTGAATATTGGATCTCCTAGCGGGGAAGTTAGCTGATGTATAAAATTATTGGCTCTCCTGTTTTTTATTTTGTGCATCATGAATTTGGAGGCCCTGTCTCCATGAGCGAAGTATTTGTGCTGGGAGTTGAAATAAAATTTGGCTACCTTAGTTTGTAAAAGGGCTTTCATTTCAGCCCTAAGTTTAGATAGCTCTTCAAGTTGGAGGTCGGAGAAAGAGCTCTTATGGAGCGTCTCTAGGGCTTTCATTTTTTGTTGGATGGATTCTATTTTTTCTCCTCAGATTTTCTTCAAGAATGTTCCTATGCTAATGAAGTGTCCCCTGATGTAAGGCTTGTGAGCGTCCCAGAGAGATTGAGGTGAAATAGAGGGTTGTTTATTCAGAAGAAAATATTCCTTCAGGAGGGCCTCAATTTTGCTTTTAGATTCTGTATCTCCCAGTAGGGATTCGTTGAGACGCCAACTAAAGGCTCTCGGATGCTGTGAAGGCGTGAGAATGGAGAGATAAATGGGGGCATGATCAGATAAGTGGATGGAACCAATGCTGGTTTCTGAGCACATCTGAAGGTGTTCCTTGGAAACAAAAAGGTAATCTAGACGATGATAGGTGTTATGGGGATGTGAGAAAAAGGTGAAATCTTTAGAGTCGGGGTGAAAGGCACGCCAAGAATCTACTAAATGCAGGTTCCACAAACCTTCCCTCATAACTCGTAGGGAACGTAAGGATAGAACTGATTTGTGTGAAGAAGCATCAAGTTGAGGATTCAGGGTTGCATTTAGATCCCTTCCCAGGACCACCAGACCTTCCTTGAAGGAATCAATAATTGGGATAATTGAAGTAAGCCAATGTGCTTGTTTGGTGTTTGGTGCATATAAGTTGATGAATGTGTATATCTGAGAACCAATGTGACCTTTGACTAGGATATACCTTCCCTCTGGGTCTTGGAGGTGACTGATGTATTTAAAGGGTATTCTTTTCTGAAATCCTATGCTCACCCCACCCGAGGCAGCAGAAACCCCTCCACAATGGTACCACTGAGGAAAATATGAGAACGTCAGATTGGGGTAATGGTTAAACCTAAAGTGCGTCTCCTGGAGAAAAAGGACATTCACACCTGACTTACGCATCATAGAGAAGATCTGACTACGCTTGGAGGGGGAGTTGAAACCCTTAACATTATAGGAAGCTATATGTATGTCAGCCATATTGGTTTGAGTGTCTAGAATTACTTTTGAAAAACTCACGATTTCTCCAGGAAGACGCACTGTTCAACGGGATTAAAGTCCGCTGCCTCGGATGGGGCACCTGGGAACCAGAAATACCTCGCCAATTCAGAGTTATTGAGTGGACATAGTACCTGTACCAAGGGTATAACCAAAAACAAGGGAAAGGGAGGAGGGAAAGGATTAGAACATTAGGTGAACAGAACCCATATTGTCCTACAATCTTGTAGGCAAAGAGATTAGACATAGGGGGGAAAAGGGTCAATAGACCTGAGAAATTATCTCTAGCACTAAAAAACTGAGACCTGAACAGTTGTAGACATTATCTAAATAGAAACAAATGGTATGGGGAACGGTATTATCCCTATCTAGATAAAGCAAGGTTGAATAGGACAGTAGAAGATAGGGTTTGTGATAAGTTAGAAACCATCATATTTTAGAATGGACTTTAAATTAGTCGCTATACCGCATAATCAGCTATGTGAAAGTAGGGAGGACAGAGCAAAAGGCGACTGTATGGGTATCTCATGAGACTTGAGAGAGTCTTTTCGGTGTTAGCTGACGGCCTCTTTTCCCGATTCTTTGTGCTTTGGGGGTCCGTTGTAGGGTAAACGGAATGACAGCGGGGACAGCAGGGAGCACGGCGAGATCCTGATACAGTTCCCAGTTCTCCACTTTCAAAGGAGGAATTTGTAGCTGCTCATAAAGGTCTTCCAATTCAGAGTAAGTGGAGATGTTGAAGCGTTGTCCAGCCTGGGAAAACGATATTCCAAAAGGAAAGTTCCACTTATATTGGATCTTGCTAGAACGTAGCCACTCCGTCAGAGGCTTCATAGCTCTACGCTTTCTAAGAGTGGACGGGGCTAAGTCTTGATAGACTGTGATCTGTGTCCCCTCATAGGAGAAATCCGATCGATTCCTTGCGGCCTCTTGGACCGCCGCTTTAACTTGAAAGTTCAGAAATTTACTAATTATGTCCCTGGGGGGTTCTTCTGGTTTAGGCTTGGGACGTAACGCTCTGTGTGCTCGCTCTAATATTATTTCATGCTCAAAATCAGGGCCCACAAGCAGGGAGCATATAGACTTAACTGTGGAGGGCACATCACCCGGTTGAACGGACTCAGGTATCCCTCTGAAGCGCAGATTGTTTCGGCGTCCCCTGTTTTCCTGGTCTTCCAGGGCATTATGCAGGTCGTTGAAATAAGCGCTGCACTTTTGGAGGGAGTTAGTGGTGGCCGTCTGATGATCCAGGATTAAAGCCTGGTGTGATTCGAGTGTCTCTACTCGATCCCCCACTTGCCACATTTCTTGATGTAGAGCGGAGATTTCGTCAATGACTGGCTCCATAGCCTTGCAGAGGGCTTGTTTCAAGTAATGCCTGGTGATGGGGAGCGATCCTTTGCTCTGCGGCTCCTCCGTATCGCTTTCCTCCTCCGATCTTTCCAACGATCGCTCCGAAGTATTCTGAGAGTGAGCCGGCGCCATCTTTGATTCCCGCGCCACAAATGAGGAGGCAGCCTTTTTTATAAATCTATCCATTTCTCCTGATGTGGCGTATTTTGTTGGCGGTCGGATGTTCTCCTGCCTTAGCGTTCCCGATTTTTACCATTGTTAGCCTAGTTCAGGCAGTTTGCTGGCAGTATCAGGTGCTTAAAGAGATCAGTGTAATGGAGCTCAGAAAAGTGCGGCCATCTCAGACCGGCGCAAGCTCCGCCCCCCATTTTAGATACTTTTTTAAATTGATATGACATGAATTGTGAGTCACCTCCTAATCCTGATATGTTTTACTTGTGATTACATTAAAAATTATAGGTACCTTTCATTGACAGCGAATTCTCTTGATTTGGCGATACATGTCTTCCTTCACACACAGGAGAGCAGCTGCTTCTTGTAATATGCACAGATTGAAACAGAAATCATTAGTAATGAACCATCTCAAAACTTACCTGCTTGTGCGAGATATGAGTTATTAACTCTTGCATCAATACCTCATTTTTTTGCATATGTTTGATTTTCTGTTGCTAACATTCTCAGGATGTTGTGGATATGGGGAAATGTTAATTTCACAGGATAAAGCTTGATAAATGAACAAAGATATTAAGATAATTAAAGAATATTGTATGTGATCTAAAAATAAAAAGCAAGACTTACGACAGAGCCATCCTTAAAGGGGTAGTCTCACTGCTACTAATGTATTGTAATTGTCCATATTGCCTCCTTTGCTGGCTAGATTCATTTTTCCATCACATTATACACTGCTACAATCCAGGGGTTACAACCCAGCCACCGGAGAGGTATCGTTTTTTTCCTATAGTGTGCAAGCATGGCCACCGCTGCTGGATTACAGGGTGGTCGTAACCCCTGGAAAGGAGAAGTGTATAATGTGATGGAAAAATGAATCAAGCCAGCAAAGGAGACAATATGGACAATCACAATACATTAGTACGGTTAAGTGCTTTGTATTAACTTTCTCTAGATGATAAACGCCATTTGCTGTAGTGAGACAACCCCTTTAAATATGTGTAGTGTATGGAATCCCACCATAAGATGTTCTGTAATAATATGATATCTTAATGTTGACACAAGTAAAAAAAATTATTAAAAAGGTTGCCCCAGGATTACAGAGCACTCTATTAAACCAGGCATGGAAGGGTTGATCCTGCTGATTAAAATGATACCTGCCTTGTGAAAATTGGCTGTTGCATTATGCCTGATTTAATAGGATTGATCTTGCTGACATGTGCTCTTTAAAGGGGTTCTCTGATATTTAGATATTGATGACCTATAATCAGGATAGGTCATTCATATCAGATTGGCAGGGGTCTGACACCTAGGACCCTTGCTGATCAGCTGATTGAGGAGGCAGCTTAACAAGTACAGTTATAGAGAAATCCACAGCACTCTTCAATACAGGTGAGAAAACTGGTTACTTTATTAGTATCAGCAGCATACAGATAGCAACGTTTCAACCATCTTTATCAAGCTTCAGAAAGACCAGAGATGGTTTAAACGTTGCTATCTGTATGCTGCTGTTACTAATAAAGTAACCATTTTTTTCACCTGAATTGAAGAGTGCTGTGGATATCTCTATAATTTGTTACTCGACGGGACCCCCAGCCAGTATCCCCATCCGTGGGCACCATCTCACCAATATTTTTCTTGGAATTTTTTTATTGGAATTTTTTTATTGTCGTTTGTCCCCAAATTCGGACCTGGAGTCCTGCTTACCCCATTTTTTTGCTTAACAAGCATATTGCAATCCATTGCATAGCGGTTGTGCTTGGTATCGCACCTCAGCCCTATTCACTTGAATGGGACTGATTTGCACCTAGGCCATATGACCGATGAACATGACATTACTTGCCTAGAAAGAGGCCGTGGCACTCACCAGAGCACTGCAGCTTCCTGAAACAGTTGATCAGCAAGGGTGCCGGGAGTTGGACACCCACTAATCTGATATTAATGACCTAATTAGGATAGGTTATTAATATATGAATCTCGGAAAACCCCTTCAAATATTACATTTCTCTAGAAGAAATGCTCTTGTGTTTAGATATTGCTGTTAAGTGACCCATGATGTCGTGTACGTAGATCAAAACATCCACTTTGTGTGTCCAGTGTCAGTAGAAACACATTCCCTGTCATACTGTCTGGGTCCCCTTGTGAAAGTTATTCCCAAAACGGTGCAAAATTCTCCCTGGCTCCGTTCTCCTTGTAGGTGCGGGTCCCAGAGGTGGGACCCGCACCTATCAGACAATGGGGGAATATCCTAGCGATAGGCTACTTTCACATTAGCGGCAGCCTTCTCAGGCAGGCTGTTCCGGTGGGTGAACAGCCTTCCGGATCCGTGGTGCCGCTAGTGCACATGTGCCGCCGGAAGTCCGCTCCGGCCCCATTCACTATAATAGGGGCGGGCCAGAGGTCCGGAGGCAGCACAGCAAACAAGCCGAGAGGAAGCCAGAATAAAAATACATCATGTTTCCTAGAAGCATTGGGAATATCCAGGTGGGCTGGGACAAATTTGAAATGGGCAGCAATTTTTTGTTTTGTTTTTTTGGACATCAGCTTTTACCACCACCAGGGGCGGATTGGCCACAGACCTTACAGGGCCAGTGGAAGTTTTTGGGGAGGTATTTTATGATGCACTGTGGTATTTTGCACTGTTGGGGTGGAATAATGTGCCACAATATGGTATTGCTGGCTCTGCCCTCCATCAATTTGGATCTAAACTACAAAATGGGGCCACTTTTAGTAGTTTTTTCAGGGCCACTTTAAGTTCCCAGTCTGCCCCAAACCACCACACAAACCATGTATGGAGCTCAAGAAATCAGGGGGCCCATTGCTGTCTGAATGTGCTTAGCTGAAAAAACTGAAGGTGCAGACACACTGCCTATGAAGCTAGTTCAGCTGCACAGGTCCTTAGGGGGTCTTGCCAGCTGTAGCAGAAGTGCCCAGGCTGCACTGCTACCCTGAAAGTGGGTCTTAGGCCAATGGGGAAGAATTTACCAGGTCTGGACTTGCCAGGAGAAGCAATGAGAGAGCCCAATGATACATAGGGTAACGTTAATGTTCTAAGCCATTTATCTCAGCACCATAGTAAGATATCCAAAGAACGTTGTGTGGGCAATTGAACAAGCTGAACCAAAGTACAATTAAAACATTCTTGCTGTCTAGTTGTTATTTCATAAACAAATCAGCGCGGCTCCCACACAAGTACCAAGTTCAGTGTTATTATCCGATGAAATTAAGAAACACTTGAGAGGATTCCCAGAGTCCTTCAATAATTATTTCACAGAAAACATCTAATTAAATCTGCTATATCATTAAACACCACAAGTCACAAAGCTTCACATTAGCATAATGTTTAGAAATAAATAAGGATATCAGAGAGATCATTTTACAATGATAGAAGTATGACAAAATACTGTGCGCCCAGCAATGTGCAAGAAAATAGCTTTAACCAAAGTAACAATACAGCAATTACTCTATACTGTATATAGCAACAATAGACAATATAAATTGTTCTCTAACTGGGAAAACCTTGCACTTGCAAACGACCTATAAATCATGTTTTATTATTTTATTTATTATGCAAGAAAGCATAATACTAAAGTGAACATAATATGACATAAATTATTGAAGCTACCCCTTAATTAAGGCTATGGAAACTTAAAATACCCTCTTATTTAATGATGTTCATTTTTCAATAAAATAAACCTTTAATATATTAAATTCTATTACCACATAGGAAAATGAAGATTTATATCCTATTTGCAGACATGTCACTCTAAAAAGTGGTATTTTTACCCTAAGATTGTAACGTGATATTAGCGGAAAGATACTGATCCAGCTCTATCTATCTATCTATCTATCTATCTATCTATCTATCTATCTATCTATCTATCTATCTATCTATCTATCTATCTATCTATCTATCTAGCTTCGTAAAACTAATATCTGATATTTAAAATAGTCCAATATACAATGGTGCAATATTTGAAAGGGTTGTCCTAATTCACAAACAGCATAGTGTAACAGGGAATCGGCGGTGCGCTCCCTCCTTGCAGCACCGCCGGCGTCCCGCTGATAAAGAGGGAGGAGGAGCTGGCGTTGGAAGCGGCCTCCGTCCTCATCTTCCTGGTAACAGCGCTTCCTCAGCGCTGCCGGCTCCTCTATCCCCTAGTCGACACGCAGGGGCGGACCTTGTGGCTTCTGACCTCGGCTTGTAGTTGACCTTGATCCTGTGTTATTCCTTTTTGCTAACATGACCTCCTGGCTTTTGACCTTGGCTTCCATTTTGTTCTGGTTGTTGCTAATGTTTGGTTATTTGCTTATTTGGTTTCTGACCCAGCCTGGTAGCTTACGTTTCTGTGTTTGATGTCTTTGTCTCTTGTTTTCTCCCACCTTGTTCCCTCTCTGTAGGCCCCTGCACGTACGTAAAGAACTGCCGCCCAGTTGCGCACCGTCGGTTAGGACGGGCCGTGCAAGTAGGTAGGGATAGTGGTGTGGGTGGAGGTTAGTGTTGCACTATGCCTATCGATTCGTGACACATAGCTTGCAGTGCTATACTGTTTCCGTAGCTGCCATGCATCCAGTTCTTTTTCACCTTAGCCCAGGTAAGATGTTTCTGACATTGTCTCTGGGTTATACATGGCTTGACAGAAGGAATGCCACAGTTGTAGCCCATGTTCAGGATATGTCTGGCTCTTGAAGCACTGACTCCAGCCACAGTCCACTGTGAATCCCCCCCCCCCCCCCCCAATTCTTGAATGGCCTTTTCTTGACAATCTTTTCATGGCTGCTGTTTTCCCTGTTGCTTGTGCACCTTTTTCTACACCACACTTTATTCTCCCACTCAAAATTCTATTAATATGCTTGGATACAGCACTCTGTGAACAGCCAGCTTCTTTACCAATTACCTTTTTTGGGTTATTCTCCTTGTGGAGGGTGTCAATGACTGTCTTCTGGACAACTATCAAGTCAGCAATCTTCCCCATGATTGTGTAGCCTACTGAATGAGACTGAAAGTTCATTTAAAGGCTTAGGAAAACTCATGTTTTTTGTTGATTATCTGATTAGAGTGTGACACCATGATTCTACAATATTGAACTTTTTCACAATATTTTCATTTTATGAGATACTGACTTTGGAGTTTTCATTAGCTATAAGCCATAATCATCAACATTAAAATAAATAAATGTTTTAAATTGATCACTCTATGTGTAATGAATCTATATAATATATGGTTCACTTTTGGAATTGAATTACTGAAATAAATACATTTTTAGATGATATTCTAATTTATTGAGATGCACATGAATGTAGAGATATTCTGGATCAAGATAAGATTATGTCCCCCTAGATTATTTATTTTACTAAATTGAAATATAAATCAAACATTAATAAATTGTTACCACTAAAATTTTGGCAGGTATTAAAAAAATTCTGTGAAATAAATTTAAATAATAGAGGAGGTGATCTTCACTTGATACAGTATTCCTTACTACAAATTCTTACAAATAGACAAATGAAAGGCAAAATGACTGCATACATACAAATGCTTGATATCATTTAAGACACATAGATATGGATAGGATCAGAAGACAAAATTTGTAATAGAGACTATTTATGGTTACCTCATTTTTTTTTTTATGCATTAGGCAATAAAAAAAAGGCTTACAAAGGTGAACATAGTTTTTCAATTGGAGCCAATTTTGACCTTTAGAAATTTTTCATCTCTGCATTTTGTTAGCTATAATGTTTCTATTTTTATGACTATATAGCTATTTTAGGCCTTGTTTTAGCAAGAATAGGATGTTTTAGCTATTATTTTCAGCTATGTACTGTATATGGTAGCATTTAATTCATATACAATTTTCATAATGGCAAAATAAATAAGACCAGTAATCCTGTCATTGTTTTCCATTTTTCGATTTTTTCCTGACCTTTGCTGTTCATGTAAATAGATAATAGCAGAATTTTATTGTACTAGTCATTACAACTGTAAGAATATAACAACCATGAATGTTTTCTTTTTACACTATTGATTATTATTGTATAAAAATACAATGAGTAAGGCTACTTTCACACTTGCGCTTTTCTTTTCCGGCATAGAGTTCCGTCCTAGGGGCTCTATACCGGAAAATAACTGATCAGTTTTATTCTGTTCAGGATGCATCAGGATATCTTCAGTTCAGTCTTTTTGACTGATCAGGATGGAGATAAAACCGCAGCATGCTACGGTTTTATCTCCGGCCAAAAAGACTGAACACCTGCCTGAATGCCGTATCTGGCATTTTTCCCATAAGAAACGTATGACAAACGGACAGACGGATCCGTTCTTGCAATTCATTTGTAAGACAGATCAGGATTGAAAATGCATTCAGTTGGCATACGTCTTGCCGGATCCGGCAGCCAGTTCCAGCGACGGAACTGCCTGCCGGATTCCGCTGCCGCAAGTGTGAAAGTACCCTAATGAGTACAAAGACTATGCAGCCCTGGTGTCTTTATAAAGCCACTATTTAAACCATTAACCCTAATGTTCTGTCTTCATATATGTTCACACAGTGTGCAGTCTGACATTCAGCATAAACCATTCCTGTCTTCCAAATAAGAAGACTGTTCTTTGTAGTCTAGCTTGTTTATTGGTCAAAAGGTTGTACTCTCTGCACGGTGCGCGTGAGTGAGAGATTGTACAAGTGTGCGGTAAAACTACAAGAATACAAATAGCAAGTATAAGTATAAAGTATAGATAGCATGTACTGTAACATTTGCATTAACACTGAAGCATATGGTAAAATGGCTGCCTGTACATAAGATTACATGTCTACCTAACAGTAGTAACAACTGCCTGAGTAAGAATTTATAACTATATATAACATAACTGTTGTATGTTGATAGTGATGGCTTTCTGGTGCGCCCGGCGTTTGGTTTGCGGCGAGCTTTGTGTGTTTGCGATCCGCCAAACATGCGAACATATGGCGATGTCCGCGCACGCCATATGCTTTTGCATTGCGCGAAACTTTGACCCATGACACATCCATCAGGTGGGACAGCCAATTAAGACGTTTTAGCACATGAACACATCTCCAACCCTATAACAGAACCCGATCTGGCAGCCATTTTACATTGTGTGTTTTGCCAGTGTAGGGAGAGGTTGCATTTTCGAGGACGGACAGGCTGTTAGGAACTTAGGGACACCAAACGCTAGCTAATAGGGCCACACAAGTCACTTTAAGGACTGGTAACATTGTGCTATCGATAGGTGTGCTACACAGAGGGGTGTGATATACTTATAATTAGAGTTGAGCGAACACCTGGATGTTCGGGTTCGAGAAGTTCGGCCGAACTTCCCGGAAATGTTCGGGTTCGGGATCCGAACCCGAACCGAACTTCCTCCCGAACCCGAACCCCATTGAAGTCAATGGGGACCCGAACTTTTGGGCACTAAAAAGGCTGTAAAACAGCCCAGGAAAGAGCTAGAGGGCTGCATAAGGCAGCAACATGTAGGTAAATCCCCTGCAAACAAATGTGGATAGGGAAATGAATTTAAAAAAAAAAAAAAAAATGACCCAATATCAATTGGACAGAGGTCCCATAGCAGAGAATCTGGCTTCATGTCAGCAGAGAATCAGTCTCTTCATGCCATAGCAAAGAATCTGGCTTCATGTCAGCAGAGAATCAGTCTCTTCATGCCATAGCAGAGAATCTGGCTTCATGTCACCCACCACTGGAACAGGCCACTGTCACATATTTAGGCCCCGGCACCCAGACCGAGGGGAGAGGTCCCGTAACAGAGAATCTGGCCTTATGTCAGCACAGAATCTGTCTTCATGTCATAGCAGAGAATCAGGCTTCACGTCACCCACCACTGGAACAGGCCACTGTCACACATTTAGGCCCAGGCACCCAGGCAGAGGAGAGAGGTCCCGTAACAGAGAATCTGGCCTTATGTCAGCGCAGAATCAATCTTCATGTCATAGCAGAGAATCAGGCTTCACGTCACCCACCACTGGAACAGGCCACTGTCACACATTTAGGCCCAGGCACCCAGGCAGAGGAGAGAGGTCCCGTAACAGAGAATCTGGCCTTATGTCAGCACAGAATCTGTCTTCATGTCATAGCAGAGAATCAGGCTTCACGTCACTCACCACTGGAACAGGCCACTGTCACACATTTAGGCCCAGGCATCCAGGCAGAGGAGAGAGGTCCCGTAACAGAGAATCTGGCCTTATGTCAGCACAGAATCTGTCTTCATGTCATAGCAGAGAATCAGGCTTCACGTCACCCACCACTGGAACAGGCCACTGTCACACATTTAGGCCCAGGCACCCAGGCAGAGGAGAGAGGTCCCGTAACAGAGAATCTGGCCTTATGTCAGCGCAGAATCAGTCTTCATGTCATAGCAGAGAATCAGGCTTCACGTCACCCACCACTGGAACAGGCCACTGTCACACATTTAGGCCCCGGCACCCAGACAGAGGAGAGGTTCATTCAACTTTGGGTTGCCCCGCAATATAATGGTAAAATGAAATTAAAAATAGTATTGAATGAGGAAGTGCCCTGGAGTTGAATAATATATTGTTAAGGGGAGTTAGTTAATATCTAATCTGCACAAGGGATAGACAGGTCCTGTGGGATCCATGCCTGGTTCATTTTTATGAACGTCAGCTTGTCCACATTGGCTGTAGACAGGCGGCTGCGTTTGTCTGTAATGACGCCCCCTGCCGTGCTGAATACACGTTCAGACAAAACGCTGGCCGCCGGGCAGGCCAGCACCTCCAAGGCATAAAAGGCTAGCTCTGGCCACGTGGACAATTTGGAGACCCAGAAGTTGAATGGGGCCGAACCATCCGTCAGTACGTGGAGGGGTGTGCACAGGTACTGTTCCACCATGTTAGTGAAATGTTGCATCCTGCTAACACGTTCCGTATCAGGTGGTGGTGCAGTTAGCTGTGGCGTGGTGACAAAACTTTTCCACATCTCTGCCATGCTAACCCTGCCCTCAGAGGAGCTGGCCGTGACACAGCTGCGTTGGCGACCTCTTGCTCCTCCTCTGCCTTCGCCTTGGGCTTCCACTGGTTCCCCTGTGACATTTGGGAATGCTCTCAGTAGCGCGTCTACCAACGTGCGCTTGTATTCGCGCATCTTCTTATCACGCTCCAGTGTAGGAAGTAAGGTGGGCACATTGTCTTTGTACCGGGGATCCAGCAGGGTGGCAACCCAGTAGTCCTCACACGTTAAAATGTGGGCAACTCTGCTGTCGTTGCGCAGGCACTGCAGCATGTAGTCGCTCATGTGTGCCAGGCTGCCCAGAGGTAAGGACAAGCTGTCCTCTGTGGGAGGCGTATCGTCATCGTCCTGTGTTTCCCCCCAGCCACGCACCAGTGATGGGCCCAAGCTGCTTTGGGTGCCACCCCGCTGTGAACATGCTTCATCCTCATCCTCCTCCACCTCCTCCTCATCCTCGTCCTCCTCGTCCTCCAGTAGTGGGCCCTGTCTGGCCACATTTGTACCTGGCCTCTGGTGTTTCAAAAAACCTCCCTCTGAGTCACTTCGAAGAGACTGGCCTGAAAGTGCTAAAAATGACCCCTCTTCCTCCTCTTCCTGCAGGGCCACCTCCTCTTCCATCATCGCCCTAAGTGTTTTCTCAAGGAGACATAGAAGTGGTATTGTAACGCTGATAACGGCGTCATCGCCACTGGCCATGTTGGTGGAGTACTCGAAACAACGCAACAGGGCACACAGGTCTCGCATGGAGGCCCAGTCATTGGTGGTGAAGTGTGTCTGATCCGCAGTGCGACTGACCCGTGCGTGCTGCAGCTGAAACTCCACTATGGCCTGCTGCTGCTCGCACAGTCTGTCCAGCATATGCAAGGTGGAGTTCCACCTGGTGGGTACGTCGCATATGAGGCGGTGAGCGGGAAGGCCGAAGTTACGCTGTAGCGCAGACAGGCGAGCAACGGCAGGGTGTGAACGCCGGAGCGCGAACAGACGGCCCGCACTTTATGCAGCAGCTCTGACATGTCGGGGTAGTTGCGAATGAACTTCTGCACCACCAAATTCAGCACATGCGCCAGGCAAGGGATGTGCGTCAAACCGGCTAGTCCCAGAGCTGCAACGAGATTTCGCCCATTATCGCACACCACCAGGCCGGGCTTGAGGCTCACCGGCAGCAACCACTCGTCGGTCTGTTGTTCTATACCCCGCCACAACTCCTGTGCGGTGTGGGGCCTGTCCCCCAAACATATGAGTTTCAGAATGGCCTGCTGACGTTTACCCCGGGCTGTGCTGAAGTTGGTGGTGAAGGTGTGTGGCTGACTGGATGAGCAGGTGGAAGAAGAGGAGGAGGAAGCTGAGTAGGAGGAGGAGGAGACAGGAGGCAAAGAATGTTGCCTTGCGATCCTTGGCGGCGAAAGGACGTGCGCCAAACAGCTCTCCGCCTGGGGCCCAGCCGCCACTACATTTACCCAGTGTGCAGTTAGGGAGATATAGCGTCCCTGGCCGTGCTTACTGGTCCACGAATCTGTGGTTAGGTGGACCTTGCCACAGATGGCGTTGCGCAGTGCACACTTGATTTTATCGGACACTTGTTTGTGCAGGGAAGGCACGGCTCTCTTGGAGAAGTAGTGGCGGCTGGGAACAACATACTGTGGGACAGCAAGTGACATGAGCTGTTTGAAGCTGTGTGTGTCCACCAGCCTAAATTACAGCATTTCATAGGCCAGTAGTTTAGAAATGCTGGCATTCAGGGCCAGGGATCGAGGGTGGCTAGGTGGAAATTTACGCTTTCTCTCAAATGTTTGTGAGATGGAGAGCTGAACGCTGCCGTGTGACATGGTTGAGATGCTTGGTGATGCAGGTGGTGGTGTTGGTGGTTCATCCCATGTTTGCTGGGCGGCAGGTGCCAACGTTCCTCCAGAGGCAGAGGAAGAGGCCGAGGCGGCGGCAGCAGCAGCAGAAGAGGCCGAGGCGGCGGCAGCAGCAGAAGAGGCCGAGGCGGCGGCAGCAGCAGAAGAGGCCGAGGCGGCAGCAGCAGAAGAGGTAGCAGGGGGAGC
This sequence comes from Bufo bufo, assembly GCF_905171765.1. Classification (NCBI taxonomy): domain Eukaryota; kingdom Metazoa; phylum Chordata; class Amphibia; order Anura; family Bufonidae; genus Bufo; species Bufo bufo. The sequence goes on along the minus strand of NC_053390.1, from coordinate 139,144,938 downwards.
CTGAGTGACTTCCTTGTTTTTAAGGTGTTTACTCCACTGCAGTTCATGCTTTGCATGCAGGTGCCTGGTCATGCAGGTTGTGCTAAGGTTCAGAACGTTAATGCCTCGCTTCAGGCTCTGATGGCACAGCGTGCAAACCACTCGGGTCTTGTCGTCAGCACATTGTTTGAAGAAGTGCCATGCCAGGGAACTCCTTTAAGCTGCCTTTGGGGTGCTCGGTCCCAGATGGCGGCGGTCAGTAGCAGGCGGAGTCTCTTGGCGGCGGGTGTTCTGATTTTGCCCACTGCTCCCTCTTTTGCTACGCTGTTGGCTCGGTCTCACCACTGCCTCTTCCTCCAAACTGTGAAAGTCAGTGGCACGACCTTCATTCCATGTGGGGTCTAGGACCTCATCGTCCCCTGCATCGTCTTCCACCCAGTCTTGATCCCTGACCTCCTGTTCAGTCTGCACACTGCAGAAAGACGCAGCAGTTGGCACCTGTGTTTCGTCATCATCAGTGACGTGCTGAGGTGGTATTCCCATGTCCTCATCATCAGGAAACATAAGTGGTTGTGCGTTAGTGCATTCTATCTCTTCCACCCCTGGGGAAGGGCTAGGTGGATGCCCTTGGGAAACCCTGGCAGCAGAGTCTTCAAACAGCATAAGAGACTGCTGCATAACTTGAGGCTCAGACAGTTTCCCTGATATGCATGGGGGTGATGTGACAGACTGATGGGCTTAGTTTTCATGCGCCATCTGTGCGCTTTCTGCAGAAGACTGGGTGGGAGATAATGTGAACGTGCTGGATCCACTGTCGGCCACCCAATTGACTAATGCCTGTACCTGCTCAGGCCTTACCATCCTTAGAACGGCATTGGGCCCCACAAAATATTGCTGTAAATTCTGCTGGCTACTGGGACCTGAGGTAGTTTGTTCACTAGGACGTGTGGCTGTGGCAGAACGGCCACGTCCTCTCCCAGCACCAGAGGGTCCACTAACACCACCACGACCATGTCCACGTCCGCGTCCCTTATTAGATGTTTTCCTCATTGTTCCCGTTCACCACAATTTTGAGAATGGCAAATTTGGGAATAGTTTTTCAACCCAGAACAAAAAGTGTGCTTTTACGGTCACTACAAATAACTTGACCAGCTAAAACAGTACAGATTTGGTTGAATAGAAATGTGAGGCCTGTTTTTTTTTTGCGCTGTGTGACAGGTATAGGTTTAATCACAGAATCAGACTTCTATCTGCACAGTAGCGTGTGTCTTAGGTTTTTCTGAATGACACTATCAGCACCTTCAATGTAAGATATCCTTTTTGGGATAGATTTTAAGTAGGCCTCATATAGCAGAAACTAGTTATTTTGAGAATGGCAAATTTGGGAATAGTTTTTCAACCCAGAACAAAAAGTGTGCTTTTACTGTCACTACAAATAACTTGACCAGCTAAAACAGTACAGATTTGGTTGAATAGAAATGTGAGGCCTGTTTTTTTTTTGCGCTGTGTGACAGGTATAGGTTTAATCACATAATCAGACTTCTATCTGCACGGTAGCGTGTGTCTTAGGTTTTTCTGAATGACACTATCAGCACCTTCAATGTAAGATATCCTTTTTGGGATAGATTTTAAGTAGGCCTCATATAGCAGAAACTAGTTATTTTGAGAATGGCAAATTTGGTAATAGTTTTTCAACCCAGAACAAAAAATGTGCTTTTACGGTCACTACAAATAACTTGACCAGCTAAAACAGTACAGATTCTGTTGAATAGAAATGTGAGTCCTGTTTTTTTTTGCGCTGTGTGACAGGTATAGGTTTAATCACAGAATCAGACTTCTATCTGCACGGTAGCGTGTGTCTTAGGTTTTTCTGAATGACACTATCAGCACCTTCAATGTAAGATATCCTTTTTGGGATAGATTTTAAGTAGGCCTCATATAGCAGAAACTAGTTATTTTGAGAATGGCAAATTTGGGAATAGTTTTTCAACCCAGAACAAAAAATGTGCTTTTACGGTCACTACAAATAACTTGACCAGCTAAAACAGTACAGATTTGGTTGAATAGAAATGTCAGGTCTATTTTTTAGGCGCTGGGTGACAGGCTCAACTTGCCCCTGATGTAGTATATGGCCAAAAAATAACCAGACTGTTGATGGTTAAATGCACTTCGGTGACACAGGCTCAGCCTGCAGCTGATGTAGTATATGGCCAAAAAATAACCAGACTGTTGATGGTTAAATGCACTTCGGTGACACAGGCTCAGCCTGCAGCTGATGTAGGATATAGCACAAAATAACCACACTATTGATGGTTAAATACACTTGGTGATAGCTTGTGCTGGTGCACCACAAGTCACAAAATGGCCGCCGATCACCCCAGAAAAAAGTGATCTAAAAATGCTCTGGGCAGCCTCAAAAAAGTGAGCAAGTCGATATTAGCACTTCAATGATCCACAGCTGCAGATCGATCACAGAATGAAGTCTTTTGGAGGAGTTAATCTGCCTAATCTCGCCCTAACGTCGCAGCTGCAACCTCTCCCTATGCTTGAATCAGCAGAGTGACGTGCAGTGCTACGTGACCCAAGCTTATATAGAGGCTGGGTCACATGCTGCACTGGCCAATCACAGCCATGCCAATAGTAGGCAAGGCTGTGATGGCCTCTTGGGGCAAGTAGTATGACGCTTGTTGATTGGCTGCTTTGCAGCCTTTCAAAAAGCGCCAAGAAAGCGCCGAACACCGAACCCGAACCCGGACTTTTACGAAAATGTTCGGGTTCGGGTCCGTGTCATGGACACCCCAAAATTCGGTACGAACCCGAACTATACAGTTCGGGTTCGCTCATCCCTACTTATAATATACTTTCTAAAATGGAAAGTATATTATAGTGCATTTGTATGCTTCCAGAAAATACTGATTGAGGGCTGCGATCTATCAGCTTCCACAAAACAGTGATTGAGGTTTTCCATATACCTATGTCCACAAAATTACTGCTTGAGGGTGATATACCAGCTTCAACTACAAACTGATTGAGGCCTGACATATATCAGCTTTTTACAAAATAGTGATAGAGGTTTTCCATATACCTGAGTCCACAAAATTACTTCTTGAGAGTGATATACCTGCTTCAACTAACAACTGATTGAGGCCTGCCATATATCAGCTTCCACAAAATAGTGATAGAGGTTTTCCATATACCTGAGTCCACAAAATTACTTCTTGAGGGTGATATACCTGCTTCAACTAACAACTGATTGAGGCCTGCCATATATCAGCTTCCACAAAATAGTGATAGAGGTTTTCCATATACCTGCGTCCACAAAATTACTGCTTGAGGATGATATACCAGCTTCAACTAACAGCTGATTGAGGCCTTCCATATATCAGCTTCCACAAAACAGTGATTGAGGTTTTCCATACACCTGCGTCCACAAAATACAGGTTGCAGGTTTTGATATACCTGCTTCAACTAACAACTGATTGAGGCCTGCCATATATTAGCTTCCGCAAAATAGTGATAGAGGTTTTCCATATACCTGCGTCCACAAAATTATTGCTTGAGGGTGATATACCAGCTTCAACTAACAACTGATTGAGGCCTGCCATATATCAGCTTCCACAATATAGTGATAGAGGTTTTCCATATACCTGCGTCCACAAAATACAGATTGCGGGTCTTAATATACCTGCTTCAAATAACAACTGATTGCTCAGGCCCTTTGAGGAGACCACGTTATTTGTCATTTGCCAGGACTACGGGATGAACGATGTCATTCCACTGCTTCATGTCCTGAAACAGATGCTGGTAAGTCTGGATGGTCAGGGGACTGGAGACGTGGCGCCTAGAAAGATGGCAGCAGAGTTTTATATGTTTGTCTGTCAAGATCTCTGTTTACAGTCAGTGAACAGGAGCATAATTTATTGCAAGGATATGCAAATACCAACCGATGGGGTGTTAACCCCCAGAAGTAGGTCATCGGCACCAAGGACAATTCATTTTCACAGCTCAAGTTATCCTGCTGGAAGCTTGACCTCTGCACGTCGACGGTCTGCATTGCGAAGCTTGTCTAATAGAAAAACCCTGCAGTGCACCCCCTTGGAGGAAACTCTTGATCCGGCACAGGCTGCCTTGCTCCTTCAAAAACAATGGACTCTGTACAGCGTGACACCGATGTATAATTTCTCATACACCAGACTGAAAGAGTATTCCAAGCACCTGTCTGCCCACATAGCTGCTGAGAAGCAGAAAGGTCTTGCCGTTAAAGTGGGCTCAGAGCTAAACCTAAAAGCCAAATTTTCCTGTCTACCTGGACTCAAAGGAAAGGACAGATCCACTGGCTGTGCTCATACAGATTTCATCCAAGCCTCCACTCACCAAGGCAAGCACAGAGGACAGGAATGTGTGGACAAGTTGGTTCTGCGGGACGTACACAGAGGACGATCTATTGGAGGTGTTACCAAAGACATTTACTTGCCTTCCGCTCTTCCTGTATAACGGCTCTGAGACGCTCACAGCTTTTGTAGGGAAGTGGTTCCAAATAAACTTTTACTGTTGTTTCGGTAAGCTGGTGATAAGTTCTCAGGACTAGGGTTGAGCGAACCCGAACTATAAAGTTCGGGTTCGTACCGAATTTTAAGACTTTTGGACCCCGGACCAGAACCCAAACTTTTCAGTAAAAGTTTGGGTTCGAGTTCAGTTTTCGGCGATTTAATGGCGCTTTTGAAAGGCTGCAGGGCAGCCAATCAACAAGCGTTTAACTCGTGTGTCCTTAGAAGCCATCACAGCCATGCCTACTAATGGCATGGTTGTGATTGGCCAGTGCAGCATGTGACCCAGCCTCTATATAAGCTGGAGTCACGTAGCGCCCCACGTCACTCTACTCTTATTAGTGTAGAGATAGGATGCTGCTGTTGTGAGGGAGAGAATAGGAAAGAATCTATCTGTTATCAGAACTTGTAACAGCAGTATTTAACACTTATATTGGACTGTCAGAAATGCAGTAAAGGCTGCAAATGTAGTATCTTGCACAAAATGGGTGTTTTTTTTAAGACCAGAATATAACAGCAGTATTTAACGCTTGTATTGGACTGTCAAAAAAGCAGCAAAGGCCGCAAATATAGTATCTTGCACAAAATGGGTGTTTTTTTTAACAGCAGTATTTAACGCTTGTATTGGACTGTCACAAATGCAGTGTGCAGACCAACAAGGAGGGCAGGGATGAAGACTGGGTGGCAGATGATGTGGAGGACGATGAGGTACTCGACCCCACATGGAATCAAGGTCATGCAAGTGACCTGTGTAGTTCGGAGGAAGAGGCGGTGGTCGCACAGAGCCACCAGCACAGCAGAAGAGGGAGCAGGGAGCAAAAACGGAGCGGTAATCCACTAGACAGTAAACCTGCTACTGCCCACCGCAGCAAGGGACCGACCACACCAAAGCCAGCTCCAAGGAGTTCCCTGGCATGGCAGTTCTTCAGACAATGTGCTGACGACAAGACACGAGTGGTTTGCACGCTGTGCAATCAGAGCCTGAAGCGAGGCATAAACGTTCTCAACCTGAGCACAACCTGCATGACCAGGCATCTAAGTGCAAAGCAGGAACTGCAGTGGAGTATACACCTCAAAAACAAAGAAAGGTCTCTGGCTCCTCCTGCTTCCTCTTCTGCTGCAGTCTCGGCCTCTTCATCCACCTCTGAAATGCTGTAATTCACTCTGGTGGAGACGGAGAGTTTTAAAAGCCTTATGGCGGTGGCTGTCCCACAGTACGTCGTTCCCAGCCGCCACTGCTTTTCCAGGCGAGCCATCTCTTCCCTGCACAACAAAGTAGGGGACAAAATCAGGTGTGCACTGTGCAACGCCATCTGTGGCAAGGTCCACCTAACTACGGATACGTGGACCAGTAAGCACGGTCAGGGACGTTATATATCTCTCTAACTGCACACTGGGTAAATGCAGTGGCGGCTGGGCCTGAGGCAGATAGCAGTTTGGAGCATGTCCTTCCACCACCGAGGATTGCAGGGCGTTTCTCTTTGCCTCCTGTTGCTTCCTCCTCTTACTCCACTTCCTCATCCTCTACCGCCTCCTCATTCGGTCAGCATAACACCTTCACCACAAACTTCAGCACAGCCTGGGGTAAACGACAGCATGCAGTTTTAAAACTTATCTGTTTGGGGGACAAACCCCACACCGCACAGGAGCTGTGGATGGGCACGGAACAATATACCGATGAGTGGTTGGTGCCAGTGAGCCTCAAGCCCGGCCTGGTGGTGTGCGATAATGGGCAAAATCTCGTAGCAGCTCTGGGCCTAGCCAGTTTGATGCACATCTCTTGCCTGGCGCATGTGCTGAATTTGTTGGTGCAGAGATTCCTTAAAAATTACCCCAATATGTCAGAGCTGCTGCAGAAAGTGCGGGCCGTCTGTGCACGCTTTTGGCGTTCTCACCCTGCTGCTGCTCGCCTGTCAGCGCTGCAGCGTAACTTCAGCCTTCCCACTCACCGCCTCATATGCGACGTGCCCACAAGGTGGAACTCCACCTTGCACATGCTGGCCAAACTGTCTGAGCAGCAGCAGGCGATAGTGGAGTTTCAGCTGCAGCACACACGGGTGAGTCGCTCTGCTAAAACAGCACCACTTCACCACCAACGAGTGGGCCTCCATGCGAGACCTGTGTGCGCTGTTTCAAGTACTCCACCAACATGGCCAGTGCCGATGATGCCGTTCTTAGCGTTACTATCTCACTTCTATGCCTCCTTGAAAAAATGCTTCGGGCGATGATGGAAGAGGAAGTGGCTCCGAGGGTGGGTTCCTGCACCAACATACGCCAGGTACACAACTGTCCAGCCAGGGCACAGTTCTAGAGGATGACAAGGTAGAGGATGAGAGGAGGATATGGAGGAGGAGGAACCGTGTTCACAGAAGGGTGACACCCAAACCAGCTCATGGTTATCACTGGTGCGTGACTGGGGAGATACAGAGGACACAGACGATACACCTCCCACAGAGGACAGCTTGTCACACATGCTGCAGTGTCTCCGCAATGGCCGCCGAGTTGGCCACATTCTAACTTGTGCTGATTACTGGGTGGTCATGCTGCTGTCTCCCCGATAAAAGGACAACGTGCCGTCCTTAATTCTGTCACTGGAGCGTGATCGTAAGATGCGCGAGTACAAGCACACGCTGGTAGACGCGCTGCTGATGGCATTCCCACCTGACAGCGGGGTCACAGTGGAAGCACAAGGCGAAGGCAGAGGAGGAGGAAGAGGTCGCCAACGCAGTTGGGGCACCGCCAGCACCTCAGGGTTAGCATGGCCGAAATGTGGAAAAGTTTTGTCAGTACGCCACAACAACAACCAGCACCACAAGGTGATATGGAATGTCTTAGCAGGAGGCAGCAACATGGTGGAGCAGTATGTGTGCACACGCCTACACGTACTGACTGATGGGTCTGCCCCCTTCAACTTCTGGGTCTCCAAATTGGGCACATGGCCTGATCTTGCCCTTTATGCCTTGGAGGTGCTGGTCTGACCTGAAGCCAGTGTATTGTCCGAACGTGTGTTTAGCACGGCAGGGGGCATTTTCACAGACAAGCGCAGCCACCTGTCCACAGCCAATGTGGACAAGCCCACGTTCATTAAAATGAATCAGGCAGGGATCCCACAGGACTTGTCCGTACCTTGTGCAGAATAAACATGTATACCGGCCTTACCCAGCCATTGTTGTACTCCAGCGCACTTTCTCTTACTTTTATTTTTTATATTTCAAAATGTTTTGGGGTCTGCCAAAATTTGAACCAAAAAAATTTAATGAAATAAAAAACAAAACCAAAAACCAGTGTTGGCTACCTCCTCCACCGCTGCTTCCACCTACACCGCCAAATCCACCGCCTCCTCAACCTCCTACTCCATATGGACCTTCTCCTCCTAGATCAAGATTATTATTTTTTATTTTTACGTATTTTATGTTAGTTGAAGTCATTTCCCTATCCACATTTGTTTGCAGAGCACTTGCCATGCTCTTAACCACATTTTGATGCCATTTGCAGCCCTCTAGCCTTTTCCATGACTTTTTTAGAGCCATTTTAGTGCTCCAAAGTTCGGGTCCCAATTGACTTCGGGGTCAAGTTCGGGTCCCGGAATCGAACTTTTTTGTGAAGTTCGGCTGAACCCGTCGAACCAGGACATCCAGGTGTCCGCTCAACTCTACTCAGGACCTTACGTGGCTAGCAGCGATGTGGACCGGGTATGACATGTCTGGATCAGTGTCGGCGTCGGCCACAGAGCTTGTTTTCTCTGTGCCCATCGAACCTCTCATGGACATTTCTTATGCCATCCAGGCAGAGGACTTCAAGACTTTATGGAATGATATTCAGAAATCAAAGGACGAGGTCACATTGGAGGAAGTGGACAATTTATTCCAATGTGTTTACTCACATTTCTTCAGACACTTTAGAATCCACTTATCAGCAACCCAGCTCGTCAAGGAATGAGCTGGAGTTGGCTTGTTTGTTGGAATGTCCTCCAGTTATCAGCCATAACCCCATACATTTAATAATCAATATGAATTACCATGGTGGTCACCTCGACACTGGTCGACAATCCATTATTGTTGATGAAGCAAAAGAATTGGCTTTCAATTTGGTAGCCCAAAGCAGGAGTGGGTACAAAACACAGAAGACATGCAAATATTCCATTTATGTTTCATCTCTGTTTTGGATCCACTCCTGTTATTTTTGGCATTAGCAATACTGATAGTTTACTGACCAAATGCTGACCGAGTGAAAGCGGGTTATTGTTGTGACGGATCAGAGGAAGGGCAAAATAATCAGTGATGTCAACACAAACTTACTTCTGACACCCTCTCTACTCTATTGGGGGGCTCTACTTGTATAAGCATTTAATAGAACAGGTTCTGTAGACATCTATGTGGAATCAACTGATGACGATGTAAAAGTAGTGCGCTTCTTCTTGGCGCTAACATCGACCTGTAAGGCTGAGTTCCTACTTGAGTTTTTTTTTTTTCAGTTTTGGCCCTGTGACTGCCCAAATAAGTGAAGTGTGCAGTGATTCTAAGCGTGACTCCTGTCATTTGCATGTCATACGGACTCACAGTATTATTTCACTACCAAAGCAGACTCCCTATGCGTGTTACTGCAAGGCACAGTGTTCTACACCACTATAAAGGCTCTCTGCAGCCATGAAATAGCAATTTTTTTTTACGAAATTCGCCGTGAATATATTTGGATCGAACCATATTTTTCCCCAAAAATTCGGTGAACCAGTGATTCCAATTTTTAAAAAAATTTGCTCATCTCTAATTCCTACGTCTAAGGTACTTTCTTGTCTGGAGTTCTACAGGAAAAGTTGGAATATGCCACTGCCAAGATTAACCACTCAGATCCATGTTTGGTTCACAAAAAAGCCTAATGTTTCTTGCACGGATTTGCTTAGGTGTCGTAAAGTTCTTGCCAGGAGCAACCATTCAAGATAGCGTGGCGCTTTCATGCAACAGAGAGATCGCTGTTGGAGGAGCCAACATGTGGAGAGATGTGTACCTGATTGTCCTGTGGCCAGGAGGCCAGAGGAGTGGCAGAGGAAAACTACCGGTGGGAAGAGTCTCACTAACCAATTTTCTGTATCATGACCATGTGGAGTTAAAAGAGCGGGAGATATTGCTCTGTCACAAGAAGTGTGGTGAGACCATTCCAAATTCTGCTAAGACTTTGGCTCATTGAGTGTAATGAAAATGAGCCAAGTGAGGACAGAGGCTCACTGTCAGCAGAAAAAGACTTAATTCCGGAATTTTTGTTTGCAGCTGCTGAAGTAGCATTTCCACCATCAATGTATGACAAGTTGAGTGTTAAAGGAAGTCTGCCACCAGGAAATTCACTGGCAAACCTGGCACAATGCCTTGTAGGGATAGCTCAGCTGAGTGCAATGATATCTTTCACTTAGTGATCTGTTGCTTCATCCTGGAGCAACAGTACTGTTAATCCATATGCAAATAAGCAGCTAAGTGCACCAAAAGCAGGCCCAAGCCACTCTGTGCACCCTTGCTCCTCCTACTTGAAATAGCCATATTCCTACATAGCCATTTTGCATGATTTGGCGCACATTTTTGCCACAGTGGATTTTGGCCCTACACAGTGCAGATTTTCCGCTGCAGAAAATTTGTAGCAACCATGACCTAATAATGAAGAATGATTGCTTTACTTTCTGGTGAGACGATCTGAAGAAAGCTTCTCATAAAGTCACCTTAAGATGATAACTATATACTCAACTTCTAGCAGTTGATGAGAATAACCGTCTGCTCCTTTGTGTTGTTAGACATCTAGGAGATGATGTAATAAAAATGACAAAATCAAGGTAAAGCAAAACTGCCTCCATATTATATTTCCAAATGTGATAAAATGCCAGAACTTCACTCTGTCTCCTAAAATGTTTTATCAATTCCTTGTTAATGAAAATAATTTATATGAACAAAATTCTAAAACATTTCGAAGACCAAGTGCAGAATACCAGATGTGCTAAGACTTATGGGAGCAATCAGAGGTGGCCACGGTTCTGCTAAGGGCTTATTAAGTTACACTGCAATCCGGCACCTTCAACTTATTAAGCTGTCAAGAGGTACAGTGATTAAAACCAAAGAAAGGTCAAGTTCAGAACTTCAGAAATTCCTTGGACTAACATTTTCTTTTAGGCCTTAGACCCAAATGAAGACTCTTCACTTGATATGTGGATTTTTTAAATTGGTATTTTGAGCTGGATTTGTTCATAGCTTGAGAAAATCTTCAATAGGTTTTGCTCCCTCAGAACTCTGCATATAGTTATCGAAAATCCTAACCAATAGCAATAGATGATGGCTTTGCATATCATCAGGCAGCAAAGATCAAAGGAACAGGTTAATGGGGATCTGCTGAAGTATAATTATGTCCAAGGTAAAATAATCAGGGATAGTGGCTATAGGTGGGGCTATTCATCTAAGCTTTCAGAGGTCTAATAGCTATACATATAATGCCTGTGTAAATGATGTCCTCTTTCCCCAGTTAAAGTTTTCACTTCTTACTCACAGAACTTTACATCTTATGATTGCTTAGGAAGAGTTGTGTTAAGCTCTGAACTCTTGAAATCTGGTGTAAGATTTCAGAACAAATACTACATAATACAAACTGAAATGATACTGTTTTATATGTATATGTTGAATAATAAATAGAAGTTTATAGTTTTTTTCAGTTACAGTACAAATTATATAAATGCTAAGTACAGAGACTGCAGTCACATCTAAGCTTTGGTGTTAAGGTAGCATCATTATTTCATCATTGATGTATTTTATATAATTCCACATAAATTATATTTTTATATTACTAGAAATATGTATACCTTGATAGTTATTATATACCATCGATTACAGTTATACCTGTTCTTATATTCCAAACCCATACAAGTGGATGCAATTTTTAAGTCTTGTAAGAAATATTGCTGAATTGTCATGAAAACTACATATGCAACACATTTTCTTAGGATGCAGCCGAGCATTTTTTAATACTACAAGGGAGTTGAACTTAGACAGAAAACATATAGTATGCATGTATATAAATGAGGATGAATGTTGCATGGTCCTCAGTAGAGATAAGTTAATTGAAGTTGATGAAGTGGAATTTGATCAGAATTTCACGAAAAATTTGATTTGCACTGAATCCAAATTTCCTCACGTGGTAACATGGAGCAAGGAACTCTGGGAAAGCGGATCACCCACAATGCCATGCATGCTAGCCAGCCCTGTGATGTCACAGCCTTATAAATAGTCTCAGCCATCTTGGATTCTGCCATTTTCCAGTGTACTTAGTGCAGGGAGAGACGTCAGCAGGCGCTTTGAACAGTGCTAAAAAAAACTTCATTCTGCTAAAAAAAACGATTTACAAGTGCAGGGAAAGATTATTCAAGGTGCTGGGAAAGGATAGGAAATAATCATTCCACAGTATTTACGTTGAAAAGGATTCAGTAGGGGAGGTTACAGCCTGGGTAATGGGAGCAAACCTATTACACCTTACTGCACTGACTGGGGATCCAAATTGCTTTTGTACAGCTCTGTAATTCCAGCAAACCGTTCTTGTTATTGGGGTGCAAGTGCCGTTTAATACAGCCATTAACAGGGTTTATTACTAGGAAATATTTCTAAATCTTATTTGCCCTTGTGCTGTGCAGTTATATGTTCTAAAGCATTTTTTTGCTTGTAATAGTGGGGGAAAAAAGGACTTATTAGCCGTTGTATGGTGAAGTGAGAAAATTGCAGTCCTTTTTTGGCGTTTATTAGTGGCAAAAGAAAAATATATTTGCCGTTCAGCAGTGTAGTTATATGTTCTAAAGCCTTTTGTGGAGTGTATAAGTGGAAAAAAGAAAAATATATTTGCTGTTAAGTGGTGCAGTTACATATTCTAATGGGTACTTTCACACTAGTGTTTTTCTTTTCTGGCATAGAGTTCCGTCATAGGGTCTCTATACCAGAAAAGAACTGATCAGTTTTATGCTAATGCATTCTGAATGGAGAGCAATCCGTTCAGGATGCATCAGGATGTCTTCAGTTCATTTCTTTTTACTTTTCAGGATGGAGATAATACCACGACATGCTGCGGTTTTATCTCCAGCCAAAAAAACTGAACACTTGCCTGAATGCTGGATCCGACATTTTTTTTCCATAGGAATGTATTAGTGCCGGATCCGGCATTCAAATTTCCGCATTGACAGGTCCAGTAATCCACTCTGCGCGTGTGCAGATCTTTAAAAATGAGAAAAAAATATATACCGGATCTGTTTTGCCTGATGACACCGGAAAAACTGATCCTGTATTGCAATGCATTTTTCTGACTGATCAGGCATTTTTCTGACTGATCAGGATCCTAATAATAAGGACCTATTTGCAGTTCAGAGGTGCAGTTATATGTTCTAAAGCCCTTTTATGGAGTGTATAAGTTGAAAAAATAAAAATATATTTGTCGTTCAGCGGTACAGTTATATGTTCTAAAGCTTTTTGTGGAGTGTATTAGTGGAAAAAATATATATATATTTGCCGTTCGGCGGTGCAGTTATATGTTCTAAAGCCTTTTGTGTCATGTATAAATGGAAAAAAATAATGGCCTATTTGCCGTTTAGCGGTGCAGTTATATGATCTAAAGCCCTTTTTTGCGTGTATTAGTGGCACAAAAAAAGCATTCACCGTATGGTGAAGAGAGAAAATTACAGCCCTTTTTGGCGTGTATTAGTGGGAAAAAAAGGGCTTATTAGCCGTTGTGTGGAGAATGAGAAAATTGCTGACTTTTTTGGGGTGTTTTAATTTCCTTTTATTTATTTATTTGCTCTAACAGTATGTCAGACCGAGAAGTGCCAGGGGAGTGACAGAGGCCTAAATGTTTCTGGTGCAGAAACAGGTCGCAGAAGAGTAAGGGGGCATGGCAGCAGGAGTTGCTGCGATATGCCTGAGCTCCCGGTGTCATCTAGCGGTCGTGTCTTTAACAGCAACCCAGCGGTTCTTGAATGGTTGACTCGGTCATAAACTTCATCCCAAGTGACATCAGACACCCCCTGCCAAGAGTCGGTGGGTTCGTCAGACACAACCCTTAGTTGGCATGGCCCTGTGCCTTCACCTGTCCTCAACCTGCCTCTGCCTTTTCTGTTCCCTCAGGCAGAGAAGCTTTATATGCTGTGGGCTCAGACCCACTATACAGCAAGGATGAGCTACTAGAGGACAGTCAGCAGCTACTGTCCAGCCAAGATGTGGCAAAGAGATTGGCAGCTTCCTCCGGTAGGCGAGCAAGTAGTGATGAGGAGAGTGGCGTGGGAGCTGTTGTTGCGAGCGGTCAGGCTCCTGACCCAGAGACCGTTGAGGAGGACATCAGTGACGTTCAGATAGTACTCGATGATGATGATGAAGCTGAACGCACTTGGGAGCCAGGAGAAGGGGGTGGCAGCTTGCCCGTTAGGCAGCGGCGGAACCAGCAAGTTGCTAGCGTGGTTTGGAGTCAGCATGGTGGCAGCAGTGGGAGGTCGGGAGCCAAATGTGCCCAGGTTAGACCACCCGCTTCGCAGAAGCCTACCTTCCCAGAGAGTAGTGGTGCACAGGTTCACGGATGCAGCAGCGGTAGCAGTCATTCACTGCGTATTGTTGGGGGTAGAATCACCTACTCGGCGGTGTTGCAGTTTTTTTGTTAAGCTGCCGGAGGAGGTGAACATGGCCATATGTAGAATCTGTGGGCAGAAGGTGAAGAGTGGCCAGGGTGCCAATGTTGGCACGACAGCCCTGCGTCTACATATGCAGCGTCCCCATAAAGTGGCCCGGAAGAACCGTCGCACGCACTCGGTTTCAGGCAGTCAAGGATCCACCACCTCAGCCAAGGGAAGCTGTCTGTCATTCCCATCTTCTGCTGGTCCTGATGCTCCTGCTCCTCCTACTCCTCGTAAGTCATTCTGTCAGCAATCGATCACTGAAGTGATTGCCAAGAGACAACAGTATGCGTTCACTCATCCAATGGCGCAGAAGCTGTACGTGCTCCTGTCTAAGTTGCCGGTGCTGCAGTCCCTCCCATTCCAAGTGGTAGACTCTGCACCTTTCAGAGAACTGATGGCTTGTGCCGAACCAAGGTGGAGAGTCCCAAGCCGTACTTTCTTTTCCAAAAAAGCAATACCAGCCCTGCACACACATGTAGCACAGAAGGTGGGCCAGTCCTTGAGCCTGTCGGTGTCTGCCAAAGTGCACTGCAGAGCCGACGTGTGGAGCTGTAACTACGGTCAGGGACAATACATGTCTTTTACAGCCCGCTGGGTGAATGTGGTTCCTGCTCAGCCACACCAGCAACTTAGCCAGGTGACGCCGCTTCCGCCTCCACATTGTCACGCCGTTGGTCCTGCGACAATGTCTGCCTCTTCCTCCTCATCCTCCACCGTGTCCTCAGCCTCCACTGCAGGGACAATTCACAGTGCCCCTCCAGTATACCACATGTGCAGGGCACAGCAGTGTCACACTGTTCTGCACCTCATTTGCCTGGGCAAACAGAGTCACACAGGGGAGGAACTGCTCCGTGTACTTCATCAAGAAATCGAATCCTGGCTTTCACTGCGACAACTCAAAATCGGAACCATGGTGACCTACAACGAGATGAACATGGCGTCGGTATGCGCGCTGCATGGCACATGTGTTCAAACTGGTTGTCAAGCGGTTCCTGAAGTCTTCCACCCATCTGCAAGATATCCTAAAAATGGCCAGGAAACTTTCAATGCACTTCAGCCACTCGTACACCGCAAAGCACACACTCCTTGAGCTGCAGCGGAAGAACGGCTGATATGCGATGTTTCCACCTGTTGGAATTCCACTCTCCATATGTTGGACCGACAATGCGAACAGAGAAAGGCCATAAACTATTTCTTGATGATCCAAGCGGACAGGAGTACTCCTCCTTCAATGTCAGTTAGTGGCAGCTCATGCGTGACGCCTGCCATTTGCTCAGGCCCTTTGAGTAGGCCACGTTATTTGTCAGTTGCCAGGACTGTGGGATGAACAACGTCTTGCTGGTCAGGGGAATGGAGACATGACGCCTAGATCTGACAGTCACATGAGCCCTGTGGGGGCTGAACTGGAGGAGGAGGAGGACATTGGAGCACAAACAATGCGTAGCGAAATGGGTGGTTTTTACACAAAGGTGACAGGAGAGGAGAAGCAGGAGCCAGAAGAGCTACAGGGCAATGAGGAAGACCAGTGAGTCCCTCCGAGTCACAAATGGCCCGATGCATGCTCCCTTGCTTGCGTAGTGACAGCCGAATTGTCACCATTCGGCAGAGGGATGACTTCTGTCTCTCCACCTTGTTGGACCCTCGCTATCGGTCCAAAATAGGGGCCTTTTTACACCTGCTGAGAGGGAGGACAAACTGAACTATTATAGAGAAATTCTATGCAGTGAGTTGGCCGCTGCCAATCTGCGTCATCATCCATCCTCTCGCAGGTCTGACCGGAGGGGGCCTATGTGCTCACATTCCTCTTCTATGGCTGCTGTGGCAGAGTGGGGGGTAAAAGCAGTTCCAGCTCCACAGCAGCAACTTGAGTCTAAAGTCACTGATGAGCTGCTTTCTTCACCCGCCTAGTGAAGAAACTACTCAGCAGCAGAAGCTTGACATGAAGCAGGACCTGAACCATACTTGGACAGTACCCTGCCACCCCACATTGAAGATCCGCTGGACTACTGGGCAGCAAAACTGGATTTGTGGCCGCAACTAGCAGAGATTGCCCTGGAAAAGTTGTCCTGCCGGCCAGTAGTGTGGCATCAGAGTGGGTGTTTAGTGTGGCAGGGGCCATAGTTACCCCAAGAAGAACTCGCCTGTCCACCCAAAATAAGGAGAGACTGACCTTTGTCAAGGTGAATCAGGTGTGGATCAGCCAGGATTTCCACCCACTAATGCCTGATGCATAAGACTAGATCATCCATGGTGCCACACCAACACTTTGACAAAAGAGACTGGTTTCTTCTGGCTACCTGCCTCAGCTACTATTCTGATGCTGCCATCCGCCTGATGCCACACATCTTATGCCAAGTGATCCTTCTTTCACCCACCATTTTCAGCTGGTATTCGTATTGCCACCCATCTCCCCACTCTGTCACCGGGTCAATCTGTGGTCTCCTGATGCTGATGCCACCTCCTCACTATGTCACCTTGCCACTCTGTGGTCTCCTGATGCTGCTGCCACTTCCACACTATGTCAACTTGCCACTCTGTTGTCTCCTGATGCTGCTGCCACCTCCCAACTCTGTCACTTGGTACCCTGTGGTCTCCTGATATTGCTGCCACCTCCACACTATGTCACCTTGCCACTCTGTGGTCTCCTGATGCTGCTGTCACCTCCACACTGTCATTGTGCCATTGTGTTACTCTGTGGCCTCCTCCTGATGCTGCTGCTGCCGCCACCTCCACACTCTGTCATTGTGCCACTCTGTGGCATCCTGATGCTGCCACCACCTCCACACTCTGTCATTGTGCAACTCTGTGGCCTCCTCTTGATGCCGCTGCCCCGTCCAGGCTCTGTCATTGGGCCACTCTTTGGTCTCCTCATGCTGCTTCCGCCTCACCACTATGTCATAGGGCCACACTGTGGACTTCTGATGCTGTTCCCACCCTCCCCACTTCATGACTGGGACACTATTTTGCCTTTCGGCCTGGCTGATATCACTTATTTGACTCTTCTTCTGATCTGTAAGAAGGAAGGAAAAATGAGCCGCACGATGGATCCTGCCTGTGTAGCAGTTGTAAGGCCTGTATGGTCCCATCAGAATTAGTAACCAAATGCTGACAGAGTTAAGACAGGATCTGTTTTTTGTGGGTTATTGTTCTGATGGATGAGAGGAAGGGCAAATTAATCAGTGACGTCAACACAAACTTACTGCTGACACCCTCTCCACTCTGTCGGGGGGCTCTACTTGTATAAGCGTTTAATAGAACAGGTTCTGTAGACATCTATGTGGAATCAGCTCACCATGGTGTAAAAGGAGTGCGCTTCCTCTTGGCGCTAACATTGACCTGTAAGGCTGAGTTCATACTTGAGTTATTTGGTCAGTTTTGGCCCCGTGACTGCCAAAATGAGTGAAGTGTGCAGTGATTCTAAGAGCGACGCCTGTCATCTGCATGTCATACTGACTCACAGTATTATTTGACTACCAAAGCAGACTCCCTATGCATGTAACTGCAAGGCACAGTGTTCTACACCACTATAAAGACTCTCTGTAGCCAGGAAATAGACATTTTTTTAACACGATTCACCGCAAATAAGTTCGGATCAAACCAAAAAATATAAAAAAATTCTGCGAACCGGCCAAATCGAATTTTTGAAATATTCGCTCATCTCTAGTCCTCAGATTGTATAGTAACTACAGAAAAAGCATAGTATAAACCTGTGATGGCTAACCTCTGTCACTCCAACTGTGGTAAAACTACAACTCCCAAGATTCACGCTTGCTTAGCTGTTTTCATAACTCCATAGAAATTAATGGAGCATGCTGGGAGTCATAGTTTTATACTATAAACCATATGAGACCTATAAAATAATTAGGCTTGCTGCCATAGCTTCATATACTGTATTTATGAACTGAACCATCATCATTACTATGGGGGAGGGTCAGTTTCTATCATTAATATTCTTACTATGACAATTATGCATTTGTGCAAATTTGACTCATCTTGAATTTTCTAGCATGAATAAATGGTGTTTGAAAGCGCAGGGCATGTATAACTGTCATTATATAATCGCCAACACATTGCATTATTGTGTAAAACAAAGCAAGGTGTTTCAGGCTCCTGAAATGTGGACCTATGCATTCATTAATGCCATTCTTGAAGATAGATTTTAAGTAGGTTTTACTTCAGTGACATAGTTATATCAGTTGGCAGTGGCACTACATGTACCAAAATAAAAAGACTAATATATAATGGCTGATGTAGCAGCTGATGAGTATACTGTACATAGACATTACTAGAATCTTGAGAGTTCCAAGAAGACAAAGCTCAATAAATAATATTTAAAGCTAACTACAGTGTATGACTGTTATAGTGCATTATCTCCTCCATCTGTCCCAGACCAATTATTATAGCTTACTCAGGCTACTATTCTCCTCTACATATCTGAAACTCTCAATATTATGATTGCTGTTGCCGCAATACAGCACCTGCTTCTAACCCCAATACAGTGGTTGTTGCTAACGTCAATGCAATACCTGCTCCTACCCCTACTATTGTCCTTGTTGTTACCACATTTATTGTATGCTCCCTATACAACACTAGCAGCCCCAATACTATGCTTGTGGCTGCTATGAAGCGGTCCTTACTGATACCCCCAATACTATACAGTACCTTCTGCTAGCCCAGGTATCCACTACTGTGCATGCCGCACTGCAATTCTTCAGCTGATTCATGGCCGCTGTAGGCTCCATAGAGGTTAATAAGGAGGCAGACACACTTGTCATGCTTAAAGGGGTTGTCTCACTTCAGCAAATATAATTTATTATGTATAGGAAGTTAATACAAGACATTTACTAATGTATTGTCATTGTCCATATTGGCTCTATTGCTGGCTTGATTCATTTTTCCATCAAATTATACATGACTTATTTCTAGGAGTTATGACCACCATGCAATCCATCAGTGGTGGACGTGCTTGCACACAATAGGAAAAAGCACTAGCCTATGTGTGCTCCCACGATCCTGGCCACCAGAGAGGTCAGGAGGGAGTAGGTAAACTTTGATGGTCATCTATTGTGAATGGTGGATCCTGTCATTCTAATTTTGCATGTAATAATAATCAGATAACTGCAGTAAGGTGATTTGTACAGACCAAGAAGAGGCACCTATTATTAGGCTTAATGGCCAAGGTGACAATATTTTATTATATAGATATTGACATGGAAAATAAAAAATAATCACCAAATACTCTTTAAAAAATGTTTAACACAAAAATATGATTTAAGCAAAAAGTAGTTTTCTGATGACGTATTTCCTTTAAGTCAGATGGGCGGACTGGCCATAGACCCTAAGGGAAATTTACCAGATGTCCGATGCCCAAAGGGCTGCCCAAGCCCTTCTCTTGGCCACTAGCCAGGTACCAAAAGATCTGAGGCTCTCAGCATTAATTAATGTAGGAGCATCAGCCACTTATGCATCTTGCAAACGGCCACAGGCACCCACCTTTTTGCAGTGTCTATAATCAAGAAGGCCGCGACAGCCTATCTGCAACCAAATTGATATGATGAGTATGTTTTTTTTTAAAAATAACGGATTAACCCCTGAAAGCCCACAATTGCAGCATGAGATGCCACGATCAGCGATAAATGTGGCATCTAAGGGGTTCAATGACAGGGGGGGGGGGGTGATTGCCATTCCCTGTCATTGAGCCCTTTACATACAAAGGAATGCGCTTTGACTAAGTAATTCATCACGAATCAAAGCAGCCGAATCTAATTTTTCATAACTTCGCACATCACTAATAATGACCCAAACAGCAACAGCGAACCAGACATAATAGTCCCCACACAGTAAGGTACACAATCAGGCTTTAGGTGTGGACTCTGCTCACAAATCCTGACAGAATCTGCAGACATTCTTCAGTTAGTGCAAGTGAATCTGGTATTTTATGCCACATAAACAGGTATCGATAATGAAAAGCAAGAGTAATGAATATGCTGTGGATTTAAAAATTTTCATTTATCGGTTGCATATTCCATACAGAAAAGCTATTATCCTAATTGAATTACAGGCCTTGTAACATTGGCCACTTTGTGCTCCTCCAGAGCATTAAAGGGGTTATACGACCCCCCAAAATACTTCCACATATGTCCAAACCCCTCACACTCACTAGGCCGCCGCTGCTTCTCCCCATAGGTGGATGACAACATCCGGTGTGTGTGGGGGGGCAGCCAATGGTAGGTGGTGACGGGGACGAGCCACCCTAGCATTGCGGGTGACGCTAGGAAGTCTCTTCCCCGTCGCCGTCTGCCATTGGCTGCCCCCCTCCTGACACCGGATGTTTTTATCCGCGCACGGGAAGAATCAGTGGCGGCCATTCGGGGACTAGGAACAACGCAGGTGCCGGGAGAAAGGTAAGTACATTGTGTGTGAGGGGTCCGGGCATATGGGGGGACATTTCAGGGGTCAGATAGCCCCTTTAATGATGTTCTCAACATACAGGATGCATGCCCACTTTTGTACTCCCCCAGAATAATTTAAACATATTAACAAATAGTAGAAAAAAATGTATTTGCATAACCCAGTTTCAACGATGAAAATGGCTGGTGCCTTCTGGCCTGTCTTGCTGGCTATAGCGAAAACAGGAAGTCAGCAGCCTGGCACAAATGGCACAATGAGGTCATTGCATAACATCTCCTGTGCCAGGTCATTCCAGTCTTGTGCTCTTACTGGCGCAAAGCTGGTACCGCATGGTGTCGCCTTCTCTGTGCCAAGATGCCTGTGGCCTACCACAGACAATGGGGTCTGTGCGCCACCACTGTATTCACATGCCATGGATGCTGATAGAGTTGAAAGTGGTCTGTTTGTCATTTGGTTAATCTGGCCCTGCAAATAACTTCTTTTCTAGGATGTTTGACAAGAAACAGGTATTGTAAAATATCCTGTGCAGTATAAAGGTTACATCTCTGCATCACTCTCCTCTTGATTGATGTCTAACAATACTTGGTTTGCCTTTTACTTAAGGGACCTTTTTGCTGTATTTCCAGACTGCTTTACAGAAATGTACAAGTAACAAATGGCATAACCAGGAGATAGAATGATGTCTGCGCATGTTTTACTGCACTCTGCATCCTAAGAGAAGACCTTCTAGCAACTAAATCAATACTACAAGCATGTCTGGTAACACGGCAATCTTTCCTCATTC
Source organism: Bufo bufo (assembly GCF_905171765.1). Lineage (NCBI taxonomy): Eukaryota > Metazoa > Chordata > Amphibia > Anura > Bufonidae > Bufo > Bufo bufo. The sequence continues at coordinate 139,123,547 of NC_053390.1, read as the reverse complement.
TGCTACAGCAATGATTCACACTCTCAGCGCAGCAGATATAATAAGCACCACTGAAGTCTTGTTGTTCAATCATCTGTGACTGGTTTCATATATCTCATATTCTGACGCTGACAATAATTTCATAATACCCTGCTTGTAACGTGAGCCTCTCAGTGCAAATAGAAAGATAAAATGTAGCTTCTCTGGTCCAGATTCCCACTTCACACAGAACATCCTTATTTATAGGAAATGTCATTAAAGTCCTGTTAAGTGAATTCTAGCATATGGGTTTTCAGCAAGTGATTTAATTAATAGTAGAGTTTGACAGATTTTCTGCATATAGACTGCTTTCAAAAAATAATATACATGAATCTTACAGCAAAGATGATGTTTTCATGTCGCTATGTAGATATGACAGTTGTAAACCAGAAAAGCCAATTAAATATCAAAGCTTAATCAGTTTAAGTACATAGATAGATAGATAGATAGATAGATAGATAGATAGATAGATAGATAGATAGATAGATAGATAGATAGATAGATATTGGGGAAAATAAGTTTTTGATACACCTACTGTACAAAGAATGGAGAAGTCTGTAATTTTTATCGTAGGTACACTTTAACTGTCAGAGAGAGAATATAAAAAAAAATCCAGAAAATTACATTGTATGATTTGTAAATAATTAATTTGCATTTTATTGCATGAAATACGTATTTGATCATCTACCAACCAGCAAGAATTCTGGCTCTCACAGACCTGTTAGTATTTCTTTAATATGCCCTCCTACTCTGCACTCATTACCTGAATTAATTGCACCTGTTTGAACTCATTACCTGTATTAAAGTCACCTGTCCACACCCTCAATCAATCACACTCCAACCGCTAGACCATGGCCAAGATCAAAGAGCTGTCTAAGGACACCAGGGACACAATTGTAGACCTGCACAAGGCTGGGATGGGCTACAGGACAATAGCCAAGCAACTTGGTGAGAAGGCAATTATTTGAAAATGGAAGAAACACAAGATGACTTGGTCTGGGGCTCCATGCAGGATCTCGACTCGTGGAGTAAGGATGATTCTGAGAAAGGTCAGGAATCAGCCCAGAACTACACAGGAGGAGCTGGTTAATGACCTGAAGAGAGCTGGGACCACAGTCTCAAAGATTACTGTTAGTAACACACTACACCGTCATGGATTAAAATCCTGCAGGGCACACAAGGTCCCCTTGCTCACATCAGCACATGTCCAGGGCCGTTTGAAGTTCAGCAAATGACCATCTGGATGATCCAGAGGACGCATGGGAGAAGGTCATGTGGTCAGATGAGACCAAAATAGATCTTTTTGGTATCAACTCCACTCGCCGTGTTTGGAGGAAGAAGAAGGATGAGTACAACCCCAAGAACACCGTCCCAAACGTGAAGCTTTGAGGTAGAAAGATCATTCTTTGGGGGTGCTTTTCTGCAAAGGGGACAGGACGACTGCATCATATTGAATGAAGGATGGGTGGAGCCATGTATCACAAGATCTTGGCCAACAACTTCCTTCCCTCAGTAAAAGCATTCAAGATGGGTTGTGGCTGAGTCTTCCAGCATGACAACAACCTAAAACAGACAGCCAGGGCAACTAAGGAGTAAGAAGCATTTCAAGGTCCTTGGAGGGGACTAGCCAGTCTCCAGACCTGAACCCAATCAAAAATCTTTGGAGGGAGCTGAAACTCAATGTAGTCCAGCAACAGCCCCGAAACCTGAAAGACCTGGGGAAGATCTGTATGGATCAGTGGACCAAAATCCCTGCTGCAGTGTGGGCAAACTTGGTCAAGAACTATAGGAAACGCCTGACCTCTGTAATTGCAAACAAAGGTTTCTGTACCAAATATTAAGTACTGTTTTTCTATTGTATTAAATACTTATTTCAAGCAATAAAATGCAAATTAATTATTTACAAATCATACAATATGTGATTGAAGTGTACCTACAATAAAAATTACAGACCTCTCGATTCTTTGTAGGTGGGAAAACTTGCAAAATCGCCAGTGAATCAAATACTAATTTTCCCCACTGTATATTATATACTCTATATACAGGTGATTTAATTAATAGCAGATTTTGAGAGATTTTCTGCATATACACTGCTTTCAAAGAATAATACACATGAATCTTACAGCAAAGGCATTCATGGACATTTATCAAGCCCTATACGCCACAATTGTGGCTTAAAAAAGTTGCACATTATGGTGCACGGCATGTGTGCACTATAATTTGCAAATTTTTGAGCTTCTCGGCACTTTTCAGAAGTGAAGAGAAAAGGGGTGGGCTTATCAAAAGGAGGTGTGGCTTTGTGCAGCCGCATTAACTATAACTTTCACCAGAAAGTGGCGGACGTTACAGCTGAAGTCTATGCCAGCCTGTAAACTTCAGTTTCTGGCATACGGTATGGCAGAGATGTGCCTGATTTGCTTGTTGTGCTGCAATCTGCGCCAGAAACACGCCTAATATAGGTGGATTTCTCGATAGCAAATGATCCCCTTAGTGCACAGATCTGGCGTCTATAGACATGCCCACATGGCTGCTGAGGTCAGTGAACATGGCACCTGCAGCAGTCATGTGACTGATAAACAACACGTGGAGACTGCAGGCGCAGCAGCGACCAGAGAGATGGTGTCCACTGATTCGGATGTATATTATTTGGACATTTAAAAGGTGAACAAGGGTTTTTTAATTATTTTATAAAAAATATATATATTTTATAAAACAAAAAATCTCCCTTTAAGTTGCCACAGTCATACTTAACATGTACATCCTACCTATATAGTTTTTATATAACTATGAAGATAACCCTTACAATACTTTTTATAGCCCAGCTACTTCATATTAAAAAGTTAAAATAATGGTATATTTTGAAATTGACGGGATACTCAACTGTTCATTTTAGAGTAAAATCCCTATGTGGAATCTGAAATACTAATGTGAATAAAAGGCTCGGCATTTGCAGCAAATGTTCGACTTCTAGAACACAGAAATGATTTAATAAGTTGTATGAAAAGTCAATTTGCATGAGAGCACCATGAAGCCTATAACGGGTGGTAATGGATTGTTGCGTTGATTTCATCCCACTTGACATAACATTACAATCCACTGAATAAATGTTAACCTATAATCCCTTTAGTAAAAGCCAGCATTGTTTGTCTTCAGTTGTACAGACTACATTGATTTTCCTTTATTGGATGTTCAACCGCAGCAACTTAGATTGATTACGGTGAATTAAATACACCAGGAACATTTGTATTATACTAAAAGGGAAAGCTCAACATTCAGCAGAAGTGCTAGCGTTTTGCTAAATACTGCATAGGGTTAATGTGCAATTTCATTTGAATTTTGTTTTGCCTTTTATCATTTTAGATGCAAACTGCTAAGATGCTGACCTCTCCTATGGCCCTATGACCCTTGACCCTGACACATCTGACCAGCCAAGGCTCCAGGGGGTGTCAAATTAATAGAAGTCTTACTCATTAATTGCATAAGAAAAGAGCCCAAGAATTCATCACCTCAGTCATGGCCATTGCTTCTCTGTGACCTCTTCTCCCTTAAGGATTTGGCTGCTGGTCACAGCTGTGGTTTTCCTATACCCGACATACTTGCCATATAATTATACTGCATCAGGCCCTATTAATCAAATCGATGCTGTGTTTTAAATGGAAATTGGGGGATTAATACAAACATTCATCTCATCCTGAAGATCTTGATGGCTTTAGCACATGGAATCCAATTGGAATATAAAAGAAGGGATGTAGCAACATGATTGAATTAGGAAAGGCATGCAGCACATTAAATTACATATGCCAGCAGGGCCTCTTGCTTTATGGGAAAGTTGTGTTATTCTGCTTATATCTCAAAACACCTCATATGATTTAGTTCAATTCGGGAAGCTTCAGTGTTAACAGAGGAATCTGTTGGACCTTTTCTCCTTTTACATGCTGTTTAGATTATTTAAATAAAACACCAAATTACTGGGGAAGGGGGAGGGACAAACATTTCATTCATTTTTGTTACATGACTTTAAACACATTTACATTGTAACTAGAGATGAGCAAATCGAATCCCAGGAAGTGGAATTCGATCCGAATTTCAGGATAAATTTGATTCGCCTCGAAGATGAATTTCCTCATGCTTCGTGTTAGGGTGAGTCCACATCAGCGTTATGGATTCCATTTTTGCTTTCCTTTATAACATGGTTATAACAGAAAATAACTGAATCCATAAGACAGATCCATAAGCCTTTAAGAGGCATTCCGTTTTGATCCTTCATAATACAAGTCTATGGGCAGCACCACGGTGGCCGGTAGATGGACCCACGAGGTGGCTGCCACAAATCTACATTATGAACTCATAATAGGGAGAGACTTCCCGGGTTTCCTGGCACTGTGGCCTGCTATGAGAGTGACTGATACCCATGAGACAGGGATAACCCTAGCAGAGTGGCCCGGCTCAGGGGGGAGACCAGAACCCTGGGAACCTGAGACCGAAGGGCCAGTATAGGGGTGACTGCCACTTCGGTGGAAGAGGGGGAGACAACCCCACTAAGTGTGATGATGGGAGACGTGGAGGAATTGCCGCTGGGTCCTGAATTGGCAGACCTCAATGTCGCTGGGGATAATTTTGGTACCGCCCAACGTCGAGACCCAACCCTATCTCGCGCCTGGGAAAATGTGTTAATAGTAGATGGTGAACCACAACAACCTGAGGCGGAGCCAGTGTTTCCCCGTTTTGTGGTTCATCAGGATATGTTGTATCGGGTAAACCAACTACGGGGTGAGCCTATTGAACAGTTGGTGGTCCCCAAGGCTTATCAAAAGCTTGTGTTAGATCTAGCCCACCAACACGTTCTCGGGGGTCACCTGGGGCTGCAGAATACTCAGGATCGTATCCTACAGCAGTTTAACTGGCCCAGCATATTCAAAGAAGTGGAAGAGTTTTGTAAGTCTTGCCCGACCTGCCAGATAACTAGCCCCCAGCCACATTTCCGTAGTCCCCTAGTACCTCTCTCGATTATCGAAGTACCATTAGACTGAATAGCTATGGACCTCATAGGCCCAGTACCAAAGTCCGCCAGAGGGCATCAACATATCTTAGTCATTCTAGACTACGCCACTCGATACCCGGAGGCGCACTGCGACATACCTCGGCCAAACTCATAGCTAAGGAGTTAATGGAGATGTTTTCCTGAGTGGGACTACCTAAAGGGGTTCTGACCGACCAAGGGACCCCTTTTATGTCCAAGGTTATGAGCAGTGGCTGATTACAATAGAGACGTTTGGGTCAGCAGCCCTGGGCCCAGCACCGCTGGGGGGCCCAACACTGACCCGAACGCCCACATACTGCGGCGGGGCACGGGAGCGCATAGCTCCCTGTCCCATTCGCGATCACCGCCATAGGCTTCAGGCCTTGTAGGCCTGAGGCCTATGCGGTAGAGAAATCCCGGCGCAGGCGTGCGTGATGACGTCATTGCGCGCCTGTGCCGGGACGAAGCACTGTTACGCGCCTGACTCATCCCGCCTTCCTCTGTGAGAAAGCGCCTGGCCCTGGACATAGGTGAGTATTTATCTTTTCATTTTTTTGTTCATTTTTTTTTTTTTTATTTCATGTGCCTACTTTGGGGGGGGCACACAGGAGGACATATTAGGGAAGTTAAATCGAGTACATGGGGGGGGGCTGTATGGGGCCAAATTATTATGAGAGGGACTACTATGTGGGGGCTAATTGCTATGTGGGGGCAGTGTGGGGGAAAATTGCTATGTGAGGGCAGTGTGGGGGCAAATTGCTATGTGGGGCAGTGTGGGGGCAAATTATTATGAGAGGGACTACTATGTGGGGGCTAATTGCTATGTGGGGGCAGTGTGGGGGCAAATTGCTATGTGAGGGCAGTGTGGGGGCAAATTATTATGAGAGGGACTACTATGTGGGGGCAAATTTCTATGTGGGGGCAAATTGCTATGTGGGGACAGTGTGGGGGCAAATTGCTATGTGGGGGCAGTGTGGGAGAAAATTGCTATGTGGGGGCAGTGTGGGGGGCAAATTATGAGAGGGACTACTATGTGGGGGCAAATTGCTATGTGGGGGCAAATTGCTATGTGGAGGCAGTGTGGGGGCAAATTGCTATGTGAGGGCAGTGTGGGGGAAAATTGCTATGTGAGGGCAGTGAGGGGGCAAATTGCTATGTGGGGGCAGTGTGGGGGCAAATTATTATGAGAGGGACTACTATGTGGGGGAAAATTGCTATGTGGGGGCGGTGTGGGGGCAAATTGCTATGTGGGGGCAAATTGCTATGTGAGGGCAGTGTGGGGGCAAATTGCTATGTGGGGGCAGTGTGGGGGCAAATTGCTATGGCGGGGCAGTGTGGGGGCAAATTATTATGAGAGGGACTACTATGTGGGGGCAAATTGCTATGTGGGGGCAGTGTGGGGGAAACTATTGTGTGTGGGGAAATTGCTATGTGGGGACAAATTACTATGTGGGGGCAAATTACTATGTGGGGGAAAATTACTATGTGGGGAAAACTATTGTGTGGGGGCAGTGTGGGGAAATTGCTATGTGGGGGCAAATTACTATGTGGGGGCAGTGTGGGGGACAAATTACTATGTGGGGGCAAATTACTATGTGGGGGCAGTTTGGTGGAAATTACTATGTGGGGAAAGTGTGGTGGAAATTACTATGTGGGGCAGTGAAGGGCAAATTACTGTGTGGGGGCAAACTACTATATGGGGGCAGTTTGGGGGAAATTACTGTGTGGGGGCAAATTACTATGGGGGGATTACTATGTGGGGGCAGTGTGGTGGAAATTACTATATGGGGGTGTTGCTATTGGGGAGGCACTGTAAGGGCAATTCTATTATTTCTGGGGACACTATACAGGGATTATTGCCTGGAGCACAATAGAGGGTGTTATTATTACTGGGGGCACTCTAGGGGACATTATAGCTGCTGTGGACACTATAGGAATAGAGTTGAGCGAACACCTGGATGTTCGGGTTCGAGAAGTTCGGCCGAACTTCCCGGAAATGTTCGGGTTCGGGATCCGAACCCGAACCGAACTTCGTCCCGAACCCGAACCCCATTGAAGTCAATGGGGACCCGAACTTTTGGGCACTAAAAAGGCTGTAAAACAGCCCAGGAAAGAGCTAGAGGGCTGCAAAAGGCAGCAACATGTAGGTAAATCCCCTGCAAATAAATGTGGATAGGGAAATGAATTAAAATAAAAATAAAAAAAATAAAAATGAACCAATATCAATTGGACAGAGGTCCCATAGCAGAGAATCTGGCTTCACGTCAGCAGAGAATCAGTCTCTTCATGCCATAGCAAAGAATCTGGCTTCATGTCAGCACAGAATCAGTCTCTCCATGCCATAGCAGAGAATCTGGCTTCATGTCAGCACAGAATCAGTCTTCATGTCATAGCAGAGAATCAGGCTTCACGTCACCCACCACTGGAACAGGCCACTGTCACACATTTAGGCCCCGGCACCCAGACAGAGGAGAGCGGTCCCGTAACAGAGAATCTGGCCTTATGTCAGCACAGAATCTGTCTTCATGTCATAGCAGAGAATCAGGCTTCACGTCACCCACCACTGGAACAGGCCACTGTCACACATTTAGGCCCGGGCACCCAGACAGAGGAGAGCGGTCCCGTAACAGAGAATCTGGCCTTATGTCAGCGCAGAATCTGTCTTCATGTCATAGCAGAGAATCAGGCTTCACGTCACCCACCACTGGAACAGGCCACTATCACACATTTAGGCCCAGGCACCCAGGCAGAGGAGAGAGGTCGCGTAACAGAGAATCTGGCTTCATGTCAGCACAGAATCTGTCTTCATGTCATAGCAGAGAATCAGGCTTCACGTCACCCACCACTGGAACAGGCCACTGTCACACATTTAGGCCCCGGCACCCAGACAGAGGAGAGCGGTCCCGTAACAGTGAATCTGGCCTTATGTCAGCGCAGAATCTGTCTTCATGTCATAGCAGAGAATCAGGCTTCACGTCACCCACCACTGGAACAGGCCACTGTCACATATTTAGGCCCAGGCACCCAGGCAGAGGAGAGAGGTCGCGTAACAGAGAATCTGGCTTCATGTCAGCACAGAATAAGTCTTCATGTCATAGCAGAGAATCAGGCTTCACGTCACCCACCACTGGAACAGGCCACTGTCACACATTTAGGCCCCGGCACCCAGACAGAGGAGAGGTTCATTCAACTTTGGGTTGCCCCGCAATATAATGGTAAAATGAAATTAAAAATAGTATTGAATGAGGAAGTGCCCTGGAGTAGAATAATATATTGTTAAGGGGAGGTAGTTAATATCTAATCTGCACAAGGGATAGACAGGTCCTGTGGGATCCATGCCTGGTTCATTTTTATGAACGTCAGCTTGTCCACATTGGCTGTAGACAGGCGGCTGCGTTTGTCTGTAATGACGCCCCCTGCCGTGCTGAATACACGTTCAGACAAAACGCTGGCCGCCGGGCAGGCCAGCACCTTCAAGGCATAAAAGGCTAGCTCTGGCCACATGGACAATTTGGAGACCCAGAAGTTGAATGGGGCCGAACCATCAGTCAGTACGTGGAGGGGTGTGCACAGGTACTGTTCCACCATGTTAGTGAAATGTTGCCTCCTGCTAACACGTTCCGTATCAGGTGGTGGTGCAGTTAGCTGTGGCGTGGTGACAAAACTTTTCCACATCTCTGCCATGCTAACCCTGCCCTCAGAGGAGCTGGGCATGACACAGCTGCGTTGGCGACCTCTTGCTCCTCCTCTGCCTTCGCCTTGGGCTTCCACTGGTTCCCCTGTGACATTTGGGAATGCTCTCAGTAGCGCGTCTACCAACGTGCGCTTGTACTCGCGCATCTTCCTATCACGCTCCAGTGTAGGAAGTAAGGTGGGCACATTGTCTTTGTACCGGGGATCCAGCAGGGTGGCAACCCAATAGTCCGCACACGTTAAAATGTGGGCAACTCTGCTGTCGTTGCGCAGGCACTGCAGCATGTAGTCGCTCATGTGTGCCAGGCTGCCCAGAGGTAAGGACAAGCTGTCCTCTGTGGGAGGCGTATCGTCATCGTCCTGTGTTTCGCCCCAGCCACGCACCAGTGATGGGCCCGAGCTGCTTTGGGTGCCACCCCGCTGTGAACATGCTTCATCCTCATCCTCCTCCACCTCCTCCTCATCCTCGTCCTCCTCGTCCTCCAGTAGTGGGCCCTGTCTGGCCACATTTGAACCTGGCCTCTGGTGTTGCAAAAAACCTCCCTCTGAGTCACTTCGAAGAGACTGGCCTGAAAGTGCTAAAAATGACCCCTCTTCCTCCTCTTCCTCCTGGGCCACCTCCTCTTCCATCATCGCCCTAAGTGTTTTCTCAAGGAGACATAGAAGTGGTATTGTAACGCTGATAACGGCGTCATCGCCACTGGCCATGTTGGTGGAGTACTCGAAACAGCGCAACAGGGCACACAGGTCTCGCATGGAGGCCCAGTCATTGGTGGTGAAGTGTGTCTGATCCACAGTGCGACTGACCCGTGCGTGCTGCAGCTGAAACTCCACTATGGCCTGCTGCTGCTCGCAAAGTCTGTCCAGCATATGCAAGGTGGAGTTCCACCTGGTGGGTATGTCGCATATGAGGCGGTGAGTGGGAAGGACGAAGTTACGCTGTAGCGCAGACAGGCGAGCAGCGGCAGGGTGTGAACGCCGGAAGCGCGAACAGACGGCCCGCACTTTATGCAGCAGCTCTGACATGTCGGGGTTGTTGCAAATGAACTTCTGCACCACCAAATTAAGCACATGCGCCAAACAAGGGATGTGCGTCAAACCGGCTAGTCCCGCTTTCTCTCAAATGTTTGTGAGATGGAGAGCTGAACGCTGCCGTGTGACATGGTTGAGATGCTTGGTGACGCAGGTGGTGGTGTTGGTGGTACATCCCATGTTTGCTGGGCGGCAGGTGCCAACGTTCCTCCAGAGCCAGAGGCCGAGGCGGCGGCGGCAGCAGCAGCAGAAGAGGCCGAGGCGGCGGCAGCAGCAGAAGAGGCCGAGGCGGCAGCAGCAGAAGAGGCAGCAGGGGGAGCCTGAGTGACTTCCTTGTTTTTAAGGTGTTTACTCCACTGCAGTTCATGCTTTGCATGCAGGTGCCTGGTCATGCAGGTTGTGCTAAGGTTCAGAACGTTAATGCCTCGCTTCAGGCTCTGATGGCACAGCGTGCAAACCACTCGGGTCTTGTCGTCAGCACATTGTTTGAAGAAGTGCCATGCCAGGGAACTCCTTGAAGCTGCCTTTGGGGTGCTCGGTCCAAGATGGCGGCGGTCAGTAGCAGGCGGAGTCTCTTGGCGGCGGGTGTTCTGATTTTGCCCACTGCTCCCTCTTTTGCTACGCTGTTAGCTCGGTCTCACCACTGCCTCTTCCTCCGAACTGTGAAAGTCAGTGGCACGACCTTCATTCCATGTGGGGTCTAGGACCTCATCGTCCCCTGCATCGTCTTCCACCCAGTCTTGATCCCTGACCTCCTGTTCAGTCTGCACACTGCAGAAAGACGCAGCAGTTGGCACCTGTGTTTCGTCATCATCAGAGACGTGCTGAGGTGGTATTCCCATGTCCTCATCATCAGGAAACATAAGTGGTTGTGCGTTAGTGCATTCTATCTCTTCCACCCCTGGTGAAGAGCTAGGTGGATGCCCTTGGGAAACCCTGGCAACAGAGTCTTCAAACAGCATAAGAGACTGCTGCATAACTTGAGGCTCAGACAGTTTCCCTGATATGCATGGGGGTGATGTGACAGACTGATGGGCTTGGTTTTCATGCGCCATCTGTGCGCTTTCTGCAGAAGACTGGGTGTGAGATAATGTGAACGTGCTGGATGCACTGTCGGCCACCCAATTGACTAATGCCTGTACCTGCTCAGGCCTTACCATCCTTAGAACGGCATTGGGCCCCACCAAATATCCCTGTAAATTCTGGCGACTACTGGGACCTGAGGTAGTTGGTACACTAGGACGTGTGGCTGTGGCAGAACGGCCACGTCCTCTCCCAGCACCAGAGGGTCCACTAACACCACCACGACAATGTCCACGTCAGCGTCCCTTATTAGATGTTTTCATCATTGTTCCCGTTCACCACAATTTTGAGAATGGCAAATTTGAGGATAGTTTTTCAACCCAGAAAAAAAAAAGTGCTTTTACGGTCACTACAAAAAACTTGACTAGCTAAAACAGTACAGATTTGCTTGAATAGAAATGTGAGACCTGTTTTTTTTTTGCACTGTGTGACAGGTTAAGGTTTAATCACAGAATCAGACTTCTATCTGCACAGTAGCGTGTGTCTTAGTTTTTTCTGAATGACACTATCAGTACCTTCAATGTAAGATATCCTTTTTGGAATAGATTTCAAGTAGGCCTCAAATACCAGAAACTAGTTATTTTGAGAATGGCAAATTTGGGAATAGTTTTTCAACCCAGAAAAAAAAAGTGCTTTTACGGTCGCTACAAATAACTTGACCAGCTAAAACAGTACAGATTTGCTTGAATAGAAATGTAAGACCTGTTTTTTTTTTGCACTGTGTGACAGGTTAAGGTTTAATCTCAGAATCAGACTTCTATCTGCACGGTAGAGTGTCTCTTAGGTTTTTCTGAATGACACTATCAGTACCTTCAATGTAAGATATCCTTTTTGGGATAGATTTCAAGTAGGCCTCAAATACCAGAAACTAGTTATTTTGAGAATGGCAAATTTGGGAATAGTTTTTCAAACCAGAAAAAAAAAATGTGCTTTTACGGTCGCTACAAATAACTTGACCAGCTAAAACAGTACAGATTTGCTTGAATAGAAATGTGAGACCTGTTTTCTTTTGCACTGTGTGACAGGTTAAGGTTTAATCTCAGAATCAGACTTCTATCTGCACGGTAGCGTGTGTCTTAGGTTTTTCCGAATGACACTATCAGTACCTTCAATGTAAGATATCCTTTTTGGGATAGATTTCAAGTAGGCCTCAAATACCAGAAACTAGTTATTTTGAGAATGGCAAATTTGGGAATAGTTTTTCAACCCAGAAAAAAAAATGTGCTTTTACGGTCACTACAAATAACTTGACCAGCTAAAACAGTACAGATTTGCTTGAATAGAAATGTGAGACCTGTTTTTTTTTTTCACTGTGTGACAGGTTAAGGTTTAATCTCAGAATCAGACTTCTATCTGCACGGTAGCGTGTGTCTTAGGTTTTTCTGAATGACACTTTCAGTACCTTCAATGTAAGATATCCTTTTTGGGATAGATTTCAAGTAGGCCTCAAATACCAGAAACTAGTTATTTTGAGAATGGCAAATTTGGGAATAGTTTTTCAACCCAGAAAAAAAAAAGGGCTTTTACGGTCGCTACAAATAACTTGACCAGCTAAAACAGTACAGATTTGCTTGAATAGAAATGTGAGACCTGTTTTTTTTTGCACTGTGTGACAGGTTAAGGTTTAATCTCAGAATCAGACTTCTATCTGCATGGTAGCGTGTGTCTTAGGTTTTTCTGAATGACACTTTCAGTACCTTCAATGTAAGATATCCTTTTTGGGATAGATTTCAAGTAGGCCTCAAATACCAGAAACTAGTTATTTTGAGAATGGCAAATTTGGGAATAGTTTTTCAACCCAGAAAAAAAAAAGGGCTTTTACGGTCGCTACAAATAACTTGACCAGCTAAAACAGTACAGATTTGCTTGAATAGAAATGTGAGACCTGTTTTTTTTTGCACTGTGTGACAGGTTAAGGTTTAATCTCAGAATCAGACTTCTATCTGCACGGTAGCGTGTGTCTTAGGTTTTTCTGAATGACACTATCAGTACCTTCAATGTAAGATATCCTTTTTGGGATAGATTTCAAGTAGGCCTCAAATACCAGAAACTAGTTATTTTGAGAATGGCAAATTTGGGAATAGTTTTTCAACCCAGAAAAAAAAAAAGGGCTTTTACGGTCGCTACAAATAACTTGACCAGCTAAAACAGTACAGATTTGGTTGAATAGAAATGTCAGGTCTATTTTTTAGGCGCTGGGTGACAGGCTCAACTTGCCCCTGATGTAGTATATGGCCAAAAAATAACTACACTGTTGATGGTTAAATGCACTTGGGTGACACAGGCTCAGCCTGCACCAGATGTAGTATATGGCCAAAAAATAATCAGACTGTTGATGGTTAAATGCACTTCGGTGACACAGGCTCAGCCTGCAGCTGATGTAGTATATGGCCAAAAAATAACCAGACTGTTGATGGTTAAATGCACTTCGGTGACACAGGCTCAGCCTGCAGCTGATGTAGGATATAGCACAAAATAACCACACTATTGATGGTTAAATACACTTGGTGATAGCTTGTGCTGGCGCACCACAAGTCACGAAATGGCCGCCGATCACCCCAGAAAAAAAGTGATCTAAAAACGCTCTGGGCAGCCTCAAAAAAGTGAGCAAGTCAATATTAGCACTTCAATGATCCACAGCTGCAGATCGATCACAGAATGAAGTCTTTTGGAGGAGTTAATCACTGCCTAATCTCGCCCTAACGTCGCAGCTGCAACCTCTCCCTATGCTTCAATCAGCAGAGTGACGTGCAGCGCAAAGTGACCCAAGCTTATATATAGGCTGGGTCACATGCTGCACTGGCCAATCACAGCCATGCCAATAGTAGGCAAGGCTGTGATGGCCTCTTGGGGCAAGTAGTATGACGCTTGTTGATTGGCTGCTTTGCAGCCTTTCAAAAAGCGCCAAGAAAGCGCCGAACACCGAACCCGAACACGGACTTTTACGAAAATGTTGGGGTTCGGGTCCGTGTCACGAACACCCCAAAATTCGGTACGAACCCGAACTATACAGTTCGGGTTCGCTCATCCCTATATAGGAACATTTGGGGTAATTTATCAAACTGGTGTAACGCAGAACTGGCTTAGTTGCCCATAGCAGCCAATCAGATTCCACCTTTCATATTTGACAGCTCTTTTGGAAATCCAGTTCTACTTTACACCAGTTTGATAAATTACCCCAATTATGTCTATTAGGGTCACTATTTTTTCAGCAGTATAGTTCCTGGGGCATTGGGAAGCACAACGGGCACAGTATTGGGGGTGGCAGGATGACGCTGTGGGGACACCAGGATGAGGAGGTTGATAGAAAAATTGAGAAATCTAATGTGTCTGTGTTACAAGCTTTAGAGACGAGATGCGGCTGAAAGAATTTGCCATGGTGGTCTGGGTCAAATGGAGGAGAAGAGGAAAGAGAAGGTCTACATGACAGGAGATGTCACTGGATGTAAGAGGTATGTGGTGCTGTATTCTCCTCCATGTCTTTTTTATTACAATTATATGTATTTTAAATTTGGTGACCAAATTTTTCAGTTTAGGACCCAATTTGGGGTATTTTTTTTAGTCTGAAGATGTCATATGGCCTAAGAAGAGACTGTGGCGCCCATGAAGCACCGCAGCCTCTTCATACAAAAAATATAAAAATAAACTAAAATGGATGGGGGGGGGGGCCAAGTTGGGTGGACAGCCCCGGGCCTATTATGCACTTAATCCGCCCCTGGTTATGAGGGAACTCTGTAAGTTGCTGCACATAAAACAACTAGGGATGTCCGTTTACCATCTGCAAACGGATGGTCTGGTAGAACGGTTTAACCAAACATTAAAAAATATGTTGAAAAGGGTAGTGTCTAAAGATGGAAAGGACTGGGACCTCCTTCTGCCCTATCTCATGTTCGCAGTGCGAGAGGTACCCCTCTACCCCTCAGAGGTCCTCTACTGGGGTCTCGCACTTCGAACTGCTATATGGCAGACACCCTCGTGGTCTCTTGGACATGGCCAAAAAGGCGTGGGAACAACAACCCACAACTACGTTACCCAGATGCAAGATTGGATTCAGACAGTGTTGCCTCCTGTTAGGGAGCATATGGAGGCAGCTCAGCGAGCCCAGAGTTGGGCCTATAATCAGCAGGCTCAGGACTGGATCTTTAACCAGGGTGATTGGGTTTTGGTTCTGGTGCCGACCGTGGACAGTAAGTTGCTGGCTAGGTGGCAGGGGCCCTTCGAGGTACTCGAGAAAATTGGAGATGTAACCTACAAGGTACACCAGCCAGGGCAGTGAATGCCGGAGCAGGTTTACCATGTGAATTTACTCAAACCGTGGAAAGATAGGGAAACCTGCACAGAAGACGGCCGGGTTTTCTTGGAGAAGAGGTACCGGCCCCTCTGTCTGATGCAAGAGAGGCGGCTGCCACAGTAAAAATTGCTGACAGCCTCCCCGCTAAACAGACTCAAGAGGCCAGGGAGTTTGTTAGTCGGAACACGGATGTGTTCTTGGACCTCCCTAGATGCACTTCCATAATCCAGCATGACATTGTCACTGAACCTCAGGCAAAAGTCCAATTAAAATCATACTGGGTACCCGAGGCTCAGCGACAAGCCATATCGGAGGAGGTGCAGCTAATGTTGCAGCTAGATGTCATTAAGGAGTCAAAAAGTGAGTTGGCGAGTCCTATAGTATTGATACACAAGCCGGACAGGACGTTGTGGTTTTTAACGACTTTCGAAAACTTAACAAGCTTTCCAAATTTGATGTGTATCCCATGCCCCGGGTGGATCGAGAGGTTTTGGACCTCACGAAAGGGTACTGTCAGCTGCCCTAAACGAAGGCTGCCAAAGAGAAAACTGCCTTCATCACACCTGAGGGGCTGTTTCAATATAAGTTCTTACCCTTTGGTCTGAATGGATCCCCTGCCACTTTTTAGCTACTAATGGACATTGTGCTTCGTCCACATCATCGATACACTTCGGCTTACCTGGATGATATTGTCATCCACAGTACCGACTGGGAAGGTCACCTATCCAAAGTGCAGGCTTTAGTGGACTCCCTTCGGATAGCTGGCCTAACCGCTAACCCAAAAAAATGTGCGATAGGGTTATAAGAGACTATGAACCTGGGGTATGTCATTGGGTGCAGAGTCATCAAACCCCAAGTGAACAAAATAGAGGCGATACGGAAATGGCCCCGACCAGTCACCGACTAGGCAAATAAAGTAATTCCTGGGAATAGTGGGCTATTACATGAGGTTTGTTCCCCACTTTGCTACTCTAGCCGCGTCCTTGACAGGACTCTTGAAGGGACACAAGTCAATGATGGTTCGCTGGGATGATTGGGCGGAAGAGGCTTTCTCCGCTTTCAAGTCGACCTTGTGTGAGTCCCCGGTTTTGGTGATGCTCGACTTCAAAAGGGAGTTTATAGTACAGACCGATGCCTCCGAAGTAGGCCTCGGTGCTGCACTGTCTCAGGAAGTCAACGAGGGGGGAGCATCCCGTTGTCTTCCACAGCCGTAAGCTCACCCCAGCCGAGACCCAGTATAGTATAGTAGAGAGAAAGAGAGGGCCTGGCTATCAAGTGGGCACTAGAATCTCCCCGCTATTATTTATTGGGGAGAAAGTTCCGCCTGATGACTGACCACTCACCTCTCAAGTGGATGAGCCAGACCAAGGACAGAAATGGCCGGGTCACCCGATGGTTTCTCTCCCTACAAAAACTTTACGTTTTCGGTGGAACACAGGGCAGGCCGGTTACAGGAAAATGCGGATGCCCTGTCCCGGGTACACTGTCTGGATTGTGTTCACCCCCTCAGTGAGAGGTTTGGTCTGGGAAAACAGGTATTTTCCTCCCAACATGTGCTGCTGGGCTGATTTACAGCCAGGTGAAGTCAAATACCGGAATGGATTCTAAGTGCCGGTGTGGGTTTTGGCAGCATCTGGCTGTCCTTAAATAGGCAGCTGGGCTCAGAATCTATGTCTCTGTGTTGGGATCTGGGAGCCTTGTGTCTGGATGAAGGCTTGCTACCTGTTTGGTGTGAAAACAGGTTGGTGCTGCTATGCTCAAGGACTCTTTGAGGCAGAATTGCTGCATGGTGTGAATTACCACCAACACTTCAAGGTGACTTTTTGCTTGATTATGACTGCTTGTTTTGTCACTTGCCTAAAGTGTGAATAAAACACTGGACTGTTTGATCCAAAGAACTTGTTGTTGCCTCTATACTGCGTCCGCTAATCCTGTCTACCAGAGCAAAGCCCCACAGGGATCATTTTTGGAAGGGAGATCTGACGTTTTTATTGATATCATGGAGTGTGAATGGAAATTTGATTGCTTTTTATTAGATTTTTTGGCGAGGTGAAGTGATACAAAAGTGTTAAATTGGCCATTATTATTTTTCTGTTACGACCATTGGCTTGCCAAAGGGGGGCCGAGGGTCGGTGTGGTAGGTGGTCTGCACCAGGTGCTATCTGTCAGGGAGTTACCAGGCAGGGTCGGCCTTAAGGCTTTGCGATTGCATAGGGCGCATCACTCCTCAGCTGTGCAGGGGGCGCCGTAGCACATGTTGCAGACAGCAGGCTGCCAGGTAAGAAATGAACAGCTATAGCGTTTCTTCTCTTCACAGTCTGTTTTTGTGCTGCTGTCTGCCGCTTATAATCCTCTCTCTGGAAAACTCTTCTCCATATCCAGCACCAACCCAGTGCTCACCTCCCCCCAGCTATCTAGCAGTGAGCAGAGGACTGGAGAGTGGGTGGGGCTGCAAGACTTACTTTCTAGTATCACATGATCAAGAATCTTCAGCCAAGCACTGCACAGGAGGATGACTGAACTATGGATGAATAGGGTAAGTGTCATATAGTGTGTGAATAGGGTTTCACGTGTACAAGGTGGGGTGTGTGTGTGTGTGTGTGTGTATAGAGTTTCATGTGTATAGGGTGTTTCTTGTTTGTGAATAGTGTGTAATCTCTACAGTGTAGTGTGTGTGTGTGTATAAGGTGTATTTTATATAGTGTGTGGTGTTTGTGTTTAGGGCAAGTTTAGTCTATATACTGTGCGTATAACATAGGTTAAGCCTATATAGTGGTTGTATAGGCTAATTGTAGTCTGTATAGTATGTGTGTATAGGATCAGAAAATTCTATATAGTATGTATATAAGGTAAGTTTAGTCTATAGAGTTTTTGTATGTATAGTTGTCTTTATAGTGTGTGTAGTATAAGTATAGTCTACATAGTATATGTGTATAGGGTAAGTGTAGCTTATATAGTGGTTGTATAGGCTAAGTGTAGTCTGTATAGTATGTGTGTATAGCAGTGATGTACATAGGGAAGTAAGGGCCCCATAGCAAGGATCAATCCAGGCCCCACACACAGGACAGAAGAGTTTTCTTCTAAACTACTTTCAATGACCCTTGGGCCATTTTTTCCACTGCCTCATTTGTTCCTTTAGAGGGTAAAGTCCTGACCAAGTTTTCACCCCCATAGAAGAGGGAATGATCCCAACTGGGCCCCCTCTTGCTCTGGGCCCTATAGCAGTCGCATGGTCTGCTGCTATGGTAGTTACGCCCATGGTGTATACCGTAGGATAAGTAAAGTCTATATAGTATGTATATAAGGTAAGTTTAGTCTATAGAGTGTTTGTATGTATAGTTGTCTATATAGTGTGTGTAGAATAAGTATAGTCTACATACAATATGTGCATTTGGTAAGTGTTGCCTATATAGTGTGTGTAGGATAAGTATGGTCTATATATTATATGTGTATAAGCAGGGGCGTAACTACCATAGCAGGAAAAGCAAGCGACTGCTATGGGGCCCAGGGCAAGAGGGGGCCCAGTCTTAGTGGGATCATCTCCTCTTCTACTGGAGGTGAAAACTTGGTCAGGACTCTACCCTCTAAAGGAACAACTTTTAGCGAATGAGGCAGTGGAATAATGGCCCAAGGTTTATTTAAAAACGGTTTAGGCAGAAACCCTTCTGTCCTGTGTGGGAGGCCTGGTTTGATCCTTGCTATGAAGCCCTTACTTCTCTATGTACACCACTGTGTATAAGGTAAGTATAAGCTATAAAGTGTTTGTATAGGCTAATTGTAGTCTATATATTATGTGTGTATAGCATAAGTATAGCCTATAAAGTGTGTGTGTAGGATAAGTATAGTCTATATATGTGATGGCTAACCTCCGGCACTCCAGCTGTGGTAAAACTACAACTCCCAATATGTACACCTGCTTGGCTGTTCTCAGAACTCCATAGAAACAAATGGAGCATGCAGTGAGTCGTAGTGTCACCCCAGCTGGAATGCCGAGGTTTAGCCATCACTGGTCTATATAGTATGTGTATAGAGTAAGTGTAACCTATATAGTGTGTGTGTAGGATAAGAATAGTCTATATAGTATGTGTAGGATAAGTATAGTCTATATAGTATGTGTATATATGGTAAGTGTAGCCTATATACTGTGTGTGTGTATGATAAGTATAGTCTATATAGTATGTGTATAGAGTAAGTGTAGCCTATATAGTGTGTGTGTGTGTGTGTAGGATAAGTATAGTCTATACCATATGTGTATAAGGTAAGTGTAGCTTATATAGTGTGTGTGTGTAGTATAAGTGAAGTCTATATAGTATGTGTATAGAGTAAGTGTAGCCTATGTAGTGTGTGTAGGATAAGTATAATCTATATAGTATGTGTGTATAGGGTAAGTGTAGCCTATATATTGTGTGTGTAGAATAAGTTTAGTCTATATAGTATGTGTATAGAGTAAGTGTAGCCTATATAGTGTGTGTAGGATAAGTATAATCTATATAGCATGTGTGTATAGGGTAAGTGTAGCTTATATAGTGTGTGTAGGATAAGTATAGTCTATATAGTATGTGTATAGAGTAAGTGTAGCCTATACAGTGTGTGTAGGATAAGAATAGTCTATATAGTATGTGTATAGAGTAAGTACATCCTATATAGTGTGTGTAGGAGAATTATAGTCTATATAGTATGTGTATTGGATAAGTGTAGCCTATATAGTGTGTGTAGGAAAAGTAAGGTCTATATAGTATGTGAATAGGGTAAGTGTAGCCTATATAGTGTGCGTAGATGTATAGTCTATATAGCATGTGGAGCCTATATAGTGTGTGTAGGATTATAGTCTATATAGTAAATGTGTATTAGGGTAAGTGTAGCCTATATAGTGTGTGTAGGATAAGTATGGTCTATATAGTATGTGTATAGGGTAAATGTAGCCTATATAGTGTGTGTAGGAGAAGTATAGTCTATATAATATGCATGTATATGGTAAATGTAGTCTAGTAGAGATTTTTTCCCCGCTATGATGGTAAGGTGGTAGCACCAATAGAAAATTACAGCACAGGTTGCCATTTATCATGAGGCAGGGTCTGGTGGCAGATGCAATGAGCCCTTCCATCAGTACAGATGGAAGTGCTCATTGCTAAAGAGCTGAGGAGCTGTCAGCCCTTTAACTTACTGACTGCTCAGCTGCCTGTGCTCCTTCCCTCCTCTAGGAGCCATCTGCTCTCTGTTTCATTATTCGGCCCTGCAGGCACGGATCGCATTTCTGGACTGTGTAGGCGTGGGCCCGGGAATCTGCCTGTGCACTCCTCCCACACAGTGCTACAGCACAATTTGTGCCTGCAGGGGACCCTGGAGGTAATCTGATAATCAGGAATAGGACAAGATGAGAATTTACTTTTAATTTTATTTATTTTTTATTAACACTGAGCCGGCACTATGTGAGCATTATAGAGAAGGCATTACTACTGCGAAGGGGCATAATAACTGTTATGGGGGCACAGAGAGGGCATATCTACTATAAGGAAGCACAATGAGGGCATAACTGCTCTGAAAGGGGCACGATGAAGGCATAACTACTGTGGAGGGGCACAGAAAGGGCATAGCTGCTGTGAGGGAGCATAATGAGGACATAAATACTATGAGCATTACAGAAAAGGCATTACTACTGTAAAGGGGCATAACAACTGTTATGAGGGCACAATGAGGGCATAACTACTGTTAAGGGAGCGCAATGAATAGATAACTACTGTGAGGGGGCACAATGTGGGCATAACTACTGTGAACGGGCATGTTGTGGCCATAACTACAGTGATTAACGTGGCACCTGAGAGGTTCAATGACAGATGCGATTGCCGTTCTCTGTCATTGCATCTGCTACATACAGAGGAATGTGCTTCGTGACAAAGTAGTTTGTTACAAATTGAATTACTTTGTGAAATTCAGTGAAGCAGCTGAATCAAAATTTTTATAACTTCACTCATCACTAGTTATGAAATTTGCCGTATGGGATGAATATGCTTATATTTTAATAGTTTGGGCATTTTGGTATGCGTTGATGCCAATTATACAGATGTCACATGGTTAGCTCTCCTTTTTTCTGAGATTTCTGAGTTTGGTTATCTAATCTAAGCAAACACCTTCAATTGCTTTTCAATGGCTTTTGTCTCAAGATAATGAAATGAGTTAAGAAATTTGAGTTAACAGCAGGATTGCTAACCATGGTACATCTGTATATATATTTTTTTATTGTTAATTAGTTAATGTTTGAATTTTTTTTACGTTTTTAAGGCCTTTCTCGGTGTCTATATAGAAGCAATTATTAGATTGATTCTCCCTTATAATGCAATGAGTTGTCAATGCAATTCATTGCAGATTAGCTATGCAGGCTCTCCTGATTACTGTGTGGGGGAACCATTCAGTCCCAGGAGAGATAGGCTTCCTAAAATGTGGTGGATACAGTTGACCACAGCATCTGAGTGGTTATATGTCTGTGATTGACATTGTCGCCAATCTTAGACATTAGCCTTGGGTGTCTGCTGCGTCAAATAGCAGAAACCAGAAGGCTATGGAGCCCGCTTCATAACGGGCACTGGACATCAAGGAGTTAAAAAAATCTTGAAATCCTGCAGTTCTTGCACTTGTCGCTAAACATAATAATAGGCACAAAAAATCTGCAATTAGAAAAGAAATAAAAAAACAGTTAAGAAAAAAAAAACTATATGGATTTAACTGGCAGAAAAAAAATGTGGTGACACATTCCCATTAAAAACAATATCCAGAGAGATATGGGGGGTCATTTATTAAACAGAAATACACCTAAATTTGGCCTATGGAAATACACCTAAATTACGCGTATTTCTGGTGCAGATTGCACTAGCTCTAAAAAGTGGTTGTTTAGCGGTCATGGGGCCTTATTAATACAGGAGTCTAAAACACTGGTCTTAAAGGGGTTGTCTCACTTCAGCAAATGGCATTTCTCATGTAGACAAAGTTAATACAAGGTACTTACTAATGTATTGCTATTATCCATATTGCTTCCTTTGCTTGCCCGTTTCAGTTTTCTATCACACTATACACTGCTGGTTTCCATGTTTATGACCACCAGTGCAGTCCATCCATGGTGGTCATGCTTGCACACTATAAGAAAAAAGGCTGACCTTTCTGGTGACCTTTACTGTAGGAGTGCACATGGGCTGGTGCTTTTTCCTATAGTGTACATACACAGCCACCACTGATGAATTGCAGAGGGGTTGTAACCATGGAAACCAGCAGTGTATAATGTGATGGAAAAATAAATCCAGCCTGCAAAGGAGGCAATATGGAGAATCATAATACATTAGTAAGTAGTTTGTATTAACTTCCTCTACATAATAAATGATGTTTTTTGCTGAAGTGAGACAAGCCCTTTAACCCCTTAAGGACTTATGACGGCATGTTTCCCAAGTCCTTAAGGACCCATGACGTACCGGTATATCATAACTTTAAAACTAAATTGTGGCGCGGCTGGGGGTTAATAGGAACAGGATGTCCGCTGAAATCATTCAGAGGGCATCCTGTCACAACGCGGGGGGAATTCACGTGACCCCCCCGTATCGGCGATCACCGCAAACCGCAGGTCAATTCATACCTGCGGTTTGCGGCGGCGTGTGGCGGTGCCATCGGGTCCCCATGCGGCTGTAGGGGGGACCCGATAGCATGGAAGGCAGTGCGATGCCTAAGTAAGGCTGCCTTCCGGTGACGAGCCTGTGAGATCCAGCCCCCTGGATCTCACAGGCCGGAAGCTGTATGAGTAATACACACAGTATTACTCATACAGCCAATGCATTCCAATACAGAAGTATTGGAATGCATTGTAAAGGATTAGAGCCCCAAAAGTTCAAGTCCCAAAGTGGGACAAAAAATAAAGTGAAAAAAAAAAAGTTTAAAAAATAAAGTTTTCCCCCCAAAAAATGTAAAGTTTCAAGTAAAAATAAACAAAAACGTCATTTTTCCCAAATAAAGAAAAAAAAATTGGTTAAAAATAGGAAAAAAAAAAAAAGTATACATATTAGGTATCGCCGCGTCCGTATCGACCGGCTCAGATGAACACCGTAAAAAAATAAAAACTGTGCTAAATAAACCATTTTTATGTCACCTTACACCACAAAAAGTACAACAGCAAGTGATCAAAATGGCGTTTGCCCACCAAAATAGTACCAATCTAACCGTCACCTCATCCCGCAAAAAATGAGCCCCTACCTGAGACAATCGCCCAAAAAATAAAAAAAACTATGGCTCAGATAATGGAGACACTAAAACATCTTTTTTTTTGTTTTAAAAAAGCTGTTATTGTGTAAAACTTACATAAATAAAAAAGTATACATATTAAGCTCTATAAAAATATCACATGACCTAACCCCTCAGATGAACACCGTAAAAAATAAAAAATAAAAACTGCTAAATAAACCATTTTTTGTCACCTTACATCACAAAAAGTGTAATAGCAAGCTATCAAAAAGTCATATGCACCCCAAAATAGTGCCAATAAAACCGTCATCTCATACCGCAAAAATCATACCCTAGCCAAGGTAATCGCCCAAAAACGGAAAAAATTATGGCTCTCAGACTATGGAAACACTAAAACATCATTTTTTTTTGTTTCAAAAAAGAAATCATTGTGTAAAACTTACATAAATAAAAAAAAGGTATACATATTAGGTATCGCCGCATCCGTGACAACCTGGTCTATAAAAATATCACATGATCTAACCTGTCAGATGAATGTTGTAAATAACAAAAAATAAAAACGGTGCCAAAACAGTTATTTCTTGTTACCTTGCCTCACAAAAAGTGTAATATAGAGCAACTAAAAATCATATGTACCCTAAACTAGTACCAAAAATACTGCCACCCTATCCCGTAGTTTCTAAAATGGGGTCACTTTTTTGGAGTTTCTACTCTAGGGGTGCATCAGGGGGGCTTCAAATGGGACATGGTGTAAAAAAAAAACAGTCCAGCAAAACCTGCCTTCCAAAAATCGTACGGCATTCCTTTCCTTCAGCGCCCTGCCGTGTGCCCGTACAGCGGTTTACGACCACATATGGGGTGTTTCTGTAAACGACCGAATCAGGGCCATAAATATTGAGTTTGGTTTGGCTGTTAACCCTTGCTTTGTAACAAATTGAAAAAAATATAAAAATGGAAAATCTGCCAAAAAGTGAAATTTTGAAATTGTATCTCTATGTTCCATTAATTCTTGTGGAACACCTAAAGGGTTAACAACGTTTGTAAAATCAGTTTTGAATACCTTGAGGGGTGTAGTTTATAGAATGGGGTCATTTTTGGGTGGTTTCTATTATATAAGCCTCGCAAAGTGACTTCAGACCTGAACTGGTCTCTAAAAATTGGGTTTTTGAAAATTTCTGAAAAATTTCAAGATTTTCTTCTAAACTTCTAAGCCTTGTAACATCCCCAAAAAATAAAATATCATTCCCAAAATGATCCAAACATGAAGTAGACATATGGGGAAATGTAAAGTAATAACTATTTTTGGAGGTATTACTATGTATTATAGAAGTAGAGAAATTGAAACTTGAAAATTTGCATTTTTTAAAAAAAAAATTGGTAAATTTGGTATTTTTTTTATAAATAAAAAAGATTTTTTTTTAACTTTATTTTACCAGTGTCATGAAGTACAATATGTGATGAAAAAACTATCTCAGAATGGCCTTGATAAGTCAAGGGTTTTAAAGTTATCAGCACTTAAAGTGACACTGGTCAGATTTGCAAAAAATGGCCAAGTCCTTAAGGTGAAATAGGGCTGAGTCCTTAAGGGGTTAATAAAATGTGCCCCACTGTTTGTAAAATAAAAGTCAGTAGTAGCAGGAGGCGACAGGATAGGCATCTTGTGGCATGTTATTTTAAAAGTATCTAATGCAATAATGTGGTGCAAACAGAGCCTAAGTGAATTGTGTAAAATAATTAGAGCAGATTGTACAATAAATTAAAAAACAACATTTCTTTATTGTACTCACCATCACCACCTCCTCAGGTAGAGAGTACCATAGTCTCACTGCTCTTACCGTAAAGAAGCCTCTTCTATGTTTGTGTACAAACCTTCTTTCCTCCAGACGCAGAGGATGTCCCCTCGTCACAGTCACAGTCCTGGGGATAAAGATGATGGGATAGATCTCTGTACTGACCCCTGATATATTTACACATATTAATTAGATCTCACCTCAGTCGTCTATTTTATAAAAAGTGAATAACCCTAATTTTGATAATCTTTCAGGGTACTGCAGTTTCCCTATTCCAGTTATTACTTTAGTTGCCCTCCTCTGGACCCTCTCCAGCTCTGCTATGTCTGCCTTGTTTACAGGAGCCCAGAACTGTGCACAGTACTCTATGTGTGGTCTGACTAACGATTTGTAAAGTGGTAGGACTATCACCCCTTTTGATGCAACCCATTATCTTATTGGCCTTTGCAGCAGCTGCCTGACACTGTTTTTTGCAGCTTAGTTTGCTGATTATTAAAATTCCTAGATCCTTTTCCATGTCAGTGTTACCGAGTGTTTTACCATTTAGTATGTACGGGTGACTTGCATTATTCCTTCCCATGTGCATAACTTTACATTTGTCAGTGTTAAACCTCATCTCCAATCTATCCAGATCCCTCTGTAGTAGTATACTGTCCTCTTCAGTGTTAATTACTTTACACAGTTTAGTGTCATCTGCGAAAATTGATACTTTACTATGCAAGCCTTCTACAAGATCATGAATAAATATATTGAAGAGAATAGGGCCCAATACTGACCCCTGAGGTACCCCACTAGTGACAGTGACCCAATCTTAGTGTGTACCATTAATAACCACCCTCTGTTTTCTATCCCTCAGCCAGTTACTTACCCACATACAGACATTTTCTCCCAGTCCGAGCATTCTCATTTTATATACTAACCTTTTATGTGGCTATAGTGTCAAATGCTTTGGAGAAGTCCAGATATATGACATCCATTGATTCGCCGCTGTCAAGTCTAGAACTTACCTCCTCATAGAAACGGATTAAATTAGTTTGGCATGACCGATCCCTCACGAAGCCATGCTGATGTGGCGTTATTTGCTTATTTCCGTTGAGATGCTCTAAGATAGCATCTCTTAGAAAACCTTCAAACAGTTTACCCACAACAGATGTTAAACTTACTGGCCTATAGTTTCCAGGCTCTGTTTTTGGACCCTTTTTGAATATTGGCACCAGATTTGCCATGCGCCAATCCTGTGGGACATTCCCTGTTTGTATAGAGTCTGCAAATATCAGAAATAAGAGTCTGGCTATGATATTACTTAATTCCCTTAAGATACGGGGGTGTATGACATGCGGTCCTGGCGATTTGTCTATTTTAATCTTTTTAAGTCGCTGATGTACTTCTTCCTGGGTCAGACAGGACACTTTTAATGGGGAATTTATTTTTACATTCTGCATGCCATCTGACAGTTTATTTTCCTCAGTGAATACATTGGAGAAAAAAAGCTTTGCTTTCTCCTCGTCGCTCTATGCGACTCCCCCCTCATTACTCTTTAAAGGGCCGACACCTTCAGATTTATACTTTTTAACTCGGTCTCTAGTTTGGCCGCTTTTATTTGTTTTTTTCATTATCTATTTTTTTCCTTATAGTTTTTCAGTGCTTCCGTGCTACCCTCCTATAAAGTCCGTCATTTTTCTAAGCTTGAACCCAAAGGCCAAACCAGCTATACAACTATTCATTTTTCCCACCGACCATCTCTCATCCCTACAATAACCTATAGACAATAACAACAGAACCTCCAACTCTTCCTTCCCAACCCCCAATCAAACACACCAGTCCTCCCAATACTGCCATGTTTTCAAATAAGTCGCCCACGTACTGGGCGCCAATGATGCCTGAATGAGCCCTGCTACTGTCCATCCAGAAGATCCCTTAGGCAACTTGGGAACTCCCTCCCAAACTCTTCTGCCTCTGGAGCCATCAGCCGGAACCGATCCCACTGCGAACGAGAGAGAGCATCAGCAATACAGTTATCGACCCTGGTACATGGACTGCCACCACCCAGGCATTAAGCGACAGTTACTCTAATACAAGCCGCTGAAGCAGCCGCACCACTAACGGTGACGAGGCCGACAACTCGTTTATCGCCTGAACCACTCCCAAGTTATCATAGTGGAATCAAACTTTTTTAGCCCTGAAAAATTTTCCCCACACATAACCGCCACCACTGTAGGGAAGAGCTCCAACAATGCTAGATTTTTAAACCATCTCCTTTCCACCCAACTATGTGCCCAACTCCCAGAACACCATTGACCTCTGCAGTACACCCCAAAACCACAACCCCCAGCCGCGTCCGAAAATAACTCAAAATAAAAAGAATCCCCCATGAATAGCGAGTGACCGTTATAGGTCTCTAAAAAGGAACTCCAAACTTCCAAGTCCGCTGTCAATTCATTACCTAACCGGATGTTATGATGTGGTGCAACCACACCCGCCGTCGCCCCCGCTAACCGTCTGCTAAACACCCTCCCTATAGGCATAATCTGGCACGCAAAATTGAGTTTTCCAAAAAGTGACTGAAGCTCCCGCAATGTTATCTTTTTTAATCGACTAGCCCTCTCTACTTCCCCTTTTAAATCCACCAACTTGTCCATAGGCAGTCTACATTCCATCCTAATCGTATCAATCACTATTCCCCAAAAATTCTATTCCGTGACCGGCCCGTCATTTCTTCCGCCAATGGAACTCCAAACGCCCTGAACAACGTACCTACCGTGTGCAACAACAGCGCACAAACGCGTGAGTCCGGAGGCCCAATACACAGAAAGTCGTCCAGGTAGTGAATGATGGATTCACAACCTGACACGTTCGTCACTGCCCATTCTAAAAATGAGCTAAACGCTTCAAAATACGCGCAGGACAGAGAACAGCCCATTGGCAAACATTGATCTACAAATAAAACCCCATCCCAAAATACCCCAACAGATGCAAACAATCCGGATGCACTGGCAATAACCTAAACACTGCCTCAATGTCCGTTTTTGCTAGCAACGCCCCTATTCCAAACTTTTCAACCCACTCCACTGCCGCATCAAATGAGGTATAGACCTCGGAACACAAGTCCGGATCAATACCATCATTGAGTGACGATCCCCTAAGAAATGATAAATGATTATTCATCCCCTTCTTTGGAACCACCCCCAATGGCGACACCCGCAGATTCACTAATGGCGGCTCCAAGAACGGACCTAGCAAGACCTCTTTTTTAAGTTTTTCCGCCACTATCTCCGGATGTCCCCTAGCCGATCTCAAGTTCTTTTTTTAATAACACCGCCTCCCCTGGAACGAACTGAATTTTAAAACCCCCACAAAAAACCCTCCCGTAACAAAAACACCTGCTCTTTATTATGATATCTAGTGGGGAAGAGCTTCATCCTTTCCAGACGGACTGGCATCTCCCCCTTTTTTGCCTATTTCCCCTAAAACATCGCACCGCCCCATGGGACCCCCACAAACGGAGCATTCGTGCTTGAACTTGCAGTTTGGCCCGAATTTATAGCCTCAATCATTAAATGAGAAGCATAATCCCTTTGCGGACACTGCCACGACATTGGGCTGACCCCTACCTCCCAATTCCCCACCAAAGGACTGGTGAAAGCTATATCTTTGTGATCCCACGCATCGCCTTCTGCTGTCTAAACTGCTCATCGTACCGCAACCATGCTATCCCCACGTACACCCGATACGCCTCGCCGATTGTGTCCAAGTAGCAGAACAGTGCCGAACAGCACTCTGGTGCCTTCTTCCCTATCACGCTCGCCAATATCGCAAACACCTGCAACCAATTCGGGAACGTTCGCAGTATTAAACGATATCTCCGCCTTTCTTCCTCATCTTTTTTATTCTCGTCCCTCCTTACCCTATCCAGATTAAATTTCTCTAAAGGGAGCAGGGAAAAAATCTCAACATATTCACCTTTCCAAGTACGCTCCCTTACCTCTTGCTTTAAATGAGCCCCAAACAGGCCCTCAATACATACATAAACCTCCGCCCTCGCCTTGTCATCTAACTGAACCGTTTATTGCTACGCGGCACTCCCCGCCTGAGTTTGCACCGATGCCACATTGCCCCCTATGCCTAGCCTGCCAACCCCTGCCATACCAGACCCACCAGGGGCACCCGCTACCCCCCAAGCTGGCAACACCCCCCCGTTCCCCAAACTGCAAGCAAACCCGCTAACCCCCCAACAACTGACCCAAACCCCTACCTAAGTCAATGGGGGGCCCCCACCGCCCCAAGTACCCGCCGCTAACTGTGCTAAGGGTCCCCATGAAATCTCACCTGGCTGTCTGGGTGCTGTGACCCCATCAGCTGAAAATCCTGCATCCAGTTGTCCAGTACTCTGCGCCAATCGACTGTCTTCAGGTGAAGATGTCCCTACATTCTTTCCCCTGGCAGAGCACATGCCAGGGATGTTAGCGGTGCTCCCGTCAGATGAAGACCAAGAGGGGGTGGAGCTTCTTTCTTGCTGCCTCTCTGATGACGGAGGCCTGCTGCACGCTGCCTCTGGACTTGCAGCAGCCCCGTGCCTTCCGGTGAGATAAACACGCAGAGGGGCACCCTCGCCTCCAGGACCTGTGAGGGTGCCTGCCAATCCCGGTCCTGCTCTCACACCGCATCCACCAGAAGACGGGGTTGACCGGGCCCGGCCACTCCTAGGGCTCTGCCTACTCACTGGATTCCTTCCACGCCGGGGAGTTCGGAAGGAGGCTTTCCCCACCGCTTCCCGGCGTGAAGGGTCCTTGGAAGGGTTCTGCATTCGGCGCTGAGCCCGGGGGGGGGGAATACTGCCGACTGAAGCGCCCAGGAGGCCTCGCCCGCCGCAGCCAGATAGTTATGGACTGAGGCGAAGCTGGTGCCCCCCGCAACAGCTCCTGCACCTGTCCCTGGATCCATTCGGGCCCCTGAATCTCCACTGCCGCCCTCAGCTGTCTAATGACTCCCTCCAATTGCTCCATTATGGGTAAGCCGAATACAACTAACGTGTCTTAGCTCTTTTAAATCCAATCTAAAATGGCACCCTTCTTCTCCCTACAACCACAATTTAACTGTTCAATACCCACCCCTACACTTAAATTATCCAGTCCCTACCCCCCGGGGTCTCCTCTAAAACGCCCCTCAAACTAAAGTAACCAATCCCAACCCCCTGGGGTCTCCCTGAACCAAACCCCCCCCGTCATGTTGGCCTCCCCTAAAGGCCCTGTCCCCCAGTCCGGCCATAACTTTAGGGCAAAACTGATCCATTTTAGACCGCTTCTGAGAGCTCATGACGGATCTCAGGAATGGAAAGCCAAAACGCTAGTGCGAAAGTAGCCTTAGGCTGAAGTGTTGTTTATCAAGACCGATAATAAATGTTTATAAAAACAATATAGTAAACATTGACTCTCTAAATACAGCAAACCTAGCGACAACAGTTAGTAAACCATTTCCAACTAAGCATTAGGTCCTTTCATTGTATGGGAAAAAGGTGCTCCATCTACATGTATTTTTGCAAAACTCTGATTAGTATTGAGGTAATGTCTCATTCACACATCAGTGTTTGGTCAGTGATTTCCATCAGGGATTGTGAACCAAAACCAGGTGCAGTTCTAAACACAGAGCAGGTGCAGATCTTTCCCTTATACCTTATATCTGTGGAGGCTCCAATCCTGGAAATAACTGATCAAATAAGTAAAGAGCGCAAATTGCGGTCCCCAATGCACAGACACCATCCACGTGGTCTGAGCTGGTGGAAGGCTCTGCACTTTTGAAGTGCAGAGGCATGAACCGAAATGCCATGGAAGTGCTTCATAGTGCTTCCATGGCCTTCTGCTCTGTGCCTCCAGTCCGTATCTTCTGGATTGCGGACCCATTCATGGGTCTGTATCCATGATATGGTGCGCACACGGCCAGTGCCCGTATATTTTGAGGACCCTCTGTTTATGGGCCACAACACAGGCACGGCCTGCACACATTTGTGTGCATGATCCCTAAGGGAAAGTTTACACCACTGTTTCATTTCCCACTCTTCTAATCTGTTAGAAGAACAGAAAAAAAATACGGATCCTTTACAAAAAAGGGATCCTGTGCATTTCTGTCTGAGATGTGTTGTTTAAGGCCGAGTTCACAATTCAGTTGTTTGGTCACTTATTTCCATCAGTCATTGTGAGCCAAAAACAGGTGCAGTTTAAAAACACAGAACGGGTGCAGATCTTTCTCTTATCTCTTATCTCTCTGAAGGCTTCACTACTGGTTTTGCATGCAGTACTCTTTTTTGGCGTCTAAAATACGGATCTTTGATGGAAATGGCTCAAACAGATGCTTAATGTGCATAAGGGAGGGTTCACATCATCATTATTTTTCCGTTCTTCTGATATGTCTGATGAACAGAAAAATAAAGAGAAAAAAAATGGATCCTTTGAAAAAATGAATCCTGTGTATCAGCTATGCACATTTGGCATCCATTTGAGCCATTTCCATCTGTGATGTTTTTTTTAGACAGAAAAAAGTCCTGCATGCATTTTGTTTTTTCCGCCTAAAGAAAATCGGATCTCAGATGGAAATGGCTAAATGGATGCTAAAAATGTAATGACCCGGAGTGTCACTACCACTTGTTTTGACACCTTGCCACCATTTCCTATGTGCTAACGTATAATATCTAATGTATTTCATATCATCACCTAATAATGTGCATATTTATTCATGAAACTGTTATGTTCAAGTGTAATAACCTGGTCCACCAGCAGATGGTGGCAGCAATATTGGCAGAATAAGCTTCCCTGGAGAGGAATCTTTTGTTTCCTCCCAGCCCTCTGTAGCTAGAGGGAGGAGTTTAGTTAGTTAGTTAGAGGGCAGTTCTAGTCCACCCTCCTTAGGTAGAGGTTCTGTGCTGGCTAGCAGAGCACTGCCTGCTCTGCTAGGCCAAGACGCCCTGCCTCTGAAGTCTACATTGTTGCTTGTCCGCTCCTGGGCTTGCATTGCCTCCTTCCAAGCTGATTCGAAGCTTGAGGTACTCTAAAGTCAGGACAAGAAGTTCCTAGGATTATCAGCAAGAGACAGACTACAGACTACAGCTAATTTTAGTTCCAGCATAAGAGGAAGAGTTTCCTATTTATCCAGCCAAACATAGCAGAGCTGAGAGAGCTACCACATAGCAGAGCTGAGATTGTTGCAGAGAAGTATTTGTCTGCCAAAACCTAAGCCAATACCTGCTGATGACCAAGATATCGTTTGGAAGCTGTTTGGAGTACCAATTTATGCCAAGTAAAAGCAACTGTTCAATGTTGCTACAAAGTCTGGACTCCATTTATTCTGCTTGTTCATCATCCAAGTTCAACTACCCCTTTTGCACTGCTTCATACCACATCACGTCTGGGATCCACGGATATCCAGGTAGAAACACAGTGACACGTGTACATAACATCTACATAAACTGTAGGCCACCCTGAACCACTCTGGCAATCTTATAGAAGGATCTTCTATCTTCATTCAGCAAGACCTGCGTTGACGTCACCACGCTCACCACGTGGTGAGTGCGATTATGTCATCAAAGGACCTTTTGCAGGTCCTGAAAGAAGAAGAAAGAAGACAATGCAGGCTGAGCGAGGTGAGTTAATTTTTTAACCCCTCAAGGCACATTTTAGTAAGCATTCTGTATATTATTTTCCTTTATAACCATGTTATAAGGGAAAATAATAAAATGAATAAAACACCTAATCCAAACACGAACTTCAGTGAAGAAGTCCGGGTTCGGGTCTGATTACCACATTCAGTTTTTTTTCACGCGCGTGCAAAGCGCATTGTACTCGGGCAGAAAAAACTGAACATCAGAACACAATCGCAGTCAAAACTGACTGCAATTGTGTGCCTACTCGCGCGGGTTTTCTGCAATGCACACGAGATGCATCCGGAGCAAATCGGGAACGCCCGTGTGAAAGAGGCCTTACAGTTCTGGAATGTATTCTATAACACCGACATAATGCTGTCAGACTAGTAGTGAATTAACACAGTAGTATATGTGTAATTAGGTATATTTTAATGCAGTGCTGCCACATACAGACATTATTAGAACCAATGAACCACTTCACCAAACCCAGGGCAGGGAAGCTGTTAGGGCCCTAAAAGCACAGAGCTCCTGGGGAAAGCCGCTTCAAATGTTGTGGTTACAATTGACCACAGCACAAAGAGGTTAAATATCTGCGATTGGTGTTATTGCCGATCACAGACATTAGCCTCGGGTGTCTGCTGTGTGAAATGTTAAAGACCTGACTTCTTTAAAGATCAGACTCTCAGCTGGGAATTACAGCCACCATTGTAAGAGTAATTCTCCCAACCTTAGATTCTGCAGAGAGAGACTTTAGGAATATAGAGAGGAAGGAGTACTACACTACCCATCTTGATCTATTTAAATACATTGCTATCTGAGATTATTTGCACTGTGAATTATTTTAAACTGTGTTTTGATACCATTGGATGTACTACAACTCCCATTCTGTACTTTAGTAAAGAGAGAAATGGATGTTCTACAATTTGCCTGGTTACTGACTCTAGCATCCTACTCCGGCCACTGCACCTACAACTCCTACCTTACACCCACACTAAACCCACAACACCAAGGGCACCCAAAGTACCATCAGGCAGGATCCACAACATCAGGGTGGGTGCCTTCTGTGTGAGTATTATCTCTCATTATTGCAGCCAGAGCCATTGCCACTCCCATTGTCCACTCCTCCTAGGGCAGGGGTCTGCAAACTTTTTCGGACGGAGTGCCAATTTAGGAAAAAAATCTAAATTGAAGCGCTCAGCATGTCGGGCGATTCAGGAAAGTCATATAACACAAACTGTTTGAGAAATATGGTGGCTCACCCTGTCAGTAACTATGGAATGGGTGCTGCAAAGCCTGATGACTCACCCAGTCAGACAAGAGTATAAAATAGTATTTAGTTAAGGGTGAGCACTCGCCACCTGGGCCATAGAAGACAAAATAGCTATAAAACACCTGGGTAGTTTATTAATAAAAAAGGCACATGTGTGCATAAAATTCACAATACATATAAATACAGTGAGATTGGTTGAAGTTAGACCTAGAAATAAATCACATGAGAATACTGGAGTAAATGCATATAGTTACACCATAAAAAGGTTAATAAAGGTGAGTATGTGTAGAATCACCGATAAAATATTTGTAGAGCAATTGTGTCATACACCGATGATATTCATATACTGTCCGATCTAGAAAGTGAAAAAAAAAGTGACGTATATGATGACTTCTAAAATGTCACATCTGTGGATCCTAATTATATTCACTCCTGTAAATGGAAGGTAGTTTTATATAAATGTATATAGCTCGGAGATGTTATATATTTGTCTGCTGATCAATGATGATATAGTTCAACTCTTAGGTACGCACGTAGGTTATGTAACCTTATTATTAGGTTAATTAAAAATGATGCTGTATTCAACCTGCGCTCACAGTGGCGTCCAACGTGGCTACAGTGTTGGATACAGAGGTACCTGTTTTAGAGTTGTCAGCTGCTTCAGCGTGATGGTCATGGATGCTTGTATCTGCTAGTGATGAGCGGCAGGTGCCATATTTGATTTCGACGAAATTTGTGAATATTCAATCGAATATTCGTTTCATATTCGTCAAAATCGAATATTCATCATTATTCTAGTTATCGCGATTAATATGCGATTTAACCAGTTGCCGCAACTGTAACGCCGAAAGGCGTCATCGCGGCGGCTCCCTCAGGCTACGCTAATGCCGATTGGCGTCATCTCGCGTGAGCCGAGATTTCCTGTGAACGCGTGCACACAGGCGCGCGCGCTCACAGGAACGGAAGGTAAGAGAGTTGATCTCCAGCCTGCCAGCGGCGATCGTTCACTGGCAGGCTGGAGATGTGATTTTTTTAACCCCTAACAGGTATATTAGACGCTGTTTTGATAACAGCGTCTAATATACCTGCTACCTGGTCCTCTGGTGGTCCCCTTTGTTTGGATCGACCACCAGAGGACACAGGCAGCTCAGTAAAGTAGCATCAAGCACCACTACACTACACTACACTCCCCCCGTCACTTATTAACCCCTTATTAGCCCCTGATCACCCCATATAGACTCCCTGATCACCCCCCTGTCATTGATTACCCCCCTGTCATTGATCACACCCCTGTAAAGCTCCATTCAGATGTCCGCATGATTTTTACGGATCCACTGATAGATGGATCGGATCCGCAAAACGCATACGGACGTCTGAATAGAGCCTTACAGGGGCGTGATCAATGACTGTGGTGATCACCCCATATAGACTCCCTGATCACCCCCCTGTCATTGATTACCCCCCTGTCTTTGATCACCCCCCTGTAAAGCTCCATTCAGACGTCCGCATGATTTTTACGGATCCACTGATAGATGGATCGGATCCGCAAAACGCATACGGACGTCTGAATGGAGCCTTACATGGGAGTGATCAATGACTGTAGTGATCACCCCATATAGACTCCCTGATTACCCCCCTGTCATTGATAACCCCCTGTAAAGCTCCATTCAGACGTCCGCATGATTTTTACGGATCCATTGATAGATGGATCGGATCCGCAAAACGCATACGGAAGTCTGAATGGAGCCTTACAGGGGCATGATCAATGACTGTGGTGATCACCCCATATAGACTCCCTGATCACCCCCCTGTCATTGATTACCCCCCTGTCATTGATCACCCCCCTGTAAAGCTCCATTCAGACGTCCGCATGATTTTTACGGATCCACTGATAGATGGATCGGATCCGCAAAACACATACAGGCGTCTCCCTGGAGCCTTCCAGGGGGGGTGATCACCCCATATAGACTCCCTGATCACCCCCCTGTCATTGATCACCCCCCTTGTCAGGCTGCATTCAGATGTCCGTATGATTTTTACGGATACATGGATCGGATCCGCAAAACACATACGGACATCTGAATGGAGCCTTATAGGGGGGTGATCAATGACAGGGGGGTGATCACCCCATATAGACTCCCTGATCACCCCCCTGTCATTGATCACCCCCCCTGTCATTGATCACCCCCCTGTCATTGATCACACCCCTGTAAAGCTCCATTCAGACGTCCGCATGATTTTTACGGATCCACTGATAGATGGATCGGATCCGCAAAACGCATACGGACGTCTGAATGGAGCCTTACAGGGGCGTGATCAATGACTGTGGTGATCATCCCATATAGACTCCCTGATCACCCCCCTGTCATTGATTACCCCCCTGTCATTGATAACCCCCTGTAAAGCTCCATTCAGACGTCCACATGATTTTTACGGATCCACTGATAGATGGATCGGATCCGCAAAACGCATACGGACGTCTGAATGGAGCCTTACAGGGGCATGATCAATGACTGTGGTGATCACCCCATATAGACTCCCTGATCACCCCCCTGTCATTGATTACCCCCCTGTCATTGATAACCCCCTGTAAAGCTCCATTCAGACGTCCGCATGATTTTTACGGATCCACTGATAGATGGATCAGATCCGCAAAACGCATACGGACGTCTGAATGGAGCCTTACAGGGGCATGATCAATGACTGTGGTGATCACCCCATATAGACTCCCTGATCACCCCCCTGTCATTGATTACCCCCCTGTCATTGATCACCCCCCTGTAAAGCTCCATTCAGACGTCCGCATGATTTTTACGGATCCACTGATAGATGGATCGGATCCGCAAAACACATACAGGCGTCTCCCTGGAGCCTTCCAGGGGGGGTGATCACCCCATATAGACTCCCTGATCACCCCCCTGTCATTGATCACCCCCCCTGTCAGGCTGCATTCAGATGTCCATATGATTTTTACGGATCCACGGATACATGGATCGGATCCGCAAAACACATACGGACATCTGAATGGAGCCTTATAGGGGGGTGATCAATGACAGGGGGGTGATCACCCCATATAGACTCCCTGATCACCCCCCTGTCATTGATCACCCCCCTGTCATTGATCACCCCCCCTGTCATTGATCACCCCCCTGTCATTGATCACCCCCCTGTAAGGCTCCATTCAGACATTTTTTTGGCCCAAGACACTAACTTGTGTCAAAAAATAAAATCTCACATGAAGTCACCATACCCCTCACGGAATCCAAATGCGTAAAAATTTTTAGACATTTAAATTCCAGACTTCTTCTCACGCTTTAGTGCCCCTAGAATGCCAGGGCAGTATAAATACCCCACATGTGACCCCATTTCGGAAAGAAGACACCCCCAGGTATTCCGTGAGGGGCATATTGAGTCCATGAAAGATTGAAATTTTTGTCCCAAGTTAGCGGAAAGGGAGACTTTGTGAGAAAAAAATAAATAAAAAATTATTTTCCGCTAACTTGTGCCAAAAAAAAATTTTTCTATGAACTCGCCATGCCCCTCATTGAATACCTTGGGGTGTCTTCTTTCCAAAATGGGGTGACATGTGGGGTATTTATACTGCCCTGGCATTTTAGGGGCCCTAAAGCGTGAGAAGAAGTCTGGGATCCAAATGTCTAAAAATGCCCTCATAAAAGGAATGTGGGCCCCTTTGCGCATCTAGGCTGCAAAAAAGTGTCACACATCTGGTATTGCCGTACTCAGGAGAAGTTGGGCAATGTGTTTTGGGGTGTCATTTTACATATACCCATGCTGGGTGAGATAAATATCTTGGTCAAATGCCAACTTTGTATAAAAAAATGGGAAAAGTTGTCTTTTGCCGAGATATTTCTCTCACCCAGCATGAGTATATGTAAAAAGACACCCCAAAACACATTGCCCAACTTCTCCTGAATACGGCGATACCACATGTGTGACACTTTTTTGCAGCCTAGGTGGGCAAAGGGGCCCACATTCCAAAGAGCACCTTTAGGATTTCACAGGTCATTTACCTACTTACCACACATTAGGGCCCCTGGAAAATGCCAGGGCAGTATAACTACCCCACAAGTGACCCCATTTTGGAAAGAAGACACCCCAAGGTATTCCGTGAGGGGCATGGCGAGTTCCTAGACTTTTATATTTTTTGTCACAAGTTAGCGGAAAATGATGATTTTTTTATTTTTATTTTTTTCCCTTACAAAGTCTCATATTCCACTAACTTGTGACAAAAAATAAAAACTTCCATGAACTCACTATGCCCATCAGCGAATACCTTGGGGTGTTTTCTTTCCAAAATGGGGTCACTTGTGGGGTAGTTATACTGCCCTGGCATTCTAGGGGCCCAAATGTGTGGTAAGGAGTTTGAAATCAAATTCTGTAAAAAATGACCAGTGAAATCCGAAAGGTGCTCTTTGGAATATGGGCCCCTTTGCCCACCTAGGCTGCAAAAAAGTGTCACACATGTGGTATCTCCGTATTCAGGAGAAGTTGGGGAATGTGTTTTGGGGTGTCATTTTACATATACCCATGCTGGGTGAGAGAAATATCTTGGCAAAAGACAACTTTTCCAATTTTCTTATACAAAGTTGGCATTTGACCAAGATATTTATCTCACCCAGCATGGGTATATGTAAAATGACACCCCAAAACACATTCCCCAACTTCTCCTGAATACAGAGATACCACATGTGTGACGCTTTTTTGCAGCCTAGGTGGGCAAAGGGGCCCATATTCCAAAGAGCACCTTTCGGATTTCACTGGTCATTTTTTACAGAATTTGATTTCAAACTCCTTACCACACATTTGGGCCCCTAGAATGCCAGGGCAGTATAACTACCCCACAAGTGACCCCATTTTGGAAAGAAGACACCCCAAGGTATTCCGTGAGGGGCATGGCGAGTTCCTAGACTTTTATATTTTTTGTCACAAGTTAGCGGAAAATGATGATTTTTTTATTTTTATTTTTTTCCCTTACAAATATCTTGGCAAAAGACAACTTTTCCCATTTTTTTATACAAAGTTGGCATTTGACCAAGATATTTATCTCACCCAGCATGGGTATATGTAAAATGACACCCCAAAACACATTCCCCAACTTCTTCTGAATACGGAGATACCACATGTGTGACACTTTTTTGCAGCCTAGGTGGGCAAAGGGGCTCAAATTCCAAAGAGCACCTTTCGGATTTCACCGGCCATTTATTACAGAATTTGATTTCAAACTCCTTACCACACATTTGGGCCCCTAGAATGCCAGGGCAGTATAACTACCCCACAAGTGACCCCATTTTGGAAAGAAGACACCCCAAGGTATTCGCTGATGGGCATAGTGAGTTCATGGAAGTTTTTATTTTTTGTCACAAGTTAGTGGAATATGAGACTTTGTAAGAAAAAAATAAAATAAAATAAAAATCATCATTTTCCGCTAACTTGTGACAAAAAATAAAAAGTTCTAGGAACTCACTATGCCCATCAGCGAATACCTTAGGGTGTCTACTTTCCGAAATGGGGTCATTTGTGGGGTGTTTGTACTGTCTGGCTATTGTAGAACCTCAGGAAACATGACAGGTGCTCAGAAAGTCAGAGCTGCTTCAAAAAGCGGAAATTCACATTTTTGTACCATAGTTTGTAAACGCTATAACTTTTACCCAAACCTTTTTTTTTTACCCAAACATTTTTTTTTTATCAAAGACATGTAGAACAATAAATTTAGAGCAAAATTTATATATGGATGTCGTTTTTTTTGCAAAATTTTACAACTGAAAGTGAAAAATTGCATTTTTTTGCAAAAAAATCGTTAAATTTAGATTAATAACAAAAAATGTCAGCAGCAATGAAATACCACCAAATGAAAGCTCTATTAGTGAGAAGAAAAGGACGTAAAATTCATTTGGGTGGTAAGTTGCATGACCGAGCAATAAACCGCTAAAGTTGTGGAGTGCCGATTTGTAAAAAAGGGCCTGGTCTTTAGGGGGGTATAAACCTGTGGTCCTTAAGTGGTTAAATAATCGCGTATTGCGATTTTAACTTAAGGCTACTTTCCTATTGGTTTGATATCTAGAATTAGCGAAGATGACGAATGTATTCGTCATATTCCTCAAAACGAAGATAACTAAATATTCTCCATCTTCGTTTTAGCTACCTATTCGTCAACTTCGCTAATTCTAGCAATCAATTAGGAAAGTTGACTATAGAGACAGCTAAGTTTAATTCGCTATGCGATTATATTACTTTGCTTTTTAAAAAAAAAATAATAATAGTTAAATACTTGATTATTATAATGATTCTATTTATAAAAAAAAAAAAGCAAAGTAATATAATCGCATAGCGAATTAAACACAGCTGTCTCTATTGTCAACCTTCCTATTTGATTGCTAGAATTAGCGAAGTTGACGAATAGGTAGCTAAAACGAAGATGGAGAATACTTCGTTATCTTCGTTTTGAGGATTATGACGAATACATTCGTCATATTCGCTAATTCTACCAAGCCAACCATAGTAAACCAGGTCTAAGTTGAAATCGCAATTCGATTAATTCAAGTTATAATAATCGAATTGCGATTTCAACTTAGCACTGCTATATTGCATATTAGGCTAGAATTAACGAATATGGAATATAGCAGTGCTTAGTTGAAATCGCAATTCGATTATTATAACTTGAATTAATCGCATTGCTATTTCAACTTGGACCTGGTTTACTATGGTTGGCTTGGTAGAATTAGCGAATATGACGAATGTATTCGTCATATTCCTCAAAACGAAGATAACAAAGTATTTTCCATCTTCGTTTTAGCTACCTATTCGTCAACTTCGCTAATTCTAGCAATCAAATAGGAAGGTTGACAATAGAGACAGCTGTGTTTAATTTGCTATGCGATTATATTACTTTGCTTTTTTTTTTTTATAAATAGAATCATTATAATAATCAAGAATTATTTATCACTATTCAATTTTTTTTTTTAAATCAAAGTAATATAATCGCATAGCAAATTAAACTTAGCTGTCTCTATAGTCAACTTTCCTATTTGATTGCTAGAATTAGCGAAGTTGACGAATATGGAGCTAAAACGAAGATGGAGAATACTTCGTTATCTTCGTTTTGAGGAATATGACGAATACATTCGTCATATTCGCTAATTCTACCAAGCCAACCATAGTAAACCAGGTCCAAGTTGAAATAGCAATGCGATTAATTCAAGTTATAATAATCGAATTGCGATTTCAACTAAGCACTGCTATATTCCATATTCGTTAATTCTAGCCTAATATGGAATATAGCAGTGCTAAGTTGAAATCGCAATTCGATTATTATAACTTGAATTAATCGAATTGCGATTTCAACGTAATTCTCAAATCCGACAGTACATTCTAGTATGGAGACGTTCCCATGGTGATGGGGACGCTCCATGAGCACTGAAGTCGTCAGAAGCGGCAACGGGCACTGACTGGAGCAGCCAGGAAGCCAGGAATCCTCAGGACAGGTAAGAACTACTTTTGGGAAGTGGGAAAGAAAAAAATATAACAATAAAAAAAAAAATGAATATTCGAAATATCGAATTTATAGCACTATATTCGAAATATTCGCGAATTAGCGAAGTGCCGATATTCGCTAAAAAAATTCGATATTCGAATATTCGTGCTTAACACTAGTATCTGCGGTATGTTCCTTCAATGGACCACTGTCTCTTTGTGAGAAATCTCCAGCTGCTGCGGTTGTTTGTGTGACGTCTCCAATTCTCTTTACGGCAGGCGATTCGAGTCACGGCGTCCCATGTGTGTGAAATGGGAAGTAAGGCTGGTCTCTATTGTAATAGACCCTGCATAGATGAATGTTTAAAAGCGAAGTAGAATAGAGGGTATAGGTCCATCAGCTGATGTGTGGGTCTCCTGTAACCAGACGCGTTTCGGGTCTATTCCTGGCCCCTTCCTCAGTGGTAACCCGCAAAAATGATCTGACCCTCCTTTATATCGTGCGTTGGTGGATTCTACGTTCTGGGATGGATTCAGGTTAAATATAAGATCAGACATGGATTCAAATTGAATGTAAGGTAAAAATGAAAGACGACATGTATAATCATGTGTAGTTACATATCTGTTGTAACAAATAATCTGTTATAGATTCTACTCCGACATAATCTGCAAACTTTTGTGGTTTATCGCCACCAAGTGGGTTATACGATACTGATGCGATTTTTGTACCCCACAGATGCGATGGACAGATAAGTTAGGTGGATTCCATGTGTTATATTGTCAGAAAAATCAATGCATAGCATTTACTTTGGCTAACAACACCTTGGATATAATCTTCAACTTATTTGGAGAGCAATCAATATACCTGTATATTTTATATAGTATTCTCAATGATTAGAAACTATAATTGGCGTTTCTTTATTGGTGCAGTAGTCATATGTTATCTTATGTACAATTATGACGGAATGTTAATTAAAAATATATTTATATATTCCAGAGCAATCGCAAATGTATGGGTGTAAAAGGTGTGGAATATATATAAAAATTTGTATAGAGATATAAATGAAAGTAAAAATAAAGCATTGATTCAGGCTTCATTGGGTTAATGACTGATACAGAATGGGTGGGGGCCCTCCACCAAGGGAGGACCAGAGTGGGTAGAACAAACCACCTCTGGACCAACGTCGGATGGAGGGCGCCCACCCTAAAGGAGGCCCACCCTAAAGGAGGCCCACCCTAAAGGAAGCCAAAGAGCTCAAATTCGGCATTTAGGCCCATAGTGGATATTGAGTTAAAATAAAAAATAAATCTGGATTCAAGACGAGACATTTGTTTAATAACATCACCCCCTCTTCAATGGGGTTTCACCCGTTCAATGGCGACAAAGAAGAGATATTTTGGGTTTTGATTGTGGTGTAATTTAAGATGTCTTGAGACTGTATGATTATATGATCCACTCCTTATCTTTGTAAAATGTTCAGAGATTCTTTTTTTCAAGGTTCTCTTAGTACGACCAATGTACTGTTTATTGCACGGGCACTGAAGTATGTTGATGACATTTTTACTGTTATATGTCAGAAAATCACGTATCTCATGTGTGAAAGAATTAGAAGTAGAGGATATATGCGTTGTTTTCTTAGAAAAATCTGTAATTTTGCAGTTATGACAGCTATTACATCTAAAAAAAATAAATTCAATTAAGCCAATTGTTCATGGAATGATCCGATGATTTTTATTTGACTTGACGGTTGGAGCAATTTTTAATCCTACATTGGTGGCTCTAGAGTACACTATAGTGGGGCTAGTTGGCAATAACCTCCCTACCACTTTGTCTTTTTGAATGAAGTGCGAGTATTTATTAATAATTCTTTCAATCTTTTTATATTGTGCGTTAAAAGGAAGAACAATATGTACATGTTCTGATTGTTGGATCGTATTACAGATTGTGTGATTTTCAGTTAAAAAAAAAAAAGTCTGCCTATCAAGCTCTTTTATCCTATTTAAAGAATCCTCGACGCATCTGTGGGGTACAAGAATCACATAAGCATCGCATAACACACTTGGTGGTGATAAACCACAAAAGTTTGCAGATTATGTCGGAGTAGAATCTATAACAGATTATTTGTTACAACAGATATGTAACTACACATGATACATGTCTTGTCTTTCATTTCTACCTTACATTCAATTTGAATCCATGTCTGATCTTATATTTAACTGAGGAAGGGGCCAGGAATAGACCCGAAACACGTCTGGTTACAGGAGACCCGCACATCAGCTGATGGACCTATACCCTTTATTCTACTTCGCTTTTGGACATTCATCTATGCAGGGTCTATTACAATAGAGACCAGCCTTACTTCCCATTTTACACACATGGGACGCTGTGACTCGAATCTCCTGCCGTAAAGAGAATTGGAGACGTCACACAAACAACTGCAGCAGCCGGAGATTTCTCACAAAGAGACAGCGGTTCATTGAAGGAAC
Organism: Bufo bufo; assembly: GCF_905171765.1. Classification (NCBI taxonomy): domain Eukaryota; kingdom Metazoa; phylum Chordata; class Amphibia; order Anura; family Bufonidae; genus Bufo; species Bufo bufo. The sequence goes on along the minus strand of NC_053390.1, from coordinate 139,079,525 downwards.
ATACCTCAGATACAAGCATCCATGACCATCACACTGAAGCAGCTGACAACTCTAAAACAGGTACCTCTGTATCCAACACTGTAGCCACGTTGGACGCCACTGTGAGCGCAGGTTTTGAATACTGCATCATTTTTAATTAACCTGATAATAAGGTTACATAACCTACATGTGTACCTAAGAGTTGAACTATATCATCATTAGTCAGCAGACAAATATATAACATCTCCGAGCTATATATTTATATAAAACTGCCTTCCATTTACAGGAGTGAATATAATTAGGATCCACAGATTTTAGAAGTCATCATATACGTTACTTTTTTTTTTTTCCACTTTCTGGATCGGACAGTATATGAATATTATCGGTGTATGACACAATTTCTCCACAAAAATTTTATCGGTGATTCTACACATGCTCACCTTTATTAACCTTTTTATGGTGTAACTATATGCATTTTGGTCTTACTTCAACCAATCTCACTGTATTTATATGTATTGTGAATTTTATGCATTTGGCAAACACATGTGCCTTTTTTATTAATAAACTACCCAGGTGTTTTATAGCTATTTTGTCTTCTATGGCCCAGGTGGCGAGTGCTCGGCCTTAACTAAATACTACTGTACATAACACAAATTGTATGTGACAAAAAAAACAAATAATCAGTTTAACTTACCACTCAATGTGACTCTTGTTCCTGACTTTCTTTGCAAAGACGATCCAGCTTTAGTTCATATGAGGAGACTTTTAGGTCCCTCTGGCAGTCACATATAGGCTCACTATCCTCCACACCCGCAAAAGTTGTCAGAAGCTTGCTCCCCATCCCCCTTGGCAATTACATGTAGGCTCACTATCCTCCACACCCCCTAAAGTTGTCAGAAGCTTGTTCCACATTGTTCCCTCATTTTCCCCAGTAGTTACAGTACAAGCAGGCTCACCATTCTCCCACCCTCCAAAGTTCTCAGAAGCTTGGCCACATTGACCCCCCATTACTTCCAGCAGTCACATACAGGCTTAACATCCTCCTACCAACCCCCCCCAAAAGGCTCGCAATCTTCCAACACCCCAAAAGTTGTCAGAAGTTCGCTCCACATTATACCCCCATTTCTCCCAGCAGTTACATGCAGGCTCACCATTCTCCCACGCACCCAAAGTTGTCAGACGCTTGCCCCACATTGTCCCCCCATAGCCCCCAGCAGTCACATGCAGGCTCACCATCCTACCCATCCCCAATTTAGTCACAAAGCTTCCCCCATTCTCCAAGCTCACTATCAACCTTCCATCTGACTGGTTTAGCACATCATCCTCTGCTGTCCCCTATCCCACTATTTCTCCTTACCCTCTGCTGTTACCTTTGCCACTACTACTCCCATCTCCTTAACTGTCACTTGTGTCACTATTACTCCAATCCTTGTCACCTGTGTCATTAATCCCATCTCTATGCTGTCAGCTGCGCCAGCAGAACACCAGTCGAGGAACATTAGTGGTACAGCAGCCAGCCCATGAGGTAGCGGAGTCTGAAGATGGCTGGCACGGCGGGAAGCGTGAGGGACGGGCCTTCGTGATGGGTTGTGTGTAGCGCATCAGTACTCAGCCAGCCAGCCAACATGAGGCAGTGGAGTCTCGTAGCTGGTTGGCACTGCGGGAAGCATGCGGGGCGGGCCTAGCAGACCCTGTGTAGCAAGTCAGATTTTTTTAAATTAAAGGTGCAGTGCGTTGTGATGCAGTTTGACTGCGTGCCAGTTAAATATGGCCTGCGTGCCATCTCTGGCACGTGTGCCGGGGGTTGGCGACCTCTGTCCTAGGGCTTTCGGCAGATGCAGTGATTATAGCTGGCTCAACACAATTATTAAAATCTATGCCAAGAAATTGACACCAGCTCCCTTGCTGGGGTAGATTTCCAATTTGGTGCACAGACATGCAAAGATTTGCCACAGTTATTCAGAGGTGTGCAGTGCATCTATTGTGATTTTTTCTAGGCTCCTGATATTGATGACCTATCCTCAGGAAAGTAATTCGATCAGTGGAGGTCTGACACCCTACAACACCAACAATCAGCTGTTCCTTGCAGCCCCCGGCACTGGAATAGGAAGCCCAGCTCCGCTCAAAGTCTAGTGGCCATGTCAGGTTACTGCATCTCAGGCCCCATTCACTTCAATGGTAACTGAGCTGCAGTAACCCAGCAAGGTCACTACACTTTGAATTGAACTATGCGTCTTGCTCCATTCAAGAGCTAGTTCCAGAGCTAGAGGCTGCAGGCTACAGCTGATTGGTGGGGTGTCAGACCATATATATCGGAGCAGGGAAAACCATTTTCATTATTTTGGTGCATCTGGTACAAGCGGAGGATAGATTAAGATTTTATGAATTGCGTGCAAAATCTAACAAAACATATAGAAAAATGTTTTGGTTGGTGAAGAACACATCATTTCAATACACGCCTGCCTTTTTTATTCTAACAGCAGCACATTGTGCAGACCAAAATGAAATCTATCCTCATGCAAGCTGCACTGATAGACCAAGACATCTCAACAAACACTTGAAATGTGACCAAGCCCAAGCCGCCACTTCATTTGATTTATGATGTCATTAATGTCAAGCTATCAGTGGACAAGAGTAAAAGAGACAACAGCAAAGCTGACTAAAAACAAATAGTTTTGATTAAACTCAAGGACGTTCAGTACAGCTTTCAGCAAAAAGACATTCATCATTTCCCGAGCTATTGCTGCTGTTATTTCTCTGGTATCCAAAATTCCCAGACGCATTACTAGGGATTGTACAAGAGCAAAGCTGGGGAGGAACTGTAAATTAGATTATTGACTTATACTTATATTGTTTTTATATGATTTAGTTTAAGATCTTTAAAATGTGTAATTTAAAGGGGATTGCTAGGGCTTAAATAGGGATGGCCTATGCTCAAGATACCTCATCAATATATGATAAGTGAATGTCAACCTCAGAATCCCTATATATTTGCAATGGGACTGAACTGCAATACCAGGTACAGCCACAATCATGTAATTGGTGCTGTTCCTGTATAAACCATGATAGGGATACAGCATTTATTTTGCTGGGCAGAGGGAGTCCTTGAGGTTAGACCCCCAACAAGTAAATATTGTTGGCTTATCTTAAGGATAGGTCATCAATATTTAAAGGCTATGTACACCTTTGGTTGCAATATTTTTTTTAATTATTGAATTGTATTCATTTTGAGCTAAAAATATTTTTTTCAATTGGTCTTTATTACAAACTCATAACCCTTTTCTCTGTAGAGGGCTGAGTTTCTCTAGGAGCAGGATCTGAACTTTCTCTTTGTCCCGTCAGTTTATAAACAGATGTGCTCTTTATCTCTGATCTCTGACTTTATAAACACTCGTTATAGCTCAGTTCTTATCCACTTGTCAGGAACCTTTCTGCTATGTCTGTTTAGTTCAGACTTTCTTGCCCTTAAATTTTCCCTTAGTTAAGATGGTGGATTGTGTCTTAGCTGGGTGCCATCTTACTTCCTGTTTCATATATAAACCTCTCAAGCCTGTTAATCATTGGTTGAGTATTGTGTTTTAGCTCCTGCTTGTGCAGTCCTCTCGCCTGGAACTCTCTGGTTTGTTCCTACACCCTGCGGTTTACCCTGCAACTCCTGGACACCTGCTGACCGCTCGCTGATTTTCCTCCTGATCCTCGTCTGGATCTGCATTCCTGCTACCTCCTGTTCAAGACTCCAGTGCTTCCTGTGTTTAGGCCTTGTCCCTGCCATTGGATTCCAGCAGTATTCCACTAGTATCATAGCCTAAAATGGAGTCCGTCGGGACTGGGAGTTCGGAGGTTCGCGTTAAGCAACTGCAGACTGCTATGGCTAATATGCGCTCCGAGATGCAGACTTTAAAAAACTAATATTACGCCTTTGAAGGAAAGACTTCCCAAAACATCCAAATTTATGGACAAGCGATTCAAGAGCTACGAGGTACCGTGCAGACATTATCTGACCAGATAGTCCACTTGGAGAATCAAGTTTCTGTACCACCCTCTTCAGTGCCTGCAATAGCCCCTAAGTTGCCACCATTCAGATTTGGAGGAGACCGCGGCAAATTCCGGGGATTCCTTAGCTATACTGTGATGCAAATCCAACTCAGTTTCCTACTGATAGATCTAAAGTCTTATGAATTATTATGCTGCTGACACATAAAGCCATTACCTGGACTAGTCCGTTGATTGAGACTCAAGACGCCCAGCTAAATCACTTAGAGGACTTTATCAATGCCATGAGTCAAATGTTTGACGATCCCAATTGAGCTGCTACAGCTGAAGCAGCATTACTAGCATTGCGCCAGGGCAGACGCCCTGTCACAGAGTATGCAACGGAGTTCAAGAGGTGGGCTGTCGACACCGATTAGAATGACGCAGCGAAAATGTATTTTTTTAGGAAAGGACTATGCAGCGCATTAAAAGATTAACTTGCCCGTGCAGAGGCCCCTTTAGGTTTGGATGCCTTTATTAACCATTAGTGATGAGCGGCAGGGGCAATATTCAAATTCATATTTCGCAAATATTTGGTAGAATATTCGTCATATATTCACAAATTCGCTGATTATTTTCTTGATCGCGAAAAATCGGCAATGTAATATTTGAGTAATGCGCGTGAAATACAGGAGTGGGTCACTATAGCTACATTTTTCAAGCTGCTGGAAGTTTCCTGAAACTGGAGAAAATTGTTGGCACGGCAAAACATTACAATAGCTTTATATGCAGATAGAGTGCTCCAGTATATTCGCGATTGTGAAATCGGCACTAATGATGCGAATATGTGGTTTAATATAAGAACTGTGAAAGAGTCCCACCACACAAAAACAAAAGTTTTAGATTTTAGAAAAACAGACTTTTCAAAAATGAAATTAGTCATAAATGAGTCCTTATCAGACTGGAACGGAGTACATGGAGTCCAGGAGAAATGGGACTACTTAAAAGGTGCATTATTGAAGGCAACAGAAAATTGCATTAGACTTGTCAGTAAAAGCAAAAAAAGGAAGAGACCACTGTGGTACTCAGCAGAAATGGCCCAAATCATTAAAAATAAAAAGCTAGCATTTTGTAATTATAAAAAAAACCAGAGCAATGAAGATAAGGAAATCTACAAGATTAGGCAGAGAGAGGCCAAGAAAGTTATAAGAACTTCTAAAGCGCAGGCAGAAGAAAAACTAGCTCAGTCTATTAAAAAAGGGGATAAGACATTCTTCAGATATATAAATGAAAAAAGGAAATTAAAACAAGGAATAACTAAATTAAAAACAAAGGACGGAAGGTATGTAGAAGAGAATAAAGGGCTAGCCGACTGCCTTAATGAATACTTCTGTTCAGTTTTTACAAAAGAAAAAGGAGAAGGACCTCCACTAGAAAGGATGACTAATAAATCATTTGATGCATGTATCTTTACAGAGGAAGATGTTCTAAGTTTGCTGTCTAAGGTGAAGACAAATAAGTCACAGGGGCCTGATGAGATACACCCAAAATTATTAAAAGAGCTTAGTGGTGAGCTGGCAAAACCGCTAACAGATTTATTTAACCAATCATTAGTAACAGGAGTCGTCCCGGAAGATTGGAAATTGGCAAATGTCGTGCCCATTCACAAGAAAGGTAGTAGGGAGGAATCGAGCAACTATAGACCAGTGAGTCTGACATCAATAGTAGGCAAATTAATGGAAACCCTATTAAAGGATAGGATTGTGGAACATCTAAACTCCCATGGATTGCAAGATGAAAAACAACATGGGTTTACTTCAGGGAGATCATGTCAAACAAATCTTATAGATTTTTTTGACTGGGTGACTAAAATAATAGACGGTGGAGGTGCAGTAGACATCGCATATCTAGATTTTAGTAAGGCTTTTGACACTGTCCCACATAGAAGACTTATCAATAAACTGCAGTCATTGAGCATGGACTCCCATATTGTTGAGTGGATTAGGCAGTGGCTGAGTGACAGACAGCAGAGGGTTGTAGTCAATGGAGAACATTCAAAACAAGGTCATGTTACCAGTGGGGTTCCACAGGGATCTGTACTGGGACCAATTTTGTTCAATATCTTCATAAGTGATATTGCAAAAGGCCTCGATAGTAAGGTTTGTCTTTTTGCTGATGACACAAAGATATGTAACAGGGTTGATGTTCCTGGAGGGAAACGTCAAATGGAAAAGGATTTAGGAAAACTAGAAGAATGGTCAGAACTCTGGCAACTGAAATTTAATGTGGATAAGTGCAAGATAATGCACCTGGGGCGTAAAAACCCAAGGGCAGAATATAGAATATTTGACACAGTCCTGACCTCAGTATCTGAGGAAAGGGATTTAGGAGTAATTATTTCAGAAGACTTAAAGGTGGGAAGACAATGTAATAGAGCAGCACGAAATGCCAGCAGAATGCTTGGATGTATAGGGAGAGGTATAAGCAGTAGAAAGAGTGAAGTGCTTATGCCGCTGTACAGAACACTGGTGAGACCTCACTTGGAGTATTGTGCGCAGTACTGGAGGCCATATCTCCAGAAGGATATAGATACTCTAGAGCATGGGTGTCAAACATGCGGCCCGCGGGCCGCATGCGGCCCGCAATGAATATCTTTGCGGCCCGGCAAAGATATTCATTGCTCTGGTTACCTGGAGGCGGGCGGAGATAAAATAAAAAAGTCAGAGGCGGTCCAGGAGCGGTTGAAGGATGGCGGAGCAGTTGGAGGCGGTCCAGGAGAGAATGGAGGCTGGCGGAGGCGGTCCAGGAGAGGATGGAGGTGCGCAGAGGTAAACGTCACGTCCTGATGTGACGTCATCAGGCTCCGCCTGGAGTTCTGACATGCTGCGAACGGCGCCATTGCGGCTATAGACGCAGGGTACCAGATTCACAAGGTAAGAAAAGTACCGTATTTTTTGCGCCATAAGACGCACTTTTTCCCCCTCAAAAGGGGGGGGGAAATGCCCCTGCGTCTTATGGGGCGAATGCTTCCATTTTACAGCGCAGTTTGCGACGCTGCAGCATCGCAGACTGCTATGTATGAGCCGGGAGAGAGGAGGGGCTGGAGTCCGTAACTAGGGGCGGGGCCCGGTGCAGTCACTGTACTCTTACACCGGGCCCCGCCGCTCACCAAAGTATTTATAAACGTGAATCCTTATCCTGTTATTAAGTTGAACTAACGCTGCCCTCTCCCATGTTCCCATGTTCCCCTGTATCCCCATAGCACTTACTTAAGCTTCAATAGCAGGCAGAGCGGACGGCAGCAGTAACGTCACTCACTGACGTTGAGCGCCTGCTCCGCCCACTTTATGAATGAAGCAGGCGGAGCAGACGCGCGACGTCAGTGAGTGACGTTACTGGTGCCGTCCGCTCTGCCTGCTATGGAAGCGTGTTCGTAAGTGCTGTGGGGATACAGGGGAACATGGGAACATGGGAGAGCGCAGCGTTAGTTCAACTTAATAACAGGATAAGGATTCACGTTTATAAATACTTCGGTGAGCAGAGGGCCGGTGTATTGGGGGACACTGTTATGAGGGGGATCTGTGGATGACATGTGTCATCCACAGATCCCCCCATAACAGTTCCATCCACAGATCCCCCCACCTCATAACAATGCCATCCACAGATATCCCACCCCATAGCAGTACCATCCACAGATATCCCACCCCATAACAGTTCCATCCACAGATCCCCCACCTCATAACAATGCCATCCACAGATCCCCCATAACAGCACCATCCACAGATCCCCCACCCCATAACAATGCCATCCACAGATCCCCCCACCCCATAACAATGCCATCCACAGATATCCCACCCCATAACAGTGCCATCCACAGATCCCCCATAACAGTGCCATCCACAGATCCCCCATAACAGTGCCATCCACAGATCCCCATAACAGTGCCATCCACAGATCCCCCATAACAGCACCATCCACAGATCCCCCATAACAGCGCCATCCACAGATCCCCCATAACAGTGCCATCCACAGATCCCCCATAACAGTGCCATCCACAGATCCCCCATAACAGTGCCATCCACAGATCCCCCATAACAGTGCCATCCACAGATCCCCCATAACAGTGCCATCCAAAGATCCCCCATAACAGTGCCATCCACAGATCCCCCATAACAGTGCTATCCACAGGTCCCCCATAACAGTGCCATCCACAGATCCCCCACATGACAGTGCGTCATCCACAGATCCCCCATAATAGTGTCATGCACAGACCACCATTAATTCAAAGCCCACCAAAAGCACAACTTTTGGTTAAAAATATTTTTTTCTTATTTTCCTCCTCAAAAACCTAGGTGCGTCTTATAGTGAAGTTTAATATTTGTATATATATATAGGTCTCACTTGTGTTATTGGGCAACGGGATGTTGGGGGTCAGCAGTCATGAAACAATGTTGTTCTATGAAAATGTACGATTTTTTTTTTTTTTTTATGCGGCCCACATAAACTTAAATTTTGTTTTTTTGGCCCATGTTAGCCTTTGAGTTTGACATGCTTGCTCTAGAGAGAGTTCAGAGAGCTACTAAACTAGTACATGGATTGCAGGATAAAACTTACCAGGAAAGGTTAAAGGACCTTAACATGTATAGTTTGGAAGAAAGAAGAGACAGAGGGGATATGATAGAAACTTTTAAATACATAAAGGGAATCAACTCGGTAAAGGAGGAGAGCATATTTAAAAGAAGAAAAACTACCACAAGAGGACACAGTTTTAAATTAGAGGGGCAAAGGTTTAAAAGTAATATAAGGAAGTATTACTTTACTGAGAGAGTAGTGGATGCATGGAATAGCCTTCCTGCAGAAGTGGTAGCTGCAAATACAGTGAAGGGGTTTAAGCATGCATGGGATAGGCATAAGGCTATCCTTCATATAAGATAGGGCCAGGGACTATTCATAGGATTCAGATATATTGGGCAGACTGGATGGGCCAAATGGTTCTTATCTGCCGACACATTCTATGTTTCTATGAATATCTTGTCGCAATACGGGCAACTTTACATTTTAACAGGTATGACTACTTATTAGTGATTGGTGAACTAAGTATTGCTGTGAACTTGTGACATCACAGCACTATGTATGTAGCATGTATGTATGGACAGCAGCTACACTATATCACTATCTAACCTACACTGACTATCTCCCACTAACTATGTGTATTATATATATAAGCTAACTAACTATCTAATGTAATGACACAGGAAAGCAGAGAGCATAGCCAGCGCCGTCTTTAATATTTATTGGACCCTGGGCAAAATTTACTTGGGCCCCCTGGATCACGCCTTCCCACACCTTAGCAGGCAATCACGCCCTCCACCACAACACACACAAAAAATCCACATCTGGTAGAGTACAGTGAATGACTGTATATACTTCCAGTTCTGAAGACCCCAGTGGCTCAGGATCAGTGCTCTGGGCAGCTGGGCTCAGGCTGGAAGTGGGCATCGCTCTGCAGTAGGAGACCAGGGCTCGGCTCACCCTAGCATTACAGTGCACCCCAGCACCCCACAGTATGCAGTATAGCACCCTATAGTATACAGTAACCCACAGTATGCAGTATAGCACCCTATAGTATACAGCACCACACAGTATGCAGTATAGCACCCCACACTATACAGTACCCCACAGTATATAGTAGAGCAGTATAGCAGCCCACAGTATACAACACCTCACAGTATACAGTAGAGCAGTATAGCACCTCACCGTATACAGCACCCCAAACTATACACGATACAGCACCCCACACTATACAGACCCCCACACTATATCGTACAGCAGTATAGCACTCCACAATATACAGCACCCACAGTATACAGTATACAGCCCCCCACAGTATACAGCCCCTACAGTATACAGTACAGCAGTATAGCACTCCACAATATACAGCACCCACAGTATACAGCCCCCCACACTATACAGTACAGCAGTATAGCACACCACAATATACAGCACCCACAGTATACAGTATACAGCCCCCCACAGTATACAGCCCCCACAGTATACAGTACAGCAGTATAGCACTCCACAATATACAGCACCCACAGTATACAGTATACAGCCCCCACACTATACAGTACAACAGTATAGCACTCCACAATATACAGCACCCACAGTATACAGACCCCCACAGTATACAGCCCCCACAGTATACAGGCCTCCACACTATAGAGCACCCCACTATACAGTAGTTTACAGTATATTAGCATAACAGCCCCTGTCACCTTTTTCTGATGTAATCTTCACAAAAAAAGCTCCACAGTTAAGGCAAACTTCTCCTGTAACACTCCTGGTAGGACCTTCATGACCTCATAGCCATGTGACCAGTAATATTGCTAGGTTACTGGTCACATGGTGATGATGTCATCTAAGGTCCTAGAGAATCACAGCTCTCACAGTACGCTGCCTGGAGTGCTGGCAGGCATGGCATGGCAGCACCCCCTGTGTAGCTGTAGCTGACAGCTGCCTTGGGCCCCCCAGGAGCAACTGGGCCCAGGGCAGCTGCCCCTTTTGCCCCTTGTTAAAGACGGCCCTGAGCATAGCAATAACACTGCTGTCTCTCTCAGATCTGCAAAATATGTACTGCATACATGGGCTGCTGGGGAGGTTATTATATAGTAAGGGGTAGGCAACTTTAGTATTGGTTGCTAGGGATGTTGCTAAAGTCAGACAAAGACATTGCAGCCTTCTCATTGGCCCACAAGCAAAAAGGGAGGTTACTGATGAAAAAAAAAAATCTAGAATATTCGAAATTACTTAATTCTAAATATTCGCGAATTCTCAAAGTGCAGATATTCACGATTAATATTCGCTATTCCAATATTCACGCCCAACACTATTAACCATTGCATTCATATCGATACCCGACTCTCTGAATGACAACAAGAGAGATGGGCTACCTTGAATTATGATACTAAGCAGTCCCCTTCTTTCCCTGTCTCCATTTCCAAGGAACACCAAGGAAAAATTTACAGAGAATCAGGAAGTGAGCCTATGCAAGTAGATCCCATACTAAGACGTGAAAGCGTTGATCGAAGGGAGCACAGGCTCCGGGAAAGTCTATGCTTTTACTGTGGAAAGTCTGACCACTTCCTTATCAACTGCCCTAGCCGTCCAAGGAGGTTGGTGGCAGCTATTACAGATCCTGACTTTTCAGATGGAGAATCAATTGCTTCTGAAACAGAATTATCTGAGAAAGCAGTTATCCATTCCATTTCATCGGTGGCCCCTCATATTAAGAAAGAGAATAAAGACTCCAATTGCTTTCCTCCCATTAAGTTCCTGATTAACTCTCAGTGGATATTACCTCTGCTATGGTGGACTTAGGGGCTAGTGGCAATTTCATGGACCTTTCTTTTGCTCAAAGGCAAAATTAAATTAATTCATTAAATTTCTGAAAAAACGCTCACCCGTGGTAATGGGCACCGTAGATGGATCTCCACTGAGCTCAGGGCCAGTGGATAAAGAGACGGAACCACTTGAAATCATTATAACACCCCATCACCGTGAAGTCCTATAGTTTCTATTATTCTCTTCTCCACATTTCCCTGTTATTCTAGGCCTTCCCTAGTTGAAAGCACAGAACCCTGTTATCAACTAGGAAACCAAAGAAATAAGCTTCCCTTTGGCAGGCCCTGAACTAAAAGCTCTCAAGGACTACATGGACGAAAATCGGGCTAAGGGGTTTATCCGCCCATCTTCCTCATCATCCGTGGCTCCCATATTGTTTGTTAAGAAGAAGCTATTATTATTATTATTTATTATTAAAGCACCATTCATTCCATAGCGCTGTACATATGAGAAGAGGTATACTTACATAATACAAACAATTGCACTAATCATAAACAAGACGAGTTACAAACTGGTACAGAAGGAAAGAGGGCCCTGCCCGTGAGGACTTACAATCCACATGGTATGGGAGAAGGAGACAGTAGGTGCGGGTGAAGTTGGTCATGGCGGTATAGAGGCAGCAGGGTCACTGGTTGTAGGCTTGTCTGAAGAGGTGGGTTTTAAGGTTTCTTTTGAAGGATTCCACTGTAGGTGAGAGTCTGATATGTTAGGGTAGCGAGTTCCAGAGTATGGGGGATGCACGGGAGAAATCTTGGAGTCGATTGTGGGAAGAGGCGATGAGAGGAGAGGAGAGAAGGAGGTCTTGTGAGGACAGTTCTCTAAGACCTTACATTGATTACCGAGAACTTAACAAAATTACAATCAAAAAACGTTTTCCTCTACCATTGATCCTTAAGCTTTTGGAAAGAGTGCGACATGCACATTTTTTTTTACCAAGTAATGCCTGCGAGGCGCCTATAACTCGGTTCGTATCAGATCTGGAGATGAATGGAAAACAGCTTTTAGGTCACGTTACGGACATTTCGAATATCTTGTTATACCTTTTGGTCTTTGTAATGCCCCGGCCACCTTTCAACATCTCGTCAATGATATCTTCAGAGACCTTCTGGACCAGTTTGTAGTCATCTATTTGGACAATATTTTGATCTTCTCCAACTCTATGGAAGAACATCAGAGACATGTGAAACTCATTCTGGAACATCTAAGAAAGAATCAACTATACATTAAGATTGAAAAAAGTGAATTTCACCCGACTGAGATCCAATTCCTTGGCTATATAATTTCACCTCGTGGTCTACACATGGACTCTAGCAAGATTAAAGCAATAGTAGACTGGCCTACCCCCAGGAGCATAAAAGAAGTTTAATGTTTCATAGGTTTTGCCAATTTTATACATGCTTCATTAAGAATTTCTCAGACATACTTACTCCTATTACACAGGTGACTAAGAAAAAAAATGTTTTTGCCTGGTCTCCCCAAGCACACTGGTCTCCTAAAGTCCAAGTTCACTACAGCCCCTGTATTAGTTCATCCTGACCCAGAACTCGCCTTCATTATGGAAGTAGATGCTTCAGACTATGCTACAGCGGTTTATTGCATCCTTGTGCTTTTTTCTCCCAAGAAGTATGATGTGGGGAATAAAGAACTGATAGCTATCATTGCAGATTTTAAGGAATGGAGACATCATCTTCAAGGAACCTCACAGAAAATAATAGTTCTGACTGATCACCGTAATTTGGAATTTGTTAGATCTGACAAATGTCTATCTCCTCGCTAAGCTCGTTGGAGTCTCTTCCTCAACCAATTAAACTTTGTAATCTCGTACAGGCCCGGTTCCCATAACGGCAAGGCAGATGCTCTATCTAGAATCTTTTCTAATGATTCCAATTCTACTATTCCGCTCAGGACTATTGTTCCTGAGTCTAATTTTGTGGGAGTAATCCATAATAAGGACTTGATTGAATAAATAAAAAAGGCCTATGACACCGACTCCTTGTTGTCTCGACCACCTGATGATGTGCATTTAATGCTTAAGAACAAGGTGTGGACTCATGGGCAGCAGCTATATATACACAAAACAATAAGACTGAAAATTCTAAAGTTAGTCCATGATTCTCAGATTGCGGGTCACAAAGGAGTGCAGAACACACAGGAATTTTTATTCCATTTCTTTTGGTGGCCCAATTATCAACAATATGTAAGGAAATATGTCATGTCATGTGACGCTTGTGCTAGATGCAAGACTGCACATTCTTTACCCATGGGTTTGTAACAGCCTTTGTCGGTCCCCTCTCGTCCCTGGGGTTCTATTTCCATGGACTTTATCGTAGATCTACCTACCTCTAAGGGAAAAAATACAATTCTGGTAGCAGTTGACTGGCTCACCAAGGCTGTACATTTCATTCCATGTACCTGCCTACCCAGGGCTGGCTCCAGGTTCATGTGGGCCCTTGGGCAATAAATCCCAGTGGGCCCCCTTGAGACATTTATTTACATTTACATGTCCCCCTGTGGCTCCCACACGGTATAGCAACCCCCAGTGGCCCCTATACAGTATAATGACCACTAGTGGCCCTTCACGCAGTATAATGACTCCCCAATGCCCCCCACTGTATAATGACCCCCAGTGGCCCCACACACAGTATAATGACCCCACAGCAGTCCTTTATTCAGAATATTAACCCCCAGTCGCCCCCATTCAGAATAATGACCCCCAGTAGCCCCCACACTGGGGAATACTGTATGGAGATGGGCACTGGGGGTCATTATACTGTATGGTGGTCACTGGGGGTCATTATATTGAATGGGGGCTGTGGGGGTCATTATACTGAATGGAGGGTCATTGGGGATCATTATACTGAATGGAGGGTCAATGGGGATCAATATACTAAATGGGGGGCACTGGGGGTCATTCTATTGTGTAAGGGGCCCTCACAGTGTACTGACCCCCCCAGTGGCCCCCTCACATACCTATCATTGCTGGAGCACAGGGGAGCCGGCGGTCCTGTCATTCACTGACCGCAGCTCCCTGCGCTCCTTCTCTCCTCAGGCCTGCTGCAGCAGTGAGACACACGTCATGACGTCACCCCTGGGCCGGGCCTGGAGGAGAGAAGGAGCTCTGCAGTGATGTAGCTAGAACTGACTGGGCCCCACAGCAAATTTTAGTACTGCCCCCCCCCCGCCCCCCCCCATGGGTTCACATCACGTTTTTCCTATTGGTTTGATGTATACAAATGTGCAGCACTCCACATTTTTTTTTGTATCCTGCAGAGTCCAGTAAAAAATGCATACGTTAACGTATATGTTTTTTTTACAATGGAACTGAATGGTGAACGGATGCCACTGTACGGCATCAGTCTAAAGAATCTGTTAACGCATACATTTTTGGTATACATTAAATGGATGATACAAATGGGATGTGAACCCAGCCCTAGTGTCAGAATAAGCACCAGTACACAGCGGAGAAGCGTGACGGAGAGGAGAGGCCACCATGTACTGACAGAGCGCTACCGGGTCCTGGTGGTCAGGGATGAGGACTGTGCTTCCCAAGGATCATTTATCTATTGGGAAATACAGGGCACAGTATAATACACTAGAATCTATATAATATAAAGATATTAGCCCTACCCCCAGTATAATAATACAATTAGGGGGTCATTTATTATATAGAAATACGTTTATATTAGGCGTATTTCTGACACAGATGTGGTGAAAAGGTCCTTATGCAGTACGCAGCCCTGCAGGGTGAGCGAGTGTGAGGTCACAGGGGTAGCTAAATAACCGAGGGTTGCTCTTGGTACTCACAGTTTTTGTATACCCTGAGCAAGCGTACAGCAGTGATGGAGAGGCTGGCACATGGATCCTCTGGGGCACTCTCTGTATATATGGACCAGTCTAGGTGGTAGGTGAGGTGCCCTGGGTGTTGCATTTTAATGTGCCGGTGACAAGATCCCTTTAAGTTCGTGACGCCAGTGCCGGTAACGGTGGCACACCAATTTTCTTGTAGTAATAATTGAGGAACACAAGTTGCAGTGAACCAAAACTTCCTTTTACTGAACAGTTTAACTATTTACAGACTTTGGTCAGTTCCACATGTAAAAGGTGGTGACAGGCAGGCTTCATACATCAAATGGCAGGAAATGTTCTTGCAAGATACTCAGAGGGTTAAACACTTACAGATCAGGCTGCACTTTTCTTCAGAATCCTGTCTGTATTTTTCCAAGGCCCGTATGCCCTATTGCTGGCTTTATCCTTGGTTAGGGAACTTCCTCAGGTATATGTCTCCTTGCTTTAAATATATCCTTCTACCCTTCAGCTCTCTGTTTGGCTGGAATAAACTTGGCTCTGCACTGCACTTTTGTAGGAACTTAGTTTCTCAGGAGGCAGACTCTTCTCCTGGTAGCAACTTCTGAGCTTCTTTTACTCAGGACCCTCAGGCAGGCTAGACTGTACTCACTAACCTCCTGGAATATACTGCACTGCCCCTTCCCTGTCTGGGCCTAACTATATATACTAGGGGGTGCCCTAGCTCCCTCTACAGCTTGGGAGGAGAAACTACACCCCTAACAGGCCTGGTACACAGGAATTAACATGGCATTAAAATGCAATACAAAACACCATTCTCCCACAGGAGGTGGGAGCAACATAACCCTTAGTAGTGCCCACCTTTATGTAGTGGGACACTACACTTAGCACCGCAATCTGTATCTTTTCCCGCTCATGCCAGGTCTAAAAAAAAGTGTTGTGGGAAGGGAAGGGGATACAGTTATGGCCATACAGTTATTGGATACCACCGCCATATAGTGATAACACCGCCATATAATGATAAAACCACCATACAGTGACTGGATAAAAGGGTATAAGAGGGCACAGTACAGGGAATGACTATGGGCACTGCACAGGGTGTAGTAAGAGGGCACAATGCAGGGTATAAAGGGGCACAGTATGGGGTGAGGGGGACAGTACTGGGTGGGGGGCACAGTACAGGGTGGGGGGCACAGTCACATGACCCTGTGATGCTAGAAGGTCCTTATGGTGAATGCGGTTCAGATGCCACCATAATGAGAGGCAGAGGAGTGAGACAGGGGCCCTGGATGGACAGGAGGGGTGAACACAGCTAGTAGGTGGAAGGGGCTCTGAGAGGGTTTCATACAACAAGTAGTGGCAGGAGGTGAGTGCAGGGCAGCAATAGGAGATAGGAGGGTGGAACAGGAGATCTGGATACACGAGGGAGGAAAGGAGACAGCAGGGGCTCAATGAGGATAAGATAGGACAGAATATGAGGGGGGGGGCAAACTGCTTAATGAAACAGTAAAACAACTAAATAGAATGTAGCAGTATCCAGCAGCAGATTGAAGACCCCCCCCCCCCCCGTTCCACAGAGAAGAGACAGTCAAAGTGCAGACTCACTGACAACCTGTGTTCACACTTCTGCTCCAGCCCTTCACAGTGCAGACTCACTAACAACCTGTGTTCACATTTCTGCTCCAGCCCTTCACAGTGCAGACTCACTGACAACCTGTGTTCACACTTCTGCTCCAGCCCTTCACAGTACAGACTCACTGACAATCTGTGGTCACACTTCTGCTCCAGCACTGCCGGTCTCTCTCCTCAGGCAGCATGTCCTGTGTAGAGGGGGTGTGTCTGAGTCTCTGCAGCAGCCGGCCTCATGTGACTCCCCAGGAGCATTGGGCCCCGGTACGTGCCCGGGTTTGCCGGGTTATGATGCCGGCCCTGTGCCTACCTTCTGCCAAAGACACCGCTGAACTTGTAGTTCAGAATGTGTTTAGTTTTCATGGAGTTCCTGATGAAGTTATCTCAGATCGCAGGGTGCAGTTTACATTAAAATTTGGGCGAAGTTTTTGCATAGCACTTGATATTGATATCACCCACAATCTAATGGACAAACTGAATGCGCAAATCAAAATCAGACTCTGGAACAGTATCTTTGCTGCTATATCTGTAATTTACAAGATGATTAGGTCGATCTGCTTCCTGTAGCTGAGTTCTCTTACAATAACTCCCAAAATGCCTCCACCAAGCAAACTCCTTTCTTTGCAAATTTGAGGTATCATCCAAATATTCTTCCCAAATTCCCCGCTGTTTCACTTATTCCAGCAGTCGCGGAAAAGATCTTTGCATTACAGCAAAATTTAGAACTACTAAAAGGAACATTAGAGAGGGCTCAAGAAAATTACAAGAATGCAGCAGATAAATTTCGTAGACCAGAACCAATCTTTAAAGTGGGGAATAAAGTATGGCTTTCAACCAGAAATTTGAGACTTAAGGTTCCTTCACCAAAACTAGGACAGAAGTTTCTTGGGCCTTATAAGATTATCGGGATAATTAGTTCAGTAGATTGTTCAGCTCAAACAGATTCATACTATTTTTCATGTGTCTCTATTAAAGCCTGCCGTGCCCAACCCTTTTCCGGAACTTGTCCCTCCTCCTCACGATGCAGTGGAGATAGATGGGCAAGAACAGTTTGTTGTAGAGAAAATCTTGGACTCTAGGATTTTCAGGAACCACCTACAATACCTCATTAAGTGGCAGGGTTATGGGTCTGAAGAGAATTATTGGGAACGGTGAATAACATTATTTCTCCCCAACTGATCAAGCAGTTTCATCAAAGACATCCTGGGAGACCGAGTGAGGTCTCGTCCAGAGGCCGCTATTGAGGTGGGAGTAATGTCAGGAACCTTCCTGATATATCTGTTTAGTTCAGACTGTCTTGCCCTTAAGTTTTCCCTCAGTTAAGATGGTGGATTGTGTCTTAGCTGGGTGCCATCTTATTTCCTGTTTCATATATAAATCTCTCAAGCCTGTTACTCATTGCTTGAGTATTGTGTTTTAGCTCCTGCTTGTGCAGTCCTCTTGCCTGGAACTTTCACTCTGGTTTGTTCTGTTAAGGAAATTATCCAGCTTTTCTGAAAGTGGATATAAAATTCATAAGATGTTTTCATTTTCTCTGTATACGTGATACAATGTGGTGACATTTGGAAAAGAACAAGCATAAGCTAAAAAACCTATAAGAGTGAGCTGTGTATGTTAAGATAAGATAAGATTTGTATGTACAACTAAGCAAAAATATGCATCTCTTGTTAAAACATCTAAACTCATTAGTTAACACATTTTTGCTAAAGTGAAACTGGTAAAATACTAACCAATCAATAGATTGATTCAAAAGCCATTATTGAAATGTCTGTAAACCAATCATGTTTTACTTTGAGGGGTTACACCCTTTTGAACTGTGTATAAATAAAGGCTGCAGGAAATCTTATGTTAGGATCCTGACAAGGTTTTGAACTATACTCAGACTTCTGTCAATTTCCTCCGTCGACGTCATTCACCTGAACATGAGGCAACGATCATCACGTGGCTGACCCTTGGCCTGCCACAACATTTTCTGGTGGAGAATTGCGGACACTACAACAACGCTCCTAGCTGCAGATCGCGATACGGAGACCAGGACCCAGGAAGACCGCGGTAAGTAACCCATTGTGTTACTACCTGTCTCCTGAGCTCTGCTCGCTGTTCTGCAGTGTGGTGTGTGAACGTGGTGCCTGTACCGTTTTCTGGTGAATGAATTATTTCCCCTATATGTGCAAAACTGTCTTTAGGCGTATGAATGCACGAATGTGTGAGTGGCTGAGATAAGCTGAATCTTGGAGGGGTCTGGCCCTGCTTTCCCTGAGCCAAGCTGAAAGTCTAGAGCTCGCTGACTGGCTTGTCCGGTCCCTGACTCTGGAGGCCTCTGGTTCTGGTGGAGAAAGGGTTGACAGACCTATCCTGGAGGAGGCTGTGAGAAGTGGCAGTGTATAAAGCTGTCCAGTAAGATTGGATAGGGGCCCTGCAGTTCCTTGTTGGTACCTGAAAAGGCGCCTGAGGTCAGGGGTGGTTTCAATGTTATGTCATACTGTGTGGTTTCACATGTACTGAGTGCCTGCTGATATTGTGTGAGGAAGAATTACTGCATTGTTGCCAATTCCTGTGCTGTACAGTGTATACATGCGTGGGTATTATGATACCAGTTTGGATTGGGTGGTTGCAGTTATAATCATTTGGATTGCAGTATTTGTTTGCTTCCTGTGCCATAGAAAGAACGTAGAGGGGTTTAAGGGGTTTCCAGCGAGTAACCCCAGAGAGGACGTGTGAATTACTCTGTGTGAGGGCAAGACTATATTGTAGTATTGCCAGACCAGTGGATCAGTGCTGCCTCGGAAGTGTGCCCACAGCACCACTGGTAGTAGAAAAAGTGGTGCCGCCTCGGAAGTGTGTCCACGGCACCACTAGTAGTGCCGCCTCGGAAGTGTGTCCACGGCACTACTGATAGTGCTGCCTCGGAAGTGTGTCCACAGCACTGTTGTAATTCACCAGGTGTACGCGTCCCTGGATAGTGAATTACAAGGAGCCACCCACGGGATGGGGGCTACACAGAGTAAGCATTCCTCTGAGAAGGGAGCAGAGAAATGGGTCTCTGCAATTGATATTATGCAATACGCAAAGGGCACTGAAGCAACCAAAGACTGTAGACAAATGCTAAAGAAATTGGGAGCAGGTGTGAATGAAACATTGGATGAACCAGTATGGCAGACATTTCTCACAAATTTTAAGGGGTGGTTAGAAGACCATAACAAATATGACCAGGCCACAATGTAGTATGATGTAGCCCAGGGAATGACTTTGACTGCCCATAAGGCAAAAGACACTGACAAAGGGACTATGTATGAAATATGGGATGAAATTAAATTGCTAACAAAAGAATTAAACATCCCTTCTGAAGTACGGTGTATTATCCCCCATAAACCACAAAAATCTCTCCTTCCAACAGCACCACCTCCATATAAAATCCCGGAGGGGTGGACTTGTCCTAATTGTGGACAACAGAACCCAGACTCAAGAGAGAGATGCTCAGCCTGTGGGAGGCCCAAGCCACACTCTCGTGTGGGCTTATACCCATTAGTCAATAAAACCCTCCCCACAGTAAAAGCTGGGCAACTGGAAACACATGATTATGAGGTTTATAGGCCATGGACTCCTAGTGAGTTGCTGGCTATGTGTAACACTTTGCCAGACCCCCGTACTGTCCCCAGTACTTTCCTTCGTAAATTGGAAAGTATCCAGACCGCATATAAAGCCACTTGGGCGGATCTGGAGAGTCTTCTAGAGACTAAAGGAGGGGAAGTACTTAAGAATCAAATTATGGCAAAGGCCCCTGGTACTGTCCCTGTGGATAAGGCCACAGACCAGTCAGGCCAGGAATTTATCATGGCCCTTAAACCCTGGGTAAAAGAGCAACAGGACAATCAGACTGACACTTTTATGATGCAAACACAAGACGCTAGGCAGACTGTAGCTGACTATGCCACAGCTCTAGAACAGCTCTGGCTTGACTATGGGTATGAGACAGGAGACAGTAAGGACATGAGACTACTAAGACATACATTCATGTCTGGATTAAAAGCACCCATACAGGATGTTGTAAAGAAGGCTCGCCCTGATTGGCGGACCTGCCAGTTCCCTGACCTATTGGCCATAGCAAAGGGAGCTGAGCTAGACTTGCAAAATAAAAAAAGAAGCCAATAATGGCTAACCAACCTTTTAAACCTAAGGGAAGGTTCCAGAAAAGGCAGGTGGGGGTTCAGTCTCCATGTAACTGGGACCAAGTAACATGCTGGAATTGTGGGAAAAAAGGGCATTACTCAGTCAAATGTCCCCGGAGAGGTCAGGCTACTGCCCGGACCTCTCAATGAAGTGACGGCAATCCTGTGAGTTCCCTCAACGTTAACTACCCCCTTGACGCAACCCCAGGTCCACAACTAATCATCACATCTACATGTGAGGACACGGGGAATTCAATAGAATTTTTGGTGGACACAGGAGCAGCCCATACCCTAATACAAGAAAAATATGTGCCTGAGGAACTTATCTCCTCTGATTACATCTACTGTCAAGGGGTTGAGGGAACAACTGTTAAACTCCCACTAACAAAGCCTGTTAAACTTAACATTCATGATGCCTTATCTATTGGTACACATGTGTTGGTAAGCTCAGATATATTTTCTCTACTGCTTTACACTCTGTGTTGCAGTCCTGGCAGCCGGCCTATCCGGACACTGTTCTTTTACAATATATTGATGATCTGTTACTTTGTTGCCACAGTTCTGAACAGTGTAATGAAGAAACTTTATCTTTGCTTATTTTCCTTGCTGAAAATAGTTGTAAAGCCTCCAAGGAGAAGCTGCAACTTTGTAAATCTACTGTGATTTTCCTAGGTCACTGTATTTCTCCAGGTACTAAACACCTCACAACTGAGAGGGTTACTGCTATACAGCAGCACCCCCTGCCAAGTACTCCAAGGGCTCTGCGTGCCTTTATTGGACTTGTCAGTTACTGTCGCCCCTGGATTAAGGATTGCTCTCAGATGATGCAGCTGCTATATGACTGCCTCAAAGGAGAGACCTTTGAACTAACATCAGGAGCTGTGAGTGCATTTCATGCATTAAAACTCACTCTCACCACAACACCAGCATTGGGCATCCCCAATTACAAACAAACTTTCACATTGTATTGTCATGAGCAAGGGGGATTTGCCTCAGGTGTACTGACGCAGAAACACGGGGACCGTATGCGGCCCATTGTATACTATTCTACCAGTTTGGATTGTATTGACACACCACCAAACTGAAACATTTGTCTCAAGCCAGAATCACAAAATATGAGATGACACTACTCAGTCCCCACATTACCTTGCAGCGATGTACTGTTCTAAATCCAGCTACTTTGATGCCAGTGGATTTAGAAGAGGAGGGGGGAGTGGGAGGAGTAGAAATGTCTGATCCAGTTGCAAATCATAACTGTCATGAATTGATGATTGAAGAAACAAAAGGGTTATCAAATGTTACTGAAACACCATTAACTATTCCTGATGCTGAGTATTTTAGTATTTTGTAGATGGCTCCAGATGGTGGAATGACGAACAAGGACACTTTGTCACCGGGTATGCGGTAATCCAGGATGGTAAGGTAATCATACAAAACCCACTCCCATCTTGTGCGTCTGCACAGGAGGCGGAGTTGAAGGCACTCACTGACGCATGTACAATGGGTAAGGGACTGAGAATAAATTGTTACACTGATTCCAGGTATGCTTTCAGGGTAGCACATGACTTTGGTGTTATCTGGAAAACTAGGGGATTTCTGACTTCATCGGGCAAACCAATCAAAAATTCAGAAGCAGTACAGAGCCTCATAGAGGCCCTAGAGCTGCCCACAGAGGTAGCCATTGTTAAAGTGCCAGACCATGTGAAGCAAGATGATCCGCTAGCTGTGGAAAATGCTCAAGCAGACCAAGCAGCCAAACAAGCAGCTGGTCTGCCGCTCCTGACATTATTTGTTCCAACTATGCCAGATTTGTCGCTCTTGCAGGAATTACAGGCCCAGATAACGCCTCAAGACAAAAAGGTATGGATGGAGGCGGGGGCTACGAAGACAGGACAGCTCTGGCAGGTAAATGGCAGAACATGTTTGCCTCTGAGTTTGTATCCGATGATGGCCAATTTAGCACATGGCCCTACTCATTTGTCGAAAGGAGCTATGAGCGCACTAGTGTTAGAACATTGGTTTGCACCTGGAATTCAGACCCTCTTTGAAAAGTTTGTTCAGGGTTGTCTTACATGTGCCAGACATAACCCTGGGAGGTTTATAAAGACCCCCAAGAAATACACTCCCAAACCCTTGTACCTGTTTCAAAGAGTGCAGGTGGATTACATACAGCTACCCAAGGTGAGCAAATATGAGTATGTCCTTGTAGCCATTGATGTATTCTCAGGCTGGTCAGAAGCCTGGCCAGTAACTACGGCTACAGCCAAAAATACTGCTAAGAAAATATTGTCAGAGGTAGTCTGCAGAAATGGGATTCCAGAAGTGATAGAATCAGACAGAGGTACCCACTTCACTGGGGAAATAAATGGGACACATACTGAAGACCCTAGGGATCACACAAGCTCTACATTCTCAACAGTATGGAGTCACTATAGTGGTGGTCCCAGATGGAATCACTCATGTTGTACGGTTACTGCGTTTATTACTTTCTGTTCTGTATTAAGTAGCATTAGGTCCTAAGTGGAAGTTCGGATGGAGACGCATATTTGGCAGGAAGGAAGTGTCCATCCCAGGTTTCCTATCAGTGTCAATAACGTTGACTAGAGGAGGATGGAGGTGGACTTTCAAGGCGGTTCCAGGCCTACTCACCATATTGGTCAAGGGATATGCTATGATTGACAGCACTGTCCAACCAAGGGACAGCAACGCCCAAGATGATGTTCATCTTCCTGATTCTACAACAGAGGACCACAGCTACACAGAAACTTTTAGGCTTACTGCTGATGCTCCTAGCAGGTATAGCTGATCAACCAGCTCCTAGAGATTCCAACACAGGAGCAGAAGAAGGTGTATCCAGAACTATGGACAAAGATGCATGGAACAACAATGCTGCACCTACATCCACTTAGTGTGTTTGTGTGTCGTATGTGGTTTTAATAAAATGTATGTATGCTTAATCAAATGACAACTACTAGACAGACTGGAATCGATGCTTGCATCGCATGGTCTATGCAGCTTATCTGTATACTCTGTGAAGTACGGGCTGTCTAAGGGGTCATTTGTTTGTCCAGGCAGGTTAGCAGTTAACACACACACACACATGATACAATGAAGCCTTCAGAGCAAAACATCTACCACGTGAACAGAAAAATTGAAAAAAAGGAGGGAAATGTTAAGGAAATTATCCAGCTTTTCTGAAAGTGGATATAAAATTCATAAGATGTTTTCATTTTCTCTGTATACGTGATACAATGTGGTGACATTTGGAAAAGAACAAGCATAAGCTAAAAAACCTATAAGAGTGAGCTGTGTATGTTAAGATAAGATAAGATTTGTATGTACTACTAAGCAAAAATATGCATCTCTTGTTAAAACATCTAAACTCATTAGTTAACACATTTTTGCTAAAGTGAAACTGGTAAAATACTAACCAATCAATAGATTGATTCAAAAGCCATTATTGAAATGTCTGTAAACCAATCATGTTTTACTTTGAGGGGTTACACCCTTTTGAACTGTGTATAAATAAAGGCTGCAGGAAATCTTATGTTAGGATCCTGACAAGGTTTTGAACTATACTCAGACTTCTGTCAATTTCCTCCGTCGACGTCATTCACCTGAACATGAGGCAACGATCATCACGTGGCTGACCCTTGGCCTGCCACAACAGTTCCTACTCCTTGCGGTTTACCCTGCAACTCCTGGACACCTGCTGACCACTCACTGGTTTTCCTCCTGACTTCTCGGCTGGATCCTTGATTTCATCTGCATTCCTGCTACCTCCTGTTCAAGAGTTCAAGACTTCAGTGCTTCCTGTGTTTAGGCCTTGTCCCTGCCTTTGGATTCCAGCAGTATTCCACTAGTATCGTGACACCAGTATTCACTCATCCCAAGTCAATATCACCTAAATAGCTTAAAAAATGGGGATTGAGAGGAGGATTGTGTTGGAAATAAAGATGAATGATGAAATTGTGTTTTTGCAGCGATCTTGGTGCTAGAGATGATAATGATAGATGATATGAATCCAAATCAAAGATCTATGGTGCATGCCACAATCATAATGAATCCAGGTTAGGATTCATAATGCATCCATGTGCTGCTGCTCACAGTAATGTCACATGCACGAGATTAAGATGGTCTCACGAGACCAGTTGCCATCTTAATCTGGCCTCATCTGAAAGAATGCTTCCCATGTGCCTATGATGTCACTGGTTCATTGTTTGTCTCATTATCTTTTCCAGTCATCTGCCCACCACAATTTGGCCCTTGTCTTAATTGCCCAAATCCTTACCCTTGCCCATTTTTTCTGGTTCCAATACATTAACTTCAAGAACAGACTCTTTACTTGCTGTCTAATACAATGCATATCTTACCTCTTCAAAGGGGTCTTTGTAACAAGATAGTCAGTGTTATTCACTTCTGTCAATGGGTTAATGTTATGGCTGATGAGTGTA
Source organism: Bufo bufo (assembly GCF_905171765.1). NCBI lineage: Eukaryota > Metazoa > Chordata > Amphibia > Anura > Bufonidae > Bufo > Bufo bufo. The sequence goes on along the minus strand of NC_053390.1, from coordinate 139,054,117 downwards.
TGTTTCCATGTTTTCTTCTTTAGTTTTATCCTTTAATGCAGTTACTTACTTGGTGGACTTTGTCATGTTCATGCAGGAACTAGAATCCACAGTTCATTTGTGATACAAAGAATGTGTAGTGGATTAGAGAGGAGAGATGATCAGTTTACAATGATTAAACTGGAATGTATCTTGTCAAGTCCATATTTAGTGGATTGTTTTCAGCAGTGTAAAGGATCCAGTGTGTGGTGGCACCCAGAAATGAAGAGGACATGGGGTTGGGTTTGAATTCATTTTGGGGTCTGGCCTAAGGATTGACTTTATTTTGGATTCTGCTATGGGCCAGACTGGCTACCACAGTAAGGGCTCGTGCACATGACTGCAAAACACGGATCTGCAAAAAATACGGATGACATCCGTGTGCATTCCGTTAAATTTTTTTGCGAAACTGACAAACCGACATACGGAAACGGAATGCACATGGAGTACCTTCCATTTTTTTGCGGATCCATTGTAAAAAACACTTTTCAAGCAGTCACTTGCCATTAGGGCCTATTTCTTTGATTCTAAACCTATTAAACTTTATAGATCAAATAAGGTTTGAGAATAATTTCCTCTGGTGGGCCCCAGTCCGCCACTGATTATAGAATATAAATTTATTTTGGAATCTTGTCTCCACGGTCGAGTATTTCAGAAAATGTCGAGAAGCTAAAAAGTGACAAATTATGGTGCAAATATAACGTGTGCCATAATTTGCGACTTTTTTATACCACAATAGTGGCGTGAAATCTTTAATAAATGTTCTTAACCACTTCCAGACCGGACCATTTACCCCCTTCCTGACCAGGCCTAATTTAGCAAATCTGACATGTGTCATTTTATGTGGTAATAACTTTGGAATGCTTTTACTTATCCAAGCCATTCAGAGATTGTTTTCTCGTGATACATTGTACTTCATGTTAATGGTAAATTTCAGTCAATATGTTCTACCTTTATTTATTTTTTTATCCAAAAGTTAACAAACATAAAAAAAATTCACTGTTTTCTAAATTTGAATCTCTCTGCTTTTAAGGCCTCATGCACACGACCGTTTCGTTTTTTGCGGTCCGCAAACCGCGGATCCGCAAAAAACGGAAGCCACCCATGTGCCTTCCGCAATTTGCAGAACGGAACGGGCGGCCCATTGTAGAAATGTCTATTCTTGTCCGCAAGACGGACAAGAATAGGACATGTTCTATTTTTTTTGCGGGGCCACGGAACGGAGCAACGGATACGGACAGCACACGGAGTGCTGTCCGCATCTTTTGCAGCCCCATTGAAGTGAATGGGTCCGTATCCGAGCCGCAAAAATGGCGGTTCGGATGCAGACCCAAACAACGGCCGTGTGCAAGAGGCCTAAGACAGATAGTGATGCCTCATAAAATATTCATTAATTAACATTCCTCATATATCTACTTTATGTGGGCATAATTTTGGTAATGTAATTTTATTTTTTTAGGATGTTTTTTAAGAAAATTTCCAATGTCAACTTTTTTAAGGACCAGTTCAGTTCTGAAGTCACTTTGTGGGGCTTACATAGTGGAAACCCCCCATAAATGACTCCATTGTAGAAACTACACCCCTCAAATTACTCCAAACTGATTTTGCTAACTTTGCTAACCCTTTAGGTGTTCCAAAAGAATTAAAAGAAAATGGAGATAACATTTCTAAATTTCACTTTTTTGGCAGATTTTCCATTTGAATCCATTTTTTTCATTAACACATCGAGGGTTAACAGCCATATAAAACTTAATATTTATTACCCTGATTCTGTGGTTTACATAAACACCCCACATGTGGTCGTAAACTGATGTAAGGGCACAGGGCTGGGCGCAGAAGAAAAGGAGTGCCATATGGTTTTTGGGAGGCAGATTTTGCTGAACTGGCTTTTGGATGCCATATCCCATTTGAAGCCCGCTGATGCACCCTTAGGCCTCCTGCACACAGCCTTTTTTTTTTTCGTTTACTGGCCGTTTTTTGCGTTCCGTATACGGTCCGTATACGGAACCATTCATTTCAATGGTTCCACAAAAAAACTGAATGTACTCCCTATGCATTCCGTTTCCGTATTTCCGTTTGTCTGTTCCGTTGAAAGATAGAACATGTCCTATTATTGCCTGCAAATCACGTTCCGTGGCTCCATTCAAGTGAATGGGTCCGCAAAAAAACGGAACACATACGGAAATGCATCCGTATGTCCTCGATATCCGTTCAGTTTTTTGGGGAACCATCTATTGAAAATGTTACGCCCAGCCCAATTTTTTCTATGTAATTACTGTATACTGTATATGCCATACGGAAAAACGAAACGGAAACGGAAACACAACAAAAACAATAAACAGAACAACGGATCAGTAAAAAACGGACCGCAAAACACTGAAAAAGCCATACGGTCGTGTGCAGGAGGCCTTACAGTAGAAATTCCCAAAAAGTGACCCAATTTTGGAAACTAGAGGATAAGGTGTCAGTTCTATTGGTACTATTTTGGCGTACATATGATTTATAATTGCTCTATATTACGTTTTTTTTGAGGCAAGGTAATAAAAAAAATTGCTTTTTCGGCACTGTTTTTACTTTTATTTTTTTACAGCATTCATCTGATAGAGTAGATCATGTGCTATTTTTATAGAGCAGGTTGTTACGGATGCAATGATATCAAATATGTATACTTTGTTTGTTTCAGTTTTACATAATAAAGCATTTTTGAAAAAAAAAGTTTTGTGTCTCAATTTTTTGAATGCCATATTTTTTTATTTTTCTGCTTGTTTTTTGCAGGAAGAGTTGACCTTTTTATATGTACCATTTTTGGGTACATATGATTTTTTAATCAATCATTATTAGACTTTATGGGGTAAATTGTTTGATTTGGAACAGTTTTTATTTTTTTATTTTTACAGAGTTCACCTGAGGGGTTAGATCATGTGACATTTTTATAGAGCAGATCGTTACAGATGTGGAAATACCTAATAAGTATATTTTTTCTTATTTATTTAAGCTTTACACAATAATAGCATTTTTGAAACAAAAAAAATTATGTTTTAGTGTCTCCATAGGTTAAAAAAATTTCTATTTTGGCAATGTTTTTATTTTCATTTTTTTGCGGTGTTCACCTAAGGGATGAGGTCATGTGATATTTTTATAGAGCAGGTTGTTACGGATGACCTAAAATGTCATTTTTTTTATTTATATCACTTTAAAACAATGATAGCAGTTTTGAAGCAAAAAAAAAAATCATATTTTAGTGTCTCCATTGTCTGAGAGCCATAGTTTTTAAAAATGTTTGACCGATTGTCTTAGGTAGGGCCTTATTTTTTGCAGGATGAGATTACGGTCTGATTGGTACTACTTTGGGGGGCATATGACTTTATGATCGACTGGTGTTGCAATTTTTGTGATGTAAGGTGACAAAAAAATTGCTTTTTTTTGTAGTTGTTATTTTTTTATTTTTTTTATGGTGTTCACCTGATGTGGTTAGGTCATGTGATATTTTTATAGAGTTGGTTGTTACGGACACGGAGATACCTAATATGTATTTTTTTTTAATTTATTTCATTTTAACACAATAATAGCTGTTTTAATGTCTCCATGTTCTGAGAGCTATAGTTTTAGTTGTTTTTTTTGAGCGATTTTATTATGTAGGGGCTTATTTTTGGCAGGATGAGGTGACGGTTTTATTAGTATCATTTTGTGGGACATACGCCTTTCTGATCACTTGGTGTTGCACTTTTTGTGATGTAAGGTGACAAAAATTGCTTTTTTTAACACAGTTTTTTTTTATGGTGTTTATTGGATCGGGTGGCTCATGTGATATATTTATAGAGCCAGTGTCACGGACGTGGCAATATCAAATATGTCTATTTTATAATTTTTTTTCTATTTAAAAATTTTTTTTTAATTACTTAAATGGGGATTTTTTTTTTTACATGTCAAACCTTTTTTTTATTTTTTTATAAAACCCTTTATTTTTTTATTTTTTATTTTACATAAGGTCATACAAGAACTATGGGGGACATATAACTTCACCTTTTTTTTTCACTATTGATTTCGCCTGTAACTGGGGGTGACAGAGTAGCCCCAATTACAGGTAAAACCCACATGGAAGAAAAATATATTTTAAATATATGTCACATATATAAATTATGTTGCTAAATATATTTGAAATACAAACCGGATTCCAAAAAAGTTGGGACACTTAGGCTCAATTCACACCTGAGCGTTTTACAGCGCGTTCCTACGCGCTGTAAAACGCTCAACAAGGAGAAACCAATGCTTCCCTATGGGAATGGTTCTCACCTGGGCGTTTTACAGCGCGTACGATCGCGCTGTAAAACGCCCGACGCTCACACAAGTTCTGTAGCGTTTTTTTGGGCGCTTGTCGCGCGTTCCCGTACTATAGACTTTCGGGAACGCGCGACACTGTGTGCACGCTTGTCTCTGTATGCGCGCTTGTAAACGTCCGTACAATCGCGCATACAGAGCGCTCCTTTCAGAACGCTCAGGTGTGAATTGAGCCTAAACAAATTGTGAATAAAAACTGAATGCAATGATGTGGAGATGGCAAATGTCAATATTTTATTTGTAATAGAAAGTAGATGACAGATCAAACGTTTAATCTGAGTAAATGTATCATTTTAAAGGAAAAATACGTTGATTCCAATTTTCACAGTGTCAACAAATCCCAAAAAAGTTAGGACAAGTAGAAATAAGAGGCTGGAAAAAGTAAATTTGAGCATAACGAAGAGCTGGAAGACCAATTAACACTAATTAGGTCAATTGGCAACATGATTGGGTATAAAAAGAGCTTCTCAGAGTGGCAGTGTCTCTCAGAAGCCAAGATGGGTAGAGGATCACCAATTCCCACAATGTTGCGCAGAAAGATAGTGGAGCAATATCAGAAAGGTGTTACCCAGCGAAAAATTGCAAAGACTTTGCATCTATCATCATCAACTGTGCATAACATCATCCGAAGATTCAGAGAATCTGGAACAATCTCTGTGCGTAAGGGTCAAGGCCGTAAAACCATACTGGATGCCCGGGATCTCCGGGCCCTTAAATGACACTGCACCACAAACAGGAATGCTACTGTAAAGGAAATCACAGAATGGGCTCAGGAATACTTCCAGAAACCATTGTCAGTGAACACAATCCACCGTGCCATCCACTGTTGCCAACTGAAACTCTACAGTGCAAAAAAGAAGCCATTTCTAAGCAAGATCCACAAGCTCAGGCGTTTTCACTGGCCAGGGATCATTTAAAATGGAGTGTGGCAAAATGGAAGACTGTTCTGTGGTCAGACGAGTCACGATTCGAAGTTCTTTTTGGAAATCTGGGGCGCCATGTCATCCGGACCAAAGAGGACAAGGACAACCCAAGTTGTTATCAACGCTCAGTTCAGAAGCCTGCATCTCTGATGGTATGGGGTTGCATGAGTGCGTGTGGCATGGGCAGCTTGCATGTCTGGAAAGGCACCATCAATGCAAAAAAATATATTCAGGTTCTAGAACAACATATGCTCCCATCCAGACGTCATCTCTTTCAGGAAAGACCCTGCATTTTTCAACAAGATAATGCCAGACCACATTCTGCATCAATCACAACATCATGGCTGCGTAGGAGAAGGATCCGGGTACTGAAATGGCCAGTCTGCAGTCCAGATCTTTCACCTATAGAGAACATTTGGCGCATCATAAAGAGGAAGGTGCAACAAAGAAGGCCCAAGACGATTGAACGGTTAGATGCCTGTATTTAGACAAGAATGGGAGAGCATTCCTATTTCTAAACTTGAGAAACTGGTCTCCTCGGTCCCCAGACGTCTGTTGAGTGTTGTAAGAAGAAGGGGAGATGCCACACAGTGGTGAAAATGGCCTTGTCCCAACTTTTTGGGGATTTGTTGACACCATGAAATTCTGATTCAACATATTTTTCCCTTAAAATGGTACATTTTCTCAGTTTAAACTTTTGTTCCGTGATTTATGTTCTATTCTGAATAAAATATTAGAAGTTGGCACCTCCACATCATTGCATTCAGTTTTTATTCACGATTTGTATAGTGTCCCAACTTTTTTGGAATCCGGTTTGTATATTTATCTTCCATATGGGAATACACCCCCCAGAGAGGCTGTACAGCAGTATACAGTGCTATACAGCCTCAGTGCAGGGCTGATCAAGGTCTGTGGAAGGCCTGACAGCTCCTACACTCCCCCGGCGGTCACATGACCACTGGGCCAGGACAGGAAGCACATAGCGCTTTCTGTTTTGTATACACAGCGTTTGTTGAGAGCTGTGCATACAGCGATCTAGAAGGCAGGGACACCGAGGAAGGGTCCCTGCGTTCAATCTGACTTGCCCTGCTGTTGCAACAGGCCTACTAACAACCTGGGGGTATCCCTTGCCCCTCAAGAGGCTTTTACGATATATGTCCCTCTGTTTGAGCAAGTTATCGTGACGCTAGTTGCATTTAAGCAATGAGGACATGGAGTCCCCTTTGTAGATGGTAGTGTTGTACCCAGGTGTAGGATTGCCAGAGTGGTGTAGAGTGACCTACAATCTTCTCTGAAGGTGTTATATGCACGTGTCACGGTGTTCCTACATGGATATCCTTGGATCCCCAAGCGTTGTAGTCCGAAGCAGTGCAAAAAGGGGTGAATAACTTGGATGATGAAGGAGTAATTGAATCCAGACTTTGTATTAACATTGAAAACAGCTTTACTTGAATAAACGGTAATCCAAACAGGCTCCAGACTTTATATTGGTCATCAGCAGGCTTTGGCATGAAAATGGCAGGCAAACACTCTCAGCTATACTACATCTGTACTCTCTCAGCTTGGCTATGTTGGCTGGGCTAACAAGGAAGCTTTTCCTCTTCTGCTGAAACTTAGCTTTCTGTAGTATGTCTCTTACTTTATCTTTAATCCTAGGAACTTCTTAATGCAATGCAAGCCCAGGAGGGGACATGCAACCATGTAGAACTCACAGCCAGAGCCTGCGGGGCAAGCAGAGCAGGCAGCACTCTGCTGGCAGACACACATCCTTCCCCATACAGGGATAAGCTCGACTCAACCTCTACCCAAGATGAGGTAGGTTAGATTGACTAACACTAACTAACTCCTCCCTTTCTAGAGAGGGGAATATAATGGAAGGACGGCTCCATTCTAGATAACTCAGCTCTGCCAGAAATGCTGCCACCTGCTGGTGAACTAGGCACATAACATGTCAACATAAGTAACATCAGGAATGTATTTACACACTGTGCAGGACATGGTATTAGTTGCATGAGGTGACTAAAGGAACAGCCTTTACAGATAGTGGGGGTCCAAAAAGAGGTGGTAATGCCACTCTGGGTCATTAAACTGTCACAGCGGGGCCCCCCCACTCGGCAGCTGCACGATTAGTGTGCAGCTGCCATCTCTAAATGGACGTTTGAGACCAGCAGCACAAATTGGATAATGTCAGACTGTGCAGGGACATATCACCAGTTGGTAACACCTAGCTGGACCTTCTTTGCAAACTGCAAGCGATTCATTGATAACTTCTAGCAGTGATAATAAAGGAATGGCACATCATAGAATAGATGCCCAGAATTGTTATTAGAGGGGGGGCACAAGTACTAAAAGTCCTAAAACAAGTGCTAAAACAGTTCCAGCACTGTAAGTGCTAAAACAGTTCCAGGTGCCCTTTTACTGTGGTCTCAATCAAACATTTGGCCTTTCCCTCTAAAATATGTGCGTTGTAAAATACTACCGCTCAGAAAGTGAACTGGCCCTTACCCAGTTCAGGGTCTTACATAACTAAATGTCCAATCATCAAGCAAATGTCATTATGAAAGACTATTGAATGCAGTTGATAAATCCATCAGCTTTTGGCTGGTTTCACATGAGAGAGGGTCACGCTCCGGACTCGCAGCACAGCACCATAGTAACATAGTAAATAGTTCATACACTGCGTGCAGAATTATTAGGCAAATGAGTATTTTGACCACATCATCCTCTTTATGCATGTTGTCTTACTCCAAGCTGTATAGGCTCGAAAGCCTACTACCAATTAAGCATATTAGGTGATGTGCATCTCTGTAATGAGAAGGGGTGTGGTCTAATGACATCAACACCCTATATTAGGTGTGCATAATTTCCTTTGGCAAAATGGGTCAAAAGAAGGACTTGACAGGCTCAGAAAAGTCAAAAATAGTGAGATATCTTGCAGAGGGATGCAGCACTCTTAAAATTGCAAAGCTTCTGAAGCGTGATCATCGAACAATCAAGCGTTTCATTCAAAATAGTCAACAGGGTCGCAAGAAGCGTGTGGAAAAACCAAGGCGCAAAATAACTGCCCATGAACTGAGAAAAGTCAAGCGTGCAGCTGCCAAGATGCCACTTGCCACCAGTTTGGCCATATTTCAGAGCTGCAACATCACTGGAGTGCCCAAAAGCACAAGGTGTGCAATACTCAGAGACATGGCCAAGGTAAGAAAGGATGAAAGACGACCACCACTGAACAAGACACACAAGCTGAAACGTCAAGACTGGGCCAAGAAATATCTCAAGACTGATTTTTCTAAGGTTTTATGGACTGATGAAATGAGAGTGAGTCTTGATGGGCCAGATGGATGGGCCCGTGGCTGGATTGGTAAAGGGCAGAGAGCTCCAGTCCGACTCAGACGCCAGCAAGGTGGAGGTGGAGTACTGGTTTGGGCTGGTATCATCAAAGATGAACTTGTGGGGCCTTTTCGGGTTGAGGATGGAGTCAAGCTCAACTCCCAGTCCTACTGCCAGTTTCTGGAAGACACCTTCTTCAAGCAGTGGTACAGGAAGAAGTCTGCATCCTTCAAGAAAAACATGATTTTCATGCAGGGCAATGCTCCATCACACGCGTCCAAGTACTCCACAGCGTGGCTGGCAAGAAAGGGTATAAAAGAAGAAAATCTAATGACATGGCCTCCTTGTTCACCTGATCTGAACCCCATTGAGAACCTGTGGTCCATCATCAAATGTGAGATTTACAAGGAGGGAAAACAGTACACCTCTCTGAATAGTGTCTGGGAGGCTGTGGTTGCTGCTGCACGCAATGTTGATGGTGAACAGATCAAAACACTGACAGAATCCATGGATGAGTGTCCTTGCAAAGAAAGGTGGCTATATTGGTCACTGATTTGTTTTTGTTTTGTTTTTGAATGTCAGAAATGTATATTTGTGAATGTTGAGATGTTATATTGGTTTCACTGGTAAAAATAAATAATTGAAATGGGTATATATTTGTTTTTAAGTTGCCTAATAATTATGCACAGTAATAGTCACCTGCACACACAGATATCCCCCTAAAATAGCTAAAACTAAAAACAAACTAAAAACTATTTCCAAAAATATTCAGCTTTGATATTAATGAGTTTTTTGGGTTCATTGAGAACATGGTTGTTGTTCAATAATAAAATTAATCCTCAAAAATACAACTTGCCTAATAATTCTGCACTCCCTGTAGTAACATAGTAACTTCCAGCACTGCCGGGGTCGCTTAGCATTATATTGATTTATGATGCTATGTAACCCTTAGATGTCTGGAATATATTGGATAACACTGACATAATGCTGTCAGCGTATTTCAATACATTCCAGAACTGTAAGGACCCTTTCACATGGGCGAGAATTCCATGCGGGTGCAATGCGTGAGGTGAACGCATTGCACCCGCACTGAATCCGGACCCATTCACTGCAATGGGGCTTTTCAGATGAGCGGTGATTTTCACGCATCACTTGTGCGTTGCGTGAAAATTGCAGCATGTTCTATATTCTGCGTTTTTCATGCAACGCAGACCCCATAGAAATGAATGGTTCTGGTGAAAATCGCAAGCATCCGCAAGCAAGTGCGGATGCGGTGCGATTTTCACGCATGGTTGCTAGGAGATGATGTAAGTAAATTGATAAAAGTCAATTTACTGTATTATTTTACCTTATAACATGGTTATAATGGAAAATAATAGCATTCTTAATACAGAATGTTTACTAAAATGTGGCTTTAGGGGTTAAAAAAATAAATAAAATTAACTCACCTCATCCTGTTGTTCGCGCAGCTGACATAATCTTCTTTCTTCTTCTTTCAGGACCTGCAAAAGGACCTTTGATGACGTAATCGCGCTCACCACGTGGTGAGCGCGGTGACATCAGTGCAGGTCCTACTGAATGAAGATAGAAATCTTCTATCTTCATTCAGCAGGACCTGCGCTGACATCACCGCGCTCACCACATGGTGAGCGCGATTACGTCATTAAAGGTCCTTTTGCAGTTCCTGAAAGAAGAAGAAAGATTATGTCAGCTGCGCAAACAACAGGATGAGGTGAGTTAATTAGATATTTTTTTCAAGCCCTAAAGCCACATTTTAGTAAGCATTCTGTATTAAGGCCTCATGCACACGACCGTTGTGTGCACCCGTGGCCGTTGTGCCGTTTTCCGTTTTTTTTCGCGGACCCATTGACTTTCAATGGGTCCGTGGAAAAATCGGAAAATGCACCGTTTTGCAGCCGCATCCGTGATCCGTGTTTCCTGGCCGTGAAAAAAATATGACCTGTCCTATTTTTTTCACGGCCAACGGTTCACGGACCCATTCAAGTCAATGGGTCCGTGAAAGAACACGGATGCACACAAGATTGGCATCCGTGTCCGTGATCCGTGGCCGTAGTTTAGTTTTTATACAGACGGATCCGAAGATCCGTCTGCATAAAGCTTTTTCAAAGCTGAGTTTTCACTTCGTGAAAACTCAGAACCGACAGTATATTCTAACACAGAAGCGTTCCCATGGTGATGGGGACGCTTCTAGTTAGAATACACTACAAACTGTGTACAAGACTGCCCCCTGCTGCCTGGCAGCACCCGATCTCTTACAGGGGGCCGTGATCAGCACAATTAACCCCTTCAGGTGCGGCACCTGAAAGGGTTAATTGTACTATCATATCCCCCTGTAAGAGATCAGGGCTGCCAGGCAGCAGGGGGCAGACCCTCCCCCCCCCTCCCCAGTTTGAATATCATTGGTGGCCAGTGCGGCCCCCCCCCCCTCCCTCTATTGTAATAATTCGTTGGTGGCACAGTGTGCGCCCCCCCCCCTCCCTCCCTCCATTGTAATAATTCGTTGGTGGCACAGTGTGCGCCCCCCCCCCCCCTTCCTCCCTCTATTGTAATAAATCGTTGGTGGCACAGTGTGCGCCCCCCATTGCCCCCCCCCCTCCCTCTATAGCATTAACAACGTTGGTGGCCAGTGTGCGGCCTCCCATCTCCCCCCCCCCCATCATTGGTGGCAGCGGAGTTCCGATCGGAGTCCCAGTTTAATCGCTGGGGCTCCGATCGGTAACCATGGCAACCAGGACGCTACTACAGTCCTCGTTGCCATGGTTACTTAGCAATAGTACAATAGTTGAAGAGTCATACTTACCTGCTGCTGCGATGTTCGTGTCCGGCCGGGAGCTCCACCTACTGGTAAGTGACAGTGACAGGTCTGTGCGGCGCATTGCTAAATGAACCGTCACTTACCAGTAGGAGGAGCTCCCGGCCGGACACGAACATCACAGCTCCCAGGTAAGTATGAATCTTGTACTATTGCTAGTAACCCGCTGCCACCAATGATCGGGGGGGGGGGGAGGGGGGCGCAAGATGGGAGGCCGCACACTGGCCACCAATGTTGTTAATGCTATAGAGGGAGGGGGGCCAATAATTGCCACCAACGATTTATTACAATAGAGGGAGGAAGGGGGGGGGGCGCACACTGTGCCACCAACGAATTATTACAATAGAGGGAGGAAGGGGGGGGGGGGGCGCACACTGTGCCACCAACGATTTATTACAATGGAGGGAGGAAGGGGGGGGGCCGCACTGGCCACCAATGATATTCAAACTGGGGAGGGGGGGGGTCTGCCCCCTGCTGCCTGGCAGCCCTGATCTCTTACAGGGGGATATGATAGTACAATTAACCCCTTCAGGTGCGGCACCTGAGGGGTTAATTGTGCTGATCACGGCCCCCTGTAAGAGATCGGATGCTGCTAGGCAGCAGGGGGCAGTCATGTACACAGTTTGTAGTATATTCTAACTAGAAGCGTCCCCATCACCATGGGAATGCCTCTGTGTTAGAATATACTGTCAGAAATGAGGTTTCACGATCTAACTCATATCCGACAGTATATTCTAACATAGAGGCGTTCCCATGGTGATGGGGACGCTTCAAGTTAAAATATACCATCGGATTGGAGAAAACTCCGATCTGATGGTATAAAAGGGACTCCGGACTTTACATTGAAAGTCAATGGGGACGGATCCGTTTGAAATGGCACCATATTGTGTCAACGTCAAACGGATCCGTCCCCATTGACTTGCATTGTAATTCAGGACGGATCCGTTTGGCTCCGCACGGCCAGGCGGACACCAAAATGACTTTTTTTTTCATGTCCGTGGATCCGCCAAAAATCAAGGAAGACCCACGGACGAAAAAACGGTCACGGATCACGGACCTACGGACCCTGTTTTTGCGGACCGTGAAAAAAAACGTTCGTGTGCATGAGGCCTTAGATTGCTATTAATTTCCATTATAACCATGTTACAAGGGAAAATAATAAAATATACAGAACACCAAACCGAAACCCGAACTTCAGTGAAGAAGGCTGGGTTCAGGGTACCACAGTAAATTTTTTAGTACGCGCGTGCAAAACGCATTGCACCGACGCGATAAAAACTGAACATTGGAACGCAATCGCAGTCAAAACTGACTGGAATTGCATACCTACTCGCACGATTTTCCCTGATCGCAGACACAACGCATCCGGACCTAATCCGGACATGCTCATCTGCAAGGGGCCTAAGGGTTACATAGCATCATAAATCGATATAATGCTATGCAACCCCAGCAGTGCTGGAAGTTCAGAACGGGAGTTGCGCTGCAAGTCCGGAGGGTGACACTCACTCATCTGAAACCAGCCTTTGCATGCAGGAATATAAGCTGTAAAACTAAAAGCTGTGAAAGGCAAAAAAAAAAAAATAGTTATAACTTTTTAAATGAAACAGAACAATTTAAATATCCTCAAAAGGTTTGTCTTAGTAGAACATGCAGTATTGCATGCATAAAGCTGACTGTTGAGATATGTAAAAGACTGCACTAGACAGATGACTCCCTGTGTGAACTGGGCCTTTCCCATTTCAGGGCCCAGAACAATAATGTCTACAGATGGTCATTTCCTTTTGTAGATTTTTTTCTTTTCTCTTTGAAGTTAAGAAATATTTATTATGTGTGTATCTGCTCCAAGAGTAGCCAGAGCGATGCATGCTTTGTGTAACCTTATTAGCGATAATATGCCATTGGAACATTTGTGGGAAAAACGCAACGCTATGAGCATTAACTGAGCATGAGAACATTTGTAATATCACCCTCAGAGAATAATGAACAGATACTAGAGATTGAAATTCTGACATAGTTTACAGAATGATAATCCAAACATCTGTTTTAATGACAAGGGATTTGAGCAGAATAGAGAATACATGGGAAAGCAATGCAACTTTTAGTATCGTCCTAACATTGAATCAATGCTGTTCAGCTAAATACAGCTTGCTGCTAATATAAGCAATTTCTCTCATATTTCCGGGCCACATGCCAGATGTCAGGATTCAGTTACAGACACAAGGTCAAGAGGGAATCAAGTAGATGAAATTATATGAATCTGAGAAATAGATGGATAATTACAGATAAAAACAGAAAAACAAACTGCTATTTTAACAACTCGCAGCGATATTCATTTTTTTGCCTGCATGTTGCATTTATGGGTGCCAGTTATATTCATCTCTATGTGGAATATAAAAATCACATAAATGCTCATCAGCTTTTTTGCTATTCAGTATTGCTGACTGAAAAAATTGGCCATAGTATGTAATAACTAGTCCGAAAACCATGCCCATTACTAACGAAATTAAAATAATGTTAAGTTATAGCTTCTGGGTCTTAAAGGGGTTTTCCCTTATTTTGATACTTTAGACTAGTGTTGAGCGTGAATATTCGAATATCGAAATTTTTAAGCGAATATTTCAAATATAGTGCTATATATTCCTTATTTCTTTTTTTTTATTGTTACCCTAGCTTTGTCCAAAAGCAGTACTTTTAAGGCTACTTTCACACTTGCGTTCAGAGCGGGTCCGTCTGGTATCTGCACAGACGGATCCGCTCCTATAATGCAAACGCTTAGATCCGTTCAGAACGGATCCGTTTGCATTACCATGAACAAAAAAAAAAATATATATATATATATTTTTTTTTTTGTTCATGATAATGCAAACGGATCCGTTTTGACTTTACATTGAAAGTCAATGGGGGACGGATCCGTTTGAAAATTGAGCCATATTGTGTCAACTTCAAACGGATCCGTCCCCATTGACTTACATTGTAAGTCTGGACGGATCCGTTTGCCTCCGCACGGCCAGGCGGACACCCGAACGCTGCAAGCTGCGTTCAGGTGTCCGCCTGCTGAGCGGAGCGGAGGACAAACGCTGCCAGTCTGATGCATTCTGTGCGGATCCGCCTCCACTCAGAATGCATTAGGACTTGACGGATCCGTTCGGGGCCGCTTGTGAGAGCCTTCAAACGGAGCTCACAAGCGGAGCCCCGAACGCTAGTGTGAAAGTAGCCTAAGAGAGGATTCCTTGCTCCCTGCCCGCTCAAGTCAGTGCCCGTTGCCGCCTCTATCTACTTCCCGTGCACATGGAGCGTCCCCATCACCATGGGAACGCCTCCATGCTAGAATGTAGTGTCGTATGTGAGAATGAAGTTGCAATCGCAATGCGAATAATATAACTTGAATAAATCGCATAACGATTTTAACTTGTACCTGGTTTACAATGGTTGGCTTTCTTGAATTAGCGAAGATGGAGAATATTTTGTTTTGACTAATAAATATATTCGTCATCCTCGCTAATTTAAAGTACTTTAGAAAACCAGGTCTAAGTTGAAATCACAATGCGATTAATTCAAGTTATATTAATCACATTGCGATTTAAACTTGTAGCTGCTGCTGGGTCTCTAATGGAATGGGTCAGCTTGCTAGAATTAACGAAGTTAACGAATATGGAATCTAGCAGTGCTAATTTGTAATCGCAATGCGATATTTGCTATTATTATTAACCGCATTGCGAATCCAACTTTTATAATCCACTATTCTTAGATATAGTACTATATTCGTTATATCCGACCGTTAATTCTCCCAATACCACCATTATCAAAATCGCCTAAGTTGTAATCGCAATGCGATAATAACTTAAATTGAGGAAGATGTAGAATACTTTGCTATCTTCGTTGATGTAGAATACTTCGCTATCTTCGTTGATGTAGAATACTTCGCTATCTTCGTTGATGTAGAATACTTCGGTATCTTCGTTGATGTAGAATACTTCGCTATCTTCGTTGATGTAGAATACTTCGCTATCTTCGTTGATGTAGAATTCTTCACTATCTTCGTTGATGTAGAATAAAGAATACTACTCTATCTTGATTCTTTTATTAACAAAGACATAGAATATAGCGCTATATTCGTGTTAAATCTAGATCTCCAAGATTAAAGAATAGGAAAGTTGCCTTATTATTAAGTTATAAGGCAATTAGAAGTTATAATTTATATCGCTAAATCGAATATGGCACCTCCCGCTCAACACTACTTTTGACCTATCCTCAGGAAAAGCCATCAATATCTGATTAGTTTTCGTCCAATCTGGCATCAATCAGCTGTTTGGGTGTAGATCTAGATTTACACAGCTCCATTCCCAAAATACTGGACAGGGCTGATTATTGCTCTTTCACGGTTGCTTTTGGTGGATTTTATCTTGTCATTAAAGGGGTTGTGTCACTTCAGCAAATAGCACTTATTATGTAGAGAAAGTTAATACAAGCCACTTACTAATGTATTGTTATTATCCATATTGCTTTGTTTTCTGGCTGGATTCATTTTTCCATCACATTATAAACTGCTCATTTCCATGCTTACAGACCACCCTGCAATCCAGCTGTGGTCGTGATTGCACACTATAGGAAAAAACACCAGCCTATGTGAGCTCCCATGGTCCTGGCCACCAGAGAGGCCGGCAATTTTTCCTATAGTGTGCAAGCACGACCACTGCTGGATTGCAGGGTGGTCGTAACCATGGAAACAAGCAGTGTATAATGTGATAGAAAAATGAATTCAGCCAGCAAAGGAAGCAAAAAGGACAATCACAATACATTAGTAAGTGCCTTGTATCAACTTTCTCTATATGATAAATGCCACTTGCTGAAGTGATACAACCCCTTTAATGAAGGCTCTATGGGTTTACCTGATGAACTAACTTCCTTACTCTGGGCCAAGTAGAGTCCAAGCAGTAAGACTGCTAGAATCCAGTGATGGCGAGCTGGCACCTTTTGTATTTAATTATATGCTTTGTTTGATCTTAACAGATAATTGTCACCACTGTGAAATGTGATCCATGAACTGCAGAAAAGACACTGGGGGAGATTTATCAAAACTGGTTCAAAGGAACACTGGCTTATTTGCCCATAGCAACCAATCAGATTCCACCTTTCATTTTCCAGAGCAGCTCTGAATAATGAAAGATGGAATCTGATTGGTTGCTATGAGCAACTTAGCCAGTTTCCCTTTACACCAGTTTTGATAAATCTCCCCGACTGTCCCTACCTATGTGCACTATCTGCCCTAAACAGTGACCTGCAACTGGTCGAAAGTCCCTTCCTATATAAGTGCATGGTTCGAATTAACAAGGGTAATGACGAACAAAATAATAAATGTCAGCTGCACTTTCTGGTTACATGATGCCTTGACCAGTGACGTCAGATCACGTAGCGTGCTAGCACCACCAGTAATTTATCGGTGCTACTTCACAGGGAGACCCAGGAGAACTGTAGAGAAATAATACAGTAATATGCACTAGTGTTGATCGAGCACCAAAGTGCTCAGGTTCTCGGGTGCTCAAGTAGAACACTTTGGGATGCTCGGGTGCTCTACAGCAGTGATGGCCAGTTTTCCGTGTTCGCCCGCGAACACATGCGGGCTGCCATTTTTTCTCACAAGTCCGACGATGTGAGCTGGTCTGAAACAAATGCGGTCACTGGGAGCAGGCAGTTCCGAGAACAGCCACCGGGGGGCCTTCATAGGGCTGTTCTCGGAACTGCCTGCTCCCGGTGACCGCATTTGTTTTTAGACCGGCTCGTGGTGCAGGCACAGGTAAGGATTTACCTGTGCTCGCCGGGCTTGTGATTTAAGATGGCAGTCCGCATGTGTTCACGGGCGAAAACGGCGAACTGGCCATCACTGCTCTACAGAGCACCCGAGCACAATGGAAATCAATGGGAGAACCCGAGCATTAAACCAGGCACCCATGCTCTGAAGAGGGGAGGGTGTCTGGTTCTTAGGAAAAGGTCAGAAATTGATGGAAACACCACTGAAATTGTTCGGGAACAGCATGGGGAGGATGTATGGATGCATTTTGGACTCCCAGGTCGCTGCTGGTAACATTGTTGTCCGAGTAGCACGCCACTTTTACAGACTGACAATAATGCACACCAAACCAAAGATAATATCGATTTTAGAGGAAAAATTGTTAGGAAACATTATTTTCTGTATATTTACTTGTAATTTTTACTGCCAAAAATTACAAGAAAGAGGCACTCCGATACAACCTGTATATCACATAAAGGAGGGCCTCATTCACATTGTGGTACAATTGTTCAGGTAGTGGGACTCCTACACTAATAAAGCCTATGCACTAAGTGAAAGGGCTGCCAAAAATTACAAGGAAGTAGCACTCCAATACACCCTTTATTACACATAAAGGAGGGCATCATACACACCCTTGAAAAATTAGGATTGATGACCTGCTGGTGACCATCAAAAACATTAGGAGCGAGGGCCTGCTGCTGATCTGACCATCTAAAATATTAGGGGTGAGGGTAACATAGTAACATATAATTTAATTCAAATAGTCTAGTTGCCTAGACTAATAAACTCCCGTTTCTGGTCTATTAAAACATAACATTTATTTCATTTATTTTATAAAAATATATAATAGCGGGAGAACAAAGAATAGTTTAAAACTATATAGTTTTAAACTATTCTTTGTTCTCCCGCTATTATATATTTTTATAAAATAAATGAAATAAATGTTATGTTTTAATAGACCAGAAACGGGAGTTTATTAGTCTAGGCAACTAGACTATTTGAATTAAATTATAAGTTGATTATCCCGGGTCCATTGGGTCCTTTGAAAATTATAACATAGTAACATAGTACATAAGGCCGAAAAAAGACATTTGTCCATCCAGTTAGGCCTGTCATCCTGCAAGTTGATCCAGAGGAAGGCAAAAAAAAAAACCTGTGAGGTAGAAGCCAATTTTCCCCACTTTAGGGAAATAAAAAATTCCTTCCCGACTCTAATCAGGCAATCATAATAACTCCCTGGATCAAGTAGCTATAGCCTGTAATATTATTACGCTCCAGAAAGACATTCAGGCCCCTCTTGAATTCCTTTATTGTACTCACCATCACCACCTCCTCAGGCAGAGAGTTCTATAGTCTCACTGCT
The DNA here is from genome assembly GCF_905171765.1 of Bufo bufo. Lineage (NCBI taxonomy): Eukaryota > Metazoa > Chordata > Amphibia > Anura > Bufonidae > Bufo > Bufo bufo. Next base: position 139,035,524 of record NC_053390.1, on the reverse strand, counting down.
CTTACCTTCTTTCCTCCAGATGCAGAGGATGTCCCCTCGTCACAGTCACAGTCCTGCGGACAAATAGATGATGGGATAGAGCTCTGTACTGACCCTTGATATATTTATACATAGTAATTAGATTTCACCTCAGTCGTCTTTTTTTTCTAAAGTGAATAACCCTAATTTTGATAATCTTTCAGGGTACTGTAGTTGCCCCATTCCAATTATTACTTTAGTTGCCCTCTTCTGGACCCTCTCCAGCTCTGCTATGTCTGCCTTGTTTACAGGAGCCCACAACTGTACACAGTACTCCATGTGTGGTCTGACTAGCGATTTGTAAAGTGCTAGGACTATGTTCTTATCACGGGCATCTATGCCCCTTTTGATGCAACCCATTATCTTATTGGCCTTGGCAGAAGCTGCCTGACACTGTTTTTTGCAGCTTAGTTTGCTGTTTATTAAAATTCCTAGATCCTTTTCCATGTCAGTGTTACTGAGTGTTTTACCATTTAGTATGTACGGGTGACTTGCATTATTCCTTCCCATGTGCATAACCTTACATTTGTCAGTGTTAAACCTCATCTGTCATTTATCTGCCCAAGCCTCCAATCTATCCAGATCCCTCTGTAGTAGTATACTGTCCTCTTCAGTGTTAATCACTTTACACAGTTTATTGTCATCTGCGAAAATTGATACTTTACTATGCATGCCTTCTACAAGATCATTAATAAATATATTGAAGAGAATAGGGCCCAATACTGACCCCTGAGGTACCCCACTAGTGACAGTGAGCCAATCTGAGTGTGTACCTGTAACAGATCTCCTGGCACCCCGACCTGGTACCTCTGTTGATGAATGCTCCTAGTGCTTCCCGAGGACTCCAAGCACTCCACTCGACACCGTAACCACCACAGACCCTCAGAACCGCCGCAGCTTAGTTGGGGTCTCACCGTCCTCCACCCACGCTGGACCCAATACCAAGCTTCAGCTTCCAGTTGGTGAGCCTCTCCTAAATCCAGAGAGCAGGAACAGTGAACAAGCTCTTACAAGAGCTAGTAGTTATAGCCAGGGAAGTATGGAAAATCTTCAGCATATAGCAATCCCCAGTGTCGATCAGTTACCCAAACACCAGACTCAACATGATGAAGGGTAAAACAGGATCTCCTTATTGAACACACAAGCATTGACTTATATACACATTTTCCAACAAGGGTACCACCCCCGTGGACCTGGTTGGGAACTGAGGACATAACATAGCAGCCAATCCTTACAGTTTAAACACAAAAACTATACATTCAACAAACACAAGGGCATTGTCTGTGACGCAATTAACAAACAAAATGGCATTGCCTGTGATGCAATAACAGAATAGGCATTGTCTTTGACGCAATCAATAAAATACAATTACCAAAACACAATGGGCTCTGCCTGTGATACAATTACCAAACATAATGGGCTAACTTAATCACTCACAGGCAGAAAACACACATTTTTCCCCAAAACACTCAGAAACCACCTCAAAACCCCACATATCCCCATAATTTATACATCCATGGATAGCTCTGATCTGGGTGAACAACATATCCAAACATCACCCAGATCCGAGCAGGAGTTCCCGAATTCCATGGAAGTCACATTTGGCCGACCGCAAGCATGGCTTTCCTGCCCAAAACAGTTCCACAGATTTAGGCTGTGCGGCCGGTCTGTCTTCTCCTTCAAAGTTAGTATATTGGCTATAATCCTGAGGCAAGAGGCTGGCAAACAGGCCCCTCTAAAACCCAGTGGCGAGGTTAGTTTCGCCACAGTACCGTTAATAACCACCCTCTGTTTTCTATCATTGAGCCAGTTACTTACCCACATACAGATGATTTCTCCCAGTCCGAGCATTCTCATTTTATATACTAAGCTGCTATGTGGTACAGTGTTAAATGCTCTGGAGAAGTCCAGATATACGACATTCATTGATTCGCCGCTGTCAAGTCTAGAACTTACCTCCTCATAGAAACTGAATAAATTAGTTTGGCATGACCAATCCCTCATGAAGCCATGCTGATATGGTGTTATTTGCTTATTTACATTGAGATGCTCTAAGATAGCATCTCTTAGAAGACCCTTAAACAGTTTACCCACAACAGATGTTAAACTTACCGGCCTACAGTTTCCAGGCTCTGTTTTTGGACACTTTTTGAATATTGGCACCACATTTGCCATGCGCCAATCCTTTGGGACATTCCCTATCAGAATAGAGTCCGCAAATATCAAAAATAAGGTTCTGGCTATGACATTACTTAATTCCCTTAGGCTACGGGGGTGTATGCCATCTGGTCCTGGCTATTTGTCTATTTAAATCTTTTTAAGCTGCTGTTGTACTTCTTCCTGGGTCAGACAGGACACTTTCAATGGGGAATTTATTTTTACATTCTGCATGTCATCTGACAGTTTATTTTCCTCAGTGAATACATTGGAGAAATTTTTTTTTTAACAGCTTTGCTTTCTAATCGTCGCTCTCTGCGACTCCCCCCTCATTACTCTTTAAAGGGCCGACACCTTCAGATTTATACTTTTTAACATTTATATAATTGAAGAACATTTTAGGGTGTGCTGCTGAGCTGACCATCTAAATAATTAGGGGTGAGGGTCTGCTGCTGAGCTGACCCTCTAAAACATTAGGGGCGAGGGCCTGCTGCTGATCTGACCATCTAAAAAATTTGTGATGAGGGTCTGCTGATGATCTGATCATCTAAAACATTAGTGCTGAGCGTCTGCTGCTGATCTGACTTTCTAAAACATTAGGGGTGAGGGTATGCTGCTGATCTGACCATCTAAAATATTAGGGGTGAGGGTCTGCTGCTGATCTGACCATCTAAAACATTAGGGGTGAGGGTCTGATGCTGATCAGACCATCTAAAACATTAGAGGTTAGGGTCTGCTGCTGAGCTGACCCTTTAAAACATTAGGGGTGAGGGTCTGCTGCTGAGCTGACCCTCTAAAACATTAGGGGTGAAGGCCTTCTGCTGAGCTGACCATCTAAAACATTATGGGCAAGGGCATGCTGGTGACCCATTAAAACATTAGGGGTGAGGGTCTGCTGCTGAGCTAACCCTCTAAAACATTAGTAGTGAGGGCAGCCTAATAAGCATGTTGATATGATGCAGGAGGAGGAGGAAAACAAGAAAAGGAAGATTGAACCATATACCCATTTTTGTGGTGGAAAGGGTGCATGGGAAAACAGTGTATTCAATACACCATAAAAGCCACATTTAAAGTGCCTTTATGTTCAGCCGCTTTAATCTGGTGGAGTAGAGAAGTCAGGGGCAATCCAGGCCTTGCTCATTTTGATAAGAGTCAACCTGTCAGCATTTTCAGTTGACAGTCGGATGTGCTTATCAGTTATTGTGCCCCCAGCAGCACTAAATACCCGCTCGGACAAAACGTGGTCGGCAGGGCAGGCCAGCACCTCCAAGTTCTCTTTCTAGCAAGGGTCGAGAAGGGTGAACAACCAAAAATCGGTGTTGGCCAAAATGCATATAACGCGAGTGTCACGGGAAAGGCATCAGAACATAAAGTCAGCCATGTGTGCCAAAGTCATAACAGACAAGACTTTGCTGTCCTCATCAGAAGGATGACTCTCAATCTCCTCATCCTCTTCCTTCTCTTGGTCCCACCCATCCTGAACAGATGGAATAAACCAGCTATGGGTACTACCCTCTGTAGCGGAGGCAACCGTCTCATGCTCCTCCTCCTTCTCCGGATCATCATCCAATTTGTGCTGAGAAGACGAACTGAGGGTGGTCTGGCTATCACCCTGTGTACTGTCTTCCCACATTTCCACCTCTTCCACATGCAAAGCGTCTGCCTTCATTTTGAGCAGCGAGCATTTCAGTAGATACAGAAATGGGATGGCTACGCTTATAATAGCGGCATCGCAGCTCACCAGCTGTGTTGATTCCTCAAAGTATCGTAAAACCTCACAGAGGTCAGACATCCATGCCCACTCGTCGCTTGTGAAGAGCGGAAGCTGACTGGAAAGGCGACAACCATGTTGCAGCTGGTATTCCACTACTGCCCTCTGCTGCTCACAAAGCCTGGCCAACATGTGGAACGAGGAGTTTCAGCATGTGCTCACGTCGCACAACAGTCGGTGATCTGGCAATTGCAAGTGCTGCTGCAGCTGTAGTTGACTTTCAGAAATGGGCACACACGCGGCGCACCTTCACCAGTAGCTCAGGCAAATTGGGGTAAGTTTTGAGAAACCGCTGAACCACTAAGTTGAACACGTGGGCTAGGCATGGTATGTGTGTGAGCTTGCCAAGCTCCAAAGCCGCCACCAAGTTACGGCCATTATCAGATGCAACCATGCCTGGTTCTAGGTTGAGTGGCGAGAGCCACAGCTCAGTCTGGTCCCTTATACCCTGCCACAGCTCTGCGACGGTGTGATGTTTGTCACCTAAGCAAATTAGTTTCAGCCCGGCCTGTTGCCGCTTCCACACTGCAGTGCTACACTGCTTCAAGCTACTGACTGATGGCTGACTGGTGCTGCAAGATGAGAATTCAGAGGTGGAAGTGGAGGAGGAGGTGGAGGAGGAGAAGGGGGGTTGCAGCCACTAATGTAGGTGGTGGCGGAAATCCTGATGGAAGTAGGGCCCGCAATCCTTGGCATCGGTAGCACTTGTGTCATCCCAGGGTACAACTCACTCCCGGCCTCCACAACGTTCACCCAGTGTGCCGTCAGGGAAATGTAGCATCCCTGGCCAAAAGCACTTGCCCATGTGTCAGTCGTTAAGTGGACCTTCCCAATAACTGCGTTGGTCAGGGCACAGATGATGTTATGGGACACATGCTGCTATAAGGCGGGGACGGCACATCGGGAAAATTAGTGGCGGATGGGGACTGAGTAAAGCCTCAGTGTCCACAACCATAAATGTCAACATTTCCAGGGCCAGCAATTTGGAAAGGTGTGCATTTAGTGCTATGGCCTGTGGGTGCCTGGGTATTTGCGCTTTCGTTCAAAGGCCTGGGGTATGGACATCTGGACGTTGCGCTGGGACACATAAGTGGATGTGCTAGCTGGTGGTGCTTGCGAAGGTCCAGGTGCAGGAGATTGGCCAGCATGTAACACAGGGAAAGAGGAGGCAGTGCTGTGACCCGTAGACATTGATTGTGGACCCAGGCGTTCGGCCCACCTATTAGGGTGCTTTGATGCCATGCGGCAGATCATGGTGGTGGTGGTGAGATTACTAGTGTTCACGCCCCTGCTCATTTTGGTACGATACAGGTTGCAAATGACAATTCTTTTATCGTCCGCACTTTCCTCAAAAATGCGCCAGACTGCGGAACACTTATCCCTTGGCAAGGGAGTTTGCCGCAAGGGGGTGCTCCGGGGAACAGTTGCAAGCCTTTTTGGTGTGGCCCACCTTCTCCCTTTTGCCACCCTACTGCCTCTTCTAGCCTGTTGCTGTGCTGCGGATCCCTCCCCCTCTGTACTGCTGTCTTTGCTCAGCTTGCCACCTTCCCAGGTTGGGTCAGTGATGTCATCGTCCACCACCTCCTCTTTCACTTCCTCACTCTGCTCATCCTCCTGACTTGTTGACCTAACAAGAACCTCACTTATTGACAACTGTGTCTCATTCTCATCATTAACCTCTAGAGACACTAATTGCCGTTGACTTATTGGCAACTGTGTCTCATTGTCATCATCCACCTCGTGAAACACTAATTGCCGTTCCCCAATGTCATCTTCTTCTGACTGTGGATGTTCAAGAGTTTGGGAATCAGTGCACAAGATCTCCTCAAGCGGGCTTTGAGAGAGGCCCAAAGCAACTAATGGCAATGAAAAGAGCTCCTCGGAATATCCGAGTATGAGATCACTTGTTTGCCTTTACTCTCCATGGTAGGAGGAAGGAGGATCAGGGTGAGGATTCTGTTGACCAGACTCTTGGCTACTGAGACTGGACTTTGTGGAAGACAGGGTGGTGCTTAACCGACTAAAGCATTATCTGCTGCAATCCACCTGGCCACCTGGTCACACTGTTGTGAGGTCGAGAGTGGTGTCCTGCGCCGCCCTGCAAACTGGGACATGAAGCTAGGTATCGTGCATGAGTGTGTTTCTTGTACTCTGGCAGTAGGCACAGTTTCACCACGCACAGGGCCACGGCCTCTGCGAGCACCATCAGCATCACGGCCACTTCCCCGTCCCTTACTGCTCGCCTTGAGCATATTAAATGGTATACAGTCAGGTCCATAGATATTGGGACATCAACACAATTCTAATATTTTGGTCTCTATACACCACCACAATGGATTTGAAATGAAACGAACAAGATGTGCTTTAACTGCAGACTGTCAGCTTTAATTTGAGGGTATTTACATCCAAATCAGGTGAATGGTGTATGAATTACAACAGTTTGCATATGTGCCTCCCACTTGTTAAGGGACCAAAAGTAATGGGACAATTGGCTTCTCAGCTGTTTCATGGCCAGGTGTGTGTTGTTCCCTCATTATACCAATTACAATTAGCAGATAAAAGGTCCAGAGATCATTTTAAGTGTGCTATTTGCATTTTGAATCTGTTGCTGTCAACTCTCAAGATGAGATCGAAAGAGCTGTCACTATCAGTGAAGCAAGCCATCATTAGTTTGAAAAAACAAAACAAGCCCATCAGAGAGATAGCAAAAACATTAGGCGTGGCCAAAACAACTGTTTGGAACATTCTTAAAAAGAAGGAACGCATCGGTGAGCTCAGCAACACCAAAAGACCACTGAAAACAACTGTGGTGGATGACCGAAGAATTCTTTCCCTGGTGAAGAAAACACCCTTCATAACAGTTGGCCAGATCAAGAACACTCTCCAGGAGGTAGGTGTATGTGTGCCAAAGTCAACAATCAAGAGAAGACGTCACCATAGTGAATACAGAGGCTTCACCACAAGATGTAAACCATTGGTGAGCATCAAAAACAGGAAGGCCAGATTAGAGTTTGCCAAACGACATCTAAAAAAGCCTTCACAGTTCTGGAACAACATCCTATGGACAGATGAGACCAAGATCAACTTGTACCAGAGTGATGGGAAGAGAAGAGTATGGAGAAGGAAAGGAACTGCTCATGATCCTAAGCATACCACCTCATCAGTGAAGCATGGTGGTGATAGTGTCATGACGTGGGCATGTATGGCTGCCAATGGAACTGGTTCTCTTGTATTTATTGATGATGTGACTGCTGACAAAAGCAGCAGGATGAATTCTGAAGTGTTTCGGGCAATATTATCTGCTCATATTCAGCCAACTGCTTCAGAACTCATTGGACGGTGCTTCACAGTGCAGATGGACAATGATCCAAAGCATGCTGCAAAAGCAACCAAATAGTTGTTTTTTTTAAGGGAAAAAAGTGGAATGTTATGCAATCACTTGACCTGAATCTGATTGAGCATGCATTTCACTTGCTGAAGACAAAACTGAAGGGAAAATTCCCCAAGAACAAGCAGGAACTGAAGACAGTTGCAGTAGAGGCCTGGCAGAGCATCACCAGGGATGAAACCCACCGTTTGGTGATGTCTATGTGTTCCAGACTTCAGGCTGTAATTCACTGCAAAGGATTTTCAACCAAGTATTAAAAACAGAAAGTTTGATTTATGATTATTATTCTGTCCCATTACTTTTGGTCCTTTAACAAGTGGGAGGCACATATGCAAACTGTTGTAATTCCTACACCGTTCACCTGATTTGGATGTAAATACCCTCAAAGTAAGGCTGACAGTCTGCAGTTAAAGCACATCTTGTTTGTTTCATTTCAAATCCATTGTTGTGATGTATGGAGCCAAAAATGTTAGAATTGTGTCGATGTCCCAATATTTATCGACCTGACTGTATATGCTTGCAAGTATGTCACACGTACAGTAGTGCAGGTTTTGTAAGTGTATGCACAAATAATTTAGATTGAATGTCACTGATATTTAGGATGGGCAAACGTTATACAAGAGATGTAGCACAGGTAATGTTGCTGCCACCAGCAGCGAAAAAATTTCACTGAATGTCACTGATATTTTGGATGTACTAATGTTATACTGGTGATGTAGCGCAGGTAATGTCGCTGCCACCAGGAGTGAAAAAACTAGAGTGAATATCACTGATGTTTAGGATGGGTAAAACGTTATACAGGAGATGTAGCGCAGGTAGTTAGAGATGTCCCGAACTATTCGCCGGCGAACAGTTCCCGGCGAACATCGCTTGTTCGCGTTCGCCACTGCGGGCGAATATATATGCGATGTTCTGTCCGCCCCCTATTCGTCATCATTAAGTAAACTTTGACCTTGTACCTCACAGTCAGCAGACACATTCCAGCCAATCAGCATCATACCCTCCCACCTCCTGGACAGAATCCATTTTAGATTCATTCGGAAGCTGCATTCTTAGTGAGAGAAGGGACAGTGTAGCTGCTGCTGATTTAATAGGGAAATCGATAGCTAGGCTAGTGTATTCAGTGTCCACTACAGCCCTGAAAGACTCATCTGATCTCTGCTATAAGGACAGCACCCCAAAAAGCTCTCAGTTGCCTGCACGCGCGTGTGTGTTTTTCATGCCCTGCAAGTGCATAGTGTCACCAGCGCAAATCATATCTGGTGTTAAAGTAGATTACATTTAAAAAAAAAAAAAAAATTTTGACTGTGAATAAATAGCAGTCAGTTGCCTGCACGGGTGTGTGTGTTTCAGGCCCTGCAAGTGCATAGTGTCACCAGCGCAACTCATATCTGGTGTCACATTACATTACATTTAAAGAAAAACAACAATTTTGACTGTGAATAAATAGCAGTCAGTTGCCTGCACGCGTGTGTGTGTTTCAGGCCCTGCAAGTGCATAGTGTCACCAGCGCAACTCATATCTGGTGTCACAGTAGATTACATAAAAAAAAAAAAAAAAAAATTTTGACTGTAATAGATTGAATAGCAGTTAGTTGTCTGCAAGCATGTGTGTCAGGCCTACAGCGTCTACTCTGCCAACTTCTGCCAGTGCACAGTGCCACTCATATCTGGTGTCACAGTAGCTTGCACGCATAGTACAACTATGTGCTGTGATTCCCTTTGGACCTAGAACAATGCCCAGTGTTCAGAGGCCACGTACCCTGAACTCGAAAAGTTTTGAGGACATAGTTAACTGGCTAACACAGGACACCCAATCTTCAACAGCTTCCGCTCGGAACCTTGATGCACCATCCTCCTCCAGCTCAGCTTCGGGCACCTCTCAAGTTACCACTCGCCCGCCTGCCGTCACCACCAACACTAGCACCACAGCTGCTTCACTTGATCTGTCAGAGGAGTTATTTACACATCAGTTGGAAGAAATGAGTGATGCGCAACCATTATTGCCAGAGGATGTAGATAACAGGGATATGTCTCAGTCAGGCAGCATTACACACATGGACGTACGGTGTGATGATGATGATGTTGTACCCGCTGCTGCTTCCTTTGCTGAGTTGTCGGATACAAGTGAAGCGGTTGATGATGACGATGTGTCCGTGGATGTCAGTTGATGATGACGATGTGTCCGTGGATGTCACGTGGGTGCCCGCTCGAAGAGAAGAAGAACAGGGGGAAAGTTCAGATGGGGAGACAGAGAGGAGGAGGAGACGAGTTGGAAGCAGGGGGAGGTCGTCGCAAGGAGCTAGTGGCACAGTCAGACAACATGCATCGGCACCCGGGGTCAGCCAGACAGCACGCCAATCAACGCATGCTGTTGCCACCACCAGAATGACATCATTGCAGAGATCAGCAGTGTGGCATTTTTTTTGTGTGTCTGACACCAGCGATGCCATTTGCAACCTGTGCCAAAAGAAACTGAGTCGTGGGAAGTCCAACACCCACCTAGGTACAACTGCTTTGCGAAGGCACATGATCTCAAATCACAAACGCATATGGGATCAACACATGAGTACAAGCAGCACACAAACTCAAAGCCGCCATCCTCCTCCTGGTCCAGCATCTTCAGCCACGTCAACCACTGCTGTCCTCCTTGCCCCCTCTCAACCACCCTCCACTCCGTCTCTCGCCTTGAGCAGTTCCTGCTCATCTGCCCACAGTCAGGTGTCTGTCAAGGACATGTTTGAGCGTAAGAAGCCAATGTCACAAAGTCACCCCCTTGCCCGGCGTCTGACAGCTGGCTTGTCTGAACTCCTAGCCCGCCAGCTTTTACCATACAAGCTGGTGGAGTCTGAGGCCTTAAAAAAATTTGTAGCTATTGGGACACCGCAGTGGAAGGTACCCGGCCGAAATTTCTTTGCACAAAAGGCAATCCCCAACCTGTACTCGATTGTGCAAAAGGAAGTAATGGCATGTCTGGCACACAGTGTTGGGGCAAGGGTCCATCTGACCACTGATACCTGGTCTGCAAAGCACGGTCAGGGCAGGTATATCACCTACACTGCGCATTGGGTAAACCTGCTGATGGCTGCCAAGCATGGAATGCGTGGCTCTGCAGAGGAGTTGGTGACACCGCCACGAATTGCAGGCAGGCCTGCTGCCACCTCCTCTACTCCTCCTACTCCATCTTCTTCCATAACCTCCTCGGCTGAGTCCTCTTCTGCTGCTGCGTCTTTCTCCACATCAATGGCACCCCCCCAGCTCCCCAGGGGCTATTTTACATCCCGGATACGACAGTGTCACGCCGTCTTGGGGCTGACTTGCCTGAAAGCAGAGAGTCACACCAGACCAGCACTCCTGTCCGCCCTGAACGCACAGGTGGATCAGTGGCTGACTCCGCACCAACTGGAGATCGGCAAAGTGGTGTGTGACAACGGAAGCAATTTGTTGGCGGCATTGAATTTGGGCAAGTTGACACATGTGCTGTGCATGGCACATGTGTTGAATCTGATTGTACAACGCTTTGTGCATAAGTACCTAGGCTTAGAGGACGTCCTCAAGCAGGCCAGGAAGGTGTGTGGCCATTACAGGCATTCCTACACGGCCATGGCGCACTTTTCAGATATCCAGCGGCGAAACAACATGCCAGTGAGGTGTTTGATTTGCGACAGCCCGACACGTTGGAATTCAACACTCCTAATGTTCGACCGCCTGCTTCAACAAGAAAAAGCCATCAACGAGTATTTGTATGACCGGGGTGCTAGGACAGCCTCTGCGGAGCTGGGAATTTTTTTGCCACGTTACTGGACGCTCATGCGCAATGCCTGTAGGCTCATGCGTCCTTTTGGGTAGGTGACAAACCTAGTCAGTCGCACCGAAGGCACCATCAGCGACATCATCCCATTTGTTGCCCTGCGAAGAGTGCTGGATCAGGCCGTAGATGAGCGTGAAGAGGAAGAGGAAGAGTTGTGGTCACCATCACCACCAGAAACAGCCTTATCAGCATCGCTTGCTGGACCTGCGGCAACGCTGGAAGAGGAGTGTGAGGAAGAGGAGTCAGAGGAGGAATGTGGCTTTGAGGAGGAGGAGGAAGACCAACCACAACAGGCATCCCAGGGTGCTCGTTGTCCCCTATCTGGTACCCGTGGTGTTGTACGTGGCTGGGGAGAAGAACATACCTTCAGTGAGATCACGGAGTACGAGGAACGGGACATGAGTAGCTCGGCATCCAACCTTGTTCAAATGGGGTCTTTCATGCTATCGTGTCTGTTGAGGGACCCTCGTATAAAAACGCTGAAAGAGAACGACCTGTTCTGGGTGGCCACGCTACTAGACCCCCGGTATAAGCAGAAAGTGCCTGAAATGTTACCGAATTACCGCAAGTCGGAAAGGATGCAGCAGTTCCAAAATAAATTAAAAAGTATGCTTTACACAGCGTATAAGGGTGATGTCACAGCACAACAGGAATCTAACAGGGGAAGAGGTGAAAGTAATCCTCCTCCTACCATGACCACGCCGGCAAGGACAGGACGCTTTACAGACGTGTTGAACATGGAGGACATGCAGAGCTTTTTAAGTCCTACGCATCGCCACAGCCCTTCGGGGTCCACCCTCAGAGAACGACTCGACCGACAGGTAGCATACTACCTCGCCTTAACTGCAGATATTGACACTCTGAGGAGTGATGAACCCATTGACTACAGGGTGTGCAGGCTTGACCTGTGGCCTGAGCTATCCCAATTTGCGATAGAACTTCTGGCCTGCCCCGCTTCAAGTGTCCTATCAGAAAGGACCTTCAGTGCAGCAGGAGGTATTGTTACTGAGAAGAGAAGTCGCCTAGGTTAAAAAAGTCTAGATTACCTCACCTTTATTAAGATGAATGAGGGATGGATCCCGAAGGGACTGACAGTGGGCGATACATTCGACTAAAAAAGGCCTGATGAGATGAGCTGCCTTGGGCTAAAAATGGTCCACACGCTGCTGTATTTTATCTCTGAATGCCGGATGAGTTGCGTGACTTATCTGCCACCAACTAGGGTTCAAGCCGCAATGTTTTATGGCCCTTTCTTCCTGGAAACATACATTTTTCTGGCCGCTGCTACAGCAGCGGCTGCAACGATACCTAATTTTTCAGGCATGTGTACATGCCTAATTTTTCTGGCCCCTGGTGCTGCACTGTGGCTTTAAAGACCAAACAAAAAAAAAGGCACATACATGTGTCAATTCCTCTTCGTGATCGTTACCTTGTTGTGGTGAAGGGGCTTGCGTATAACAATGAAGCGACAACCTCTATGAGTGTGTTGGCAATGGCAATGTTGGCACACCCCAGATGATAAGGTCGTTGCTTCATGTTGAACAGACCAAAAGCGATCGGCTGGATAATTTTGCATAGAAAAAAACATTAATTTTCTTTTTGATCATCTAAGGTGATCATTAAAGCCTACTAGGCCAACAATGGGCCCACACTGCAGAATCATTCTTTTCTGGGTCACTTAACTGCCACTGAACTACCTCAGCACGACCATAGGCTTTGAAAAACCGCCATCGCCTGCAATCTCCCAAACGTGCGCACGAGCACAGTCATCACTACACCAAGATTGACGCGTAGAGGTATAAAATTTATGTCATGAGTGTGTCAACTATTGACAACTCTTTGCGGTTGTCTAAAATCTATTCCATACACGTCCCCCTGATAGGGGACGTAACAGGGATTAAACTGATAGGAATAGTGCTACTTAACACACCACTTCTATCTGGTGGCACAGTAGATTGCACGCGCAGTGTCCCAAATTGGACGTAGGAGGACCGACCAAGCATCTTTCTCCATCTCTCGGTTCCTAAAATCGATAGGGGACGTAACAGGGATTAAACTGATAAGAATAGTACTACTTAACACACCGCTCCTATCTGGTGGCACAGTAGATTGCACGCGCAGTGCCCCAAATTGGAAGTAGGAGGACCGACCAAGCATCTTTTTCCATCTCCCGGTTCCTAAAATCGATTCCATATACACGTCCCCTGATAGGGGAAGTAACAGGGATTAAACTGATAAGAATAGTACTACTTAACACACCGCTCCTATCTGGTGGCACAGTAGATTGCACGTGCAGTGCCCCAAATTGGATGTAGGAGGACCGACCAAGCATCTTTTTCCATCTCCCGGTTCCTAATATTGATTCCATATACACGTCCCCTGATAGGGGACGTAACAGGGATTAAACTGATAAGAATAATACTACTTAACACACCGGTCCTATCTGGTGGCACAGTAGATTGCACGCGCAGTGCCCCAAATTGGAAGTAGGAGGACCGACCAAGCATCTTTTTCTATCTCCCGGTTCCTAAAATCGATTCCATATACACGTCCCCTGATAGGGGACGTAACAGGGATTAAACTGATAAGAATAGTACTACTTAACACACCGCTCCTATCTGGTGGCACAGTAGATTGCACGCGCAGTGCCCCAAATTGGAAGTAGGAGGACCGACCAAGCATCTTAAGTGCTACTTAACACACCTTATAATAATAATAATACTAGTGGACGTAACAGGGATTAAACTGATAGGAATAGTACTACTTAACACACCACTCCTATCTGGTGGCACAGTAGATTGCACGCGCAGTGCCCCAAATTGGATGTAGGAGGGCCGACCAAGCATCTTTTTCCATCTCCCGGTTCCTAAAATCGATTCCATATACACGTCCCCTGATAGGGGACGTAACAGGGATTAAACTGATAAGAATAGTACTACTTAACACAACGGTCCTATCTGGTGGCACAGTAGATTGCATGTGCAGTGCCCCAAATTGGAAGTAGGAGGATCGACCAAGCATCTTTTTCCATCTCCCGGTTCCTAAAATCGATTCCATATACACGTCCCCTGATAGGGGACGTAACAGGGATTAAACTGATAGGAATAGTACTACTTAACACACTTTATAATAACTCAGAGAGAGGCAACGCAGAGAGAGGAGTCTGAAGAAGAGGAGTCAGAGGAGGAAGGTGGCTTTGAGGAGGTGGAAGACCAACCACAGCAGGCGTCCCAGGAGGCTTGTTGTCACTTTTCGGGGACCCTTGGTGTTGTACGTGGCTGGGTGGAGGAAGAGAGCTTCAATGACATCAGTGAGGACAAGGAACGGGACATGGCTAGCTTGGTATCCAACCTTGTGCAAATGGAGAGTTTGCGGTTGTGCAAATGGACTGTTTGTGGTTGTTTGCGGTGCGCTAAACGGGGAGTTTGGTCTGTCACTGTGAAGCGGGCGTAAGACTTACACTACCTGATCGATACAACATCATACCTGATGTTTTAAAGCACGTATGTTAGGTGATTTATGCCCTTTATGGATTAAAACCAGACTCTGCGTCAACTATGTAATTTTCAATGAGAGTTTTGCCATGGATCCCCCTCCGGCATGCCACAGTCCAGGTGTTAGTTCCCTTGAAACAACTTTTCCATCACTATTGTGGCCAGAAAGAGTCCCTGTGGGTTTTTAAAATTCGCCTGCCTATTGAAGTCTATGGCGGTTCGCCCGGTTCGCCCGTTCGCAAACATTTGCGGAAATTTGCGTTCACCGTTCGCGAACGGAAAATTTTATGTTCGCGACATCTTTACCTCCTACTCCATATGGACCTCCACCTCATACATCAAGATTATTTTTTGTTCATTTTTACGTATTTTATTTTAAGTCATTTTACTCATTTGTCTGATACATTGTTGGGTTACATATACCAAATTTTTGGCTTTGATATACCCTTGCTCTACCTAGTGGACAGGTTAATAAATTTCACAAACTTTTCTGTTACATTGTCGGGTAACATTCACCAATTTTTTGCTGTGATATACCCCTGTTCTACATAGTAGACAGGTTAAAAAATGTCACTAATTTGTCTGTTACATAGTTGGGTGACATTCACCAATTTTTGGCTGTGATATACCCCTGCTCTACCTAGTGGACAGGTTAATAAATTTCACAATTTTTTCTGTTACATAGTTGGGTGACATTTACCAATTTTTGGCTGTGATATACCCCTGCTCTACCTAGTGGACGGGTTAATACATTTCACTAATTTGTCTGTTACATTGTCGGGTGAAATTCACCAATTTTTGGCTGTGATATACCCCTGCTCTACCTAGTGGACAAGGAAATACATTTCACTAATTCGTCTGTTACATTCTTAGGTGACATTTTACCATTTTTGCCGTGAATAAACCCCTGCTCTGCATAAGTGACAGGTACATAAATTTCAAAAAATTGTCAGTTACATTGTCAGGTGACATTTTACCAATTTCGCCGTATACAAACCCTTGCTCTGCATAGGTGACAGGGACCTAATATTTATAAAATCGTCTGTTCAATTGGTGGGTGACATTAACCTATTTTTGGCAATGAAAAACCCCTGCTCTGCATTGGTGACAGGGAATTAAATTTTAAAAATTTGTCTTTAATTGACGCGTGCCCCCTCCTTTCATTCAATGCTTCAACTTTAAAAACTTGTCCCACATTTCCGCTCAATCACATTGGAGCCATTGACCTCCCTTGGATGTAGTATCTCTTTCTCACGCTCCCTCTCAGGCGTGGAACCCTGATTCGCCGTTAACCGTGATCAACATGGTAGTTGCAGAAAAGAACATCGAAAGTTGTTAGAGAAGATATCCGAATGGATCGTGGACTTCATAGTGATGTGCGATCAGGCAGATATTATCTAGAGTCAACAAAGCGGCAGCAAGTCCTCTCCTGTCTAACCTTTCAAAATCCAAAATACCCCAGTGACATTCCCTATAATTTTGTATTAATCATTCCAAAAACAGGGCATCTTAAGAGTCCTGTATTGTTATTTATCGTCACTACTTCCCCGAGTCGGGAGTGGGTAATTGCCGCACGCCCCCTCTTTTACTTGGAAGCTTCGGCTTTAATAATTTGTCACACATTTCCGCTCGATCACATTTAATTTCATACATTGACCTCCCTTGGATGTGGTATCCCTTACTCACGCTCCCTCTCCGGCGTGGAACCCTGATTCACCGCTAACCATGATCAACATGGTAGGCACAGAAAAGAACATCGAAAGTTGCTAGAGCAGATATCCAATTGGATCACGGACATCACGGGGACGTGCGACATGGTGAATCAGTATGTTTGCACACGCCTACACGAACTGACTGATGGGTCTGCTCCCTTAAACTTCTGGGTCACCAAATTGGGCGCATGGCCTGAGCTTGCCCTTTATGCCTTGGAGGTGCTGGCCTGCTCTGCAGCCAGTGTATTGTCTGAACGTGTGTTTAGCATGGTTGGAGGGGATTATCACAGGTTATATTTCCCAATGTTTTGGGGTGTACCTTAATTTAAAGAAAAAAATTAAAAAAATTAAAATAAAACAAAAAAGGAGTGTAGGCTACCTCCTTCTCCACCGCCGCTTCCACCTACACCGCCACATCCACCGCCTCCTCAATCTCCTACCTCATATGGACCTCGTCCTCCAAGATCAAGATTATTTTTTTTATGTATTTTATGTTATTTAAAGTCATTTCCCTATCCACATTTGTTTGCAGAGCACTTGCCATGCTTTTAACCACATGTTGCTGCCATTTGCAGCCCTCTAGCCCTTTCCATTACTTTTTAAGAGCCATTTTAGTGCTCCAAAGTTAAATGGGGTTCGGGTACGGGGTCAAGTTCAGGTCAAGTTTGGGTCCCGAACTCTAACTTTTTTGTGAAGTTCGGCCGAACCCATCGAACCCGAACATCCAGATGTCCGCTCAACTCTAGTCCTCACTATTGATGTCTGCAGTCTTTGCGGTATCCTCATGCTCGATCCATCCTTAGCTGAAAGCTGTCTGGCATGTTCAGTCCATTCAGAAGGCATCCTCATAGAGCCCTGCTTGCCTGCTGTAGACAAGGAATTCCAGTCACAGTGAAAGCTAACAGGGTCTGTGTAATGTAAGTGTGTGAGTGTGTGTGTGTGTGTGTGTGTGTGTGTGTGTGTGTGTGTGTGTGTGGTGGGGGGGGGGGTAGGATGGTTTACTGGACTGGAACAGGTGAAATACTCTGCCTGTATAAATGGAAGAAGCAGTAAGATATAAATGGCAGGAGAGGAAACAGAAGAAGGTCTGTGTGAGGTCAGTAACTACAGGGAAGAGCTGTAGCAGAGAGAACCAAGATAGGGCAGGGGAAGGGGAAGGTAGTCTTAGCTGACACCCCCAAATATTCAAGAGAAGAACGTCACAGAATGTTGTTACACACCCCCACAGCTCTTCAACTGCATGTAAACAAAGGGGCCCGAGCAGTACTAGGTATGTATGTAAGTAGCATTTTTCTTCTGCTAGACCTCACTTATGTAATGTATATATTTCTGACCATTAGGTTTGTAGAGTGTCATTTTTTCCTGTAATCGGATAACCCCTTTAAGTTTTTTTCTGCTTAGGATGGACTCCTCCTTTTAGTACACTCTAAACCTGCACTTTGTGAACCATGCCTAATAGACATTATTGGTCCCACAGTCCACAGCAAATCTGCTAAGTACAAGAATCTAAACATTGCTTAGCAGTTGTTTTTGCATCTTTTTACAATATGTTGAGGGTTATGTGGAGTGAAGGGTTAAATCTTATCTCAAGTATTGCAGTACTTCCCAGTAATTGGGTCTCTAAGGATTTGAAATCTAGTATGTTGAAAGTAAAACCTTTGGTTTCATTCCCAATTTGTGGGTCAAGAAAATGCTATCATTATTTGTAGCTAGCCACACTTATCTTAAGCTGTTTCATTTTAGATTCAGTGGAAGAAAGCTTTTATCTCAGGTTATGCTGACCATACTGGGTGATAAAGGATCAGCTAAATTAATCTCTGGAGTTCTGTACAGTAAAGTGTATCTATGAAAAGTTAACTAAAATGTAAATTCTACAGTTATTTGAATTCTGAACTATGAGAACATTTGCAGCCACTCCACTTTGCAATAACATTAATTTTAATATGATTTTTTGTGTTCTATAACTAGACCCACACAAGGGTACATATAAAGAGGCACGGTACAGATCTGTTAAAGATTGGGGGTAGCATAGCACATTTCTATAGTATTTCATGGAAAGCAGAACATAAAACAACTGAAAATGATACAGTAGATGTATGAATTAATTTATCCTTTCAGTTACATGTGGATTCCTACTATTATGACTCCTTCTCATAGGCCTCTTTCACAGGAACTTATGGAATTCCATCCGTATTCCAGCTCCGGAAAATGCATGGATTCAGGATGATCTACCATCCAGATTGTCATCAGTATAGCTTCAATAATTCACCTGGATTTATATGTATATTATTTTCTCCCTGAATTTTTTATGCACTTCCATAGACTATAATGTGCATATTTGGACAAAAGTAGGAAATGCTGCGTATTTCAAATTCTGATGGAAATTAAACGCTTGTGTGAATAGCTCTATTCAATAACATTACACAAAATGCGAGCCATATACGGATTGCACATTGTTCCTTACATAATACTGAAAGAAATGTGAAGGTTGTTTTGATTAAAATAAACTTTATACACTGTAATCCTCCTGAATTGTATCCAAAGTTTTATTAATTTTTTCCAGGGGGGGGCCTTTCTTTTTTTATTGAAAATGAAAGCATGCATACATAAGGTGTATACATTATACTGATGTTGGCATTGCAGGTACAATACAAGAACGTGGGAGAAGGAAAGACTGAAGTATATCATTACAGAGTTGGAGGGTGAGAGTCCCAGCAAGGCCAATTGAGGCGAAGATGGTATTTCTAGTTTGCAAATTTTGTTAGCCATGCTGAAGATCTCAGACCACCAAGTCTGAATGAGAGGACATAACCACCAAATATGAAAAAAATTGCCCTTTTGCTTTTTACACCTCCAACAGGTTATATCAGGGGTCCAATACCATCGGGTTAAGATCTTGTATCCATTCTCCTGTGTTCGGACACATCTGGAAGATTTGTGTGGAAGTATTAGGTGTTTCGAAACTTCAGTTTGAGAGAAGGAAGATCCTACATCTCTCTCCCAGAGGCCCACAAATACAGGTTTGATCAAAGATGCTGGGGTACTTAGTTTCTTGTATAGTTGGGATATAAGTCTGGTATGGTTTGAATTGTTGGTAATTAGCCCTTCGAACCAAGTCAAAGGGTGCATTAATGCTCTCATAGGAACGTTTTTGGAAATAAATGAATGTAAAAATGATAATAGGGGGGGAAGGGCTTGCATTCTGGGAAAATTTGCATTATGTGTTCATTATCCAGGACTACTCCTCCCTCACCAAATAAAGAGTATATTGGAAGTGTAGAATTCCGAATAGTGTGTGGTAGACATTCCCATAAGGTAGAAGGAGCGTGACCCAGGACATCACGTATTTGACTCAGTGGTGATGGAAGTGGTATGGCATGCTGAGATGCCTGTAGCCAATGCCATGCTGAAAGTGTTGCTTTCACAATTGGGTTAAGGGGTCTGCCCTGTATTGGAAAGTCTCCCTGACCCACTAGAAGGCCCGAAGGATAAGAGCCTACATCACTCTGTTCCATGCAAACCCAGGTTTTCTTCGGTGTTCTAGCTAGACAATCAACTACCCTTGACAGTAGAACAGCTTTCCCATATAATTGAGGGTCAGGAAGACCCATTCCTCCACACTGCTTGGGTCTACAGAGAACAGAGCGAGCCAATCGGACCCTCTTCCCAGCCCATATAAAAGAGCTAATTTGTCTTTTTAATCTTGTGTAATATGTCTTTGGTACTGGAATCGGTAAGACCTTTTGGAGATATGTCAGTTGGGGCAATACTAGGGAGGTAACTATATTCTTTTTTCCGAACCATGACAGCATTGGAGTTTTTAGCAGGGTGAGTTAATCTTTTATTGCCTGGAGGAGAGGAGTGTAGTTCAAACGAAAAAAGTGATGCAGGGTCAGATCCTATTTTAACACCCAAGTTGGTGATATGAGGGGTATCCCAATTAAAGGGAGAATTGGCTTTCATTATGTTTCTAATTGGGGTCTATACTAAGGATATGGGATTTATTCATGTTGATTTTGAAATTGGAAAGCTAAACTGTTCTAATATCTTATATATGAGTGGGAGAGCCGTCACTGGGTTGGTGTTTAGTATGAGTAAATCATCTGCAAAAGCAGCCACTTTGTGTTCCCTCTGACCCACCTTAACGCCTTCAATCTTTTTTTCTTTCATGATTGCTTGCAGAAGGGATTCCATGACCATAATAAATAATAATGGTGATAATGGACAACCCTGTCTGGTGCCATTCCGGATTGTGAAAGATAGAGTCAGGGTGTTATTTATGATTATAGAGGCTGAAGCATATGTATATAGGGAGAAGATAGCCTTGATATATTGGTCAGGTAGTCTAAAAGCCACAAGTATTTCTCTCATATACTCCCAACTCACCCTATCAAAGGCTTTTTCTGCTTCTATGCTAAGAAGGACTAGTGGACGTTTAGTCTTTTTGGTAAAATAAATGGCATTTAATACTCTAGCAGTATTATCTCTACCTTCTCTACCACGGACAAAGCCAACTTGGTCTCGCACCTAGCCTTTCTGCTGCCTGAGACAAAAACTGAAAGGGAGCCCAACCCCCAAATGCCAATTTCTTAACCTAACCCCTTCACTCCAGTCCTACTGTTAAAGACATACTTAGAAAACATTACATACAAAGCTACAAAACATACAGGGTAATACAGCACCACATACTGTGCCCACTCTGCTTCCCAATACTATACTGAAGAAACAGATAATCCCCCTTCTGCTGCCCCCTCTTGCCCCTACCTCATGCTGCCTGAGGCAATTGCCTCACCTCGCCTCATTGGTGGTGCACCCCTGGGTTTTACACATAGCAGTTTTTTTTTATGTTGCAGCACTATGCAACGTTCGTTGAGGGCAGCATAGTGTAATGACAGACCTGCTAATTTCAGTGGTCCGTCACTTCTGTAATGGTAGTCAGTACTTTTAGAGTTCTGACATGCCAAAACCCGCAAGTTGAGTCTCATGAAGTTCGTTGTTCCTGCTATCCTCTGGATGTTGACTGACAGGTTGCATTCCTATTCCCAACTGGAGAAAATCCTGTCTTTCATCCTTGGAGATGGAGGAGTGTGGGGGTAGTGAGCCTCATTGACTCCCTCAGTGCTGGCGTCAGGATGTCAGTACCCTAAAAGTACTGACTGCCATCATTACACTATACTGTCATCAATGTGGGCAGCAAAGTGCAGATGACAGATTCCCTTTAAAGTGACACTAAACCCTGACAAAGAAGAATAATGAGTCATAACCTGCTCAGGAACATTCATCTGTAGTCCTTTCTTCATGGACATCTGCAAACTACTGCAGAAAGCGATTAAACAGATATTCTGCAGTCAGAGATGTGCCTCATTTCTCCCTGCTTCTCCATCTTTAGCTAGAGACTGGTTCTGTGCACTAGCATGAGTTTACATGCAGACAGAAAGTTTAGGAAGGGTTAACACTGCATTCACTTCAATCAACTAGCAGACACTGAGAAATAGCTGGAAGCTGAAAAACTTACAATACCTACTCCTATGTGTGCAGCTATACTATACAGCAGGGCTGGCCAACCTGCGGCTCTCCAGCTGTTGTAAAACTACAATTTCCACCATGCCCTGCTGTAGGCTGATAGCTGTAGGCTGTCTGGGCATGCTGGGAGTTGTAGTTTTGCAACAGCTGGAGAGCCGCAGATTGGCTAGCCCTGCTATACAGTACCAGACCACTGACACTACAGAAAGTGCTACCCAGCTTTCCCAGGTGCCTGAATGTCAAGTTGGTGTATATTGCCAGGAGGGATTCCTCACTGTCTGCCTGGGCAAATTTGACATTCATCAGTGGATTACAACACGTGTGGCGCTGTACACTCTGACCATTTAATGTTACCCTTACAATGTGCAAGTAACCAAACTTTCCTAGGACCCTGAATGGCAAATCTGCCTCGTTATGCACTATGTAGGAGTGAGAAGGGGCATTTATCTTGGTAGATTTAGTAATCTGCAGTTTACTACAGGTGGTAATCCAGTATTCTCATGACGTTGAAAGGCATATGTGCCTTGCTATCACACTATTTTGGAGTAAGGAGGGGACTTGGTAGATTTAGTATTCTGCAGTCTTTATTAGAGTAGCTGCACATGTTGCAGATTATGCAGATTTTTTATACCGGGATTGTTGTGCAGAAAAAACTTCAGCCTAATACAGTACCAGAGAAGTGAATTCGTTTTTTTTCGTTTTTTTCTTCCATGCATTCCATTCTTTTTTTTATCCAGCTTTCCTGGGGCCCTGAATGACATATCTGTCTAGTTGTCTAGTTATGCTACAGCATGGAGGATTTGTCACAGCGATTCTAACTCAGCTTTTCCTGGCTCCTGACTAGCAAATACAACTAGATATTCTACAATATTGGGGATTTGCCAATTCATCAATAGGCTGATCTGGTATTCTGCAGTCTGCGAAAGCTGGGTAACTATCTCTCTGGAGAAGTAATTAGGGCATATTGGTTATATAAAAAAATGTTACCTGATTTATTGTGTGAATCTATCATACGGTACCAGGGCAATATAATATGTCACCAATGCAGCTGCATAGTATTGTCTTGTCACCCAACTTTTCCAAAATTCTTAATAGCAAGTTGGTCTAGCAGCTACATGAAGGGATTTACCACTACATAACTAGGCAAATTATGAATTTAGCAGTGTGGAAAAGTTGGGTAACAACCTCTGTTTCAGAAGCCGCACATTGCATGTACAATCTGTATATTCTACATCCATAAATATATCAGGACAACCATGAGAATATACCATATATGCAGTTTGATCTCCAGCATGCCTTCACATGCGCCCCCCCAGCTTTATAAAGCTGTTAACATGCAAATCTGCAAAATTATGCAGTAAAGGGAGGCATTATCACTGTATAACTAGGCAGATTAGTAATTCAGCTGTATGTGCTGTGGCTGGTGCTATATATATATACTATAGTTGGTAATGATGGCCTTGCGGTTCGCCCGGCGGTTGGTTCGCGGCAAACTTTGTTCGTTCGCGATTCGCCGAACATGCGAACATATGGCAATATTCGCACCCGCCATATTCTTTAACATTGTGAAGGACTTTGACCCATGACACATCCATCAGGTGGTACAGGACAGCCAATTGAAAAGTTTCAGCACATGGACATACCCCCTACCTTATAAATAGACCCGATCTGGATACCATTTTACATTCAGTCTTTTGTCAGTGTAGGGAAAGGTTGCTGTGTGGAGCAGGGACAGACTGTTAGGGACAAAAACGCTATCAAATAGGTCCATAAAAGTCCTTTTAAGGACTGGTATAGGTGTACTATTGATAGGTGTATGACCACGCTTAATTGAATTTCCTCATGCCAGCCCACAAATATCCGCCACCACACAGAACAAATATTGGTCCGTGTCTTAGGTAAATAAAGCGGCATAAAAGACCTTTTCTGTCCGTTGAATGCCTAATGTTTTGGGCCTCGGAGGAATTCAACACCTTTGACAAAAACTTGTTTCAACTATTATCAGTAGTTTTTTTTTCAAGAGGGGGGATTTCATAAAAGGCCTTTTCTGTCAGTTGAATGCCTAATGTTTTGGGCCTCGGAGGAATTCAACACCTTTGACAAAAACTTGTTTCAACTATTATCAGTAGGGTTTTTTTCAAGAGGGGGGATTTCATTAGCCATGTTTTTAATCCAATTTTATATTTTTAGTTCTTTCAAACATGTGTATTTGACCTGTATTTGTAATGGCCTTCAGTAAAATTGATATCCAATGACAGTGTAATCTATCTCAAGCCACAAACTTACTTGTTTTTTTATGTACGCTGAATGCATAATTTTTGGAGCCTGTAGTAAACTTTCCTGCTGGAAAATTGATATCCAATGACTGTGTAGTATACCTCCAGCCACATACTTATTGTTCTTTTATGTACGCTGAATGTATAATTTGGGGGGCCTATAGTACGCTGGCCTGCTGGAAAATTGATATCCAATGACCGTGTAATCTACCTCAAGCCACATACTTACTTGTTCTTTTATGTACGCTGAATGCATAATTTTTGGGGCCTGTAGTACACTGGCCTGCTGTAAAATTGATATCCAATGACCGTGTAATCTATCTCAAGCCACATACTTAGTTGTTCTTTTATGTACGCTGAATGCATAATTTTTGGGGCCTGTAGTACACTAGCCTGCCGGAAAATTTATATCCAATGAAGGTGTAATCTACCTCCAGCCACATACCTACTTGTTCTTTTCTGTACGGTGAATGAATAATTGTTGGGGCCTCGGAGGAATTCAACACCAGTGATGAGTCCGACCACGTGTTATCGAATTTCAAATATTATCA